>NW_020664435.1:18519770-18717568 GCF_002925995.2 Terrapene triunguis | reverse complement strand
GGGGGGAGGGCGGCGAGCCCGGCTGTGGCCCCGCTCTCCCCGGCGGCCGGAGCGCCGCGCCGCCCCCCTCCAGGTGCCGCCCCAAGCACCAGCTTGGTTGCCTGGTGCCTGGAGCCGGCCCTGCCTGAGACTCCCTCTCTGCTGAGCAGAAGCCAGAGGTGACACATAGAGGGGCACATGGGGTCTGCTGGTCCCGCTTGGTCACATGGTACCGCCGGATCCCCTCCCTGCAAGGCAGCTGCTGGAGCTGGCAAGCTGGGAGCTACAGCTGTGGGGAGAGGCAGTGGCAAATAGCTGGGAGCTTCAGGGAGGGGCTGCTGAGGGCACGAGGGAGGATGTGCCTGGGGGGCATGACTCAAACTGTTGTGGGGGCCGAACCTTTCAATTGTGCCCCCAATCTCAGCAGGCACCAGTTGTCTCTGGCAGAAGCCCCTAACCCCACCACCCTGCCGCAGGGCTGAATCCCTGAGCACCCTCCCAGAGAATGGCGGGGTGGAGGGGGCTCCGTGAACCACACTTCAACTGTAAAAGAGCCACATGTGGCTCACAAGCCATGGTTTGGCCACCACTGTATTAGAGTAACCCAAATATCATAATGCCTCTGTATAAATCCATGGTACACCCACACCTTGAATACTGCATGCAGATGTGGTCTCCTCATCTCAAAAAAGATATATTAGAATTGGAAAAGGTACACGCAAGGGCAACAGAAATGATTTGGGGTATGGAACAGCTTCCGTATGAGGAGAGATTAATAAGACTCGGACTTTTTAGCTTGAAAAAGAGACGACTAAGGGAGGATATGCTAGAGGTCTATAAAATCATGACTGGTGTCTAGAAAGTGAACAAGAAAGTGTTGTTTATTCCTTCACATAACACAAGACCTAGGGGTCACCCAATGAAATTAATATGCAGCAGTTTTAAAACAAACAAAAGGAAGTACTTCTTCACACAAGGCACAGTCAACCTGTGGAACTCTTTGCCAGAGGATGTTGTGAAGGCCAAAACTATAGCAGGATTCAAAAAAGAACTAGATAAGTTCATGGAGGATAGGTCCATCAATGGCTATTAGCCAGGGTGGACAGGGTTGAAAACCCATGCTCCGAGTGTCCGTAGACTCTGCTTGCCAGAAGCTGGGCCTGGACGACATGGGATGGATCACTTGATGATTACCTGTTCTGTTCATTCCCTCTGAAGCACCTGGATTTGACCACTGTAGGAAGACAGGATACTGGGTTAGATGGACCATTGGTCTGACCCAGTACGGCTGTTCTTATGTTCTTAATAAATAATATTATAATTTTCTCTAACTTCTCTGCAGTGTTGAGAATTGTAATGCTTGTTCTAATTTGGTCTTGGTTTTCAGTGACACTTTGTGTTAGTGCAGATGAAGTTGGCGGCCTTGAGACTACAGCTACTTAAGTGTGAAGATACATGCCATATTACTGCCTGATACAAACAGGGCCCCTCACCCTCTGTGGCACAAAGGGACTACATTCTGTGGCAAAATCTGAAGTCCATGGCAAAGTGAATTTATTGTATCTCCATTTAGATACTTTTCATCCCCATCCCGCCCACACTCAAGGACGTGCGCACACACATGCACAACTATGGCTCACAGTTGAAACTACTCATTGATGTACAAGTCATCTATGATTATTTTTAGCAAAGATTATTTTTGATTATGGATTTTTTTAGTGCATTCTCCAGATGGCCCAGCTCTGCGGTTTGCTGTATGCTAAATCGCCATGTAGACAAGTCCTCAGACAGGCATCAGTTACACTCTGCTCACATTTTTGGGGTTATCTTTGGAAGCATACAGCTGGAAACATAATTTAAAAAAAAATGAATCTGAGATTTTGTCACAGAATTGTGCTCCAGATTCTGCAGTCATGGAATCACAGAATACTCAGGTCCCTGGATATATATATAGCATAATACATTGGGTTACCCACTGGTGATGGAACTCCTTATGAACTCATACTACTCAACAACCACTTTCTGTTTGGCTATCATGAGCTATGACACTTAGAGGTTAGAAACAACATGGTGACATTTGCATGAGAGAGATATTTCTAAAAGTTATCGTATTGCCCTTATCCTCTAAAAATTATACCTACAATCTCTTTGCATATATTTATTTGTGCTATGCTCCTTGTTTACATAATTGTGATCAACATTATCTATAAGGTATTTCTGTATAGATTGTCCTATCAAAACTGATGTTTGTGGGTTTGATGCAGAAAGGGGAAGTTCAGCATTTAGGCACTGACAGGTAGCCCCATTACCTCATTGAATATTTCCAAAGTAAAGCACATCATCTTACTTTAAGGATATGATGTGATTGCTTCATAGAAGTGAAAACCTGAGGGCCATCTACTACTCTCATTTTACAACCAGAATTCTCTTTGATTATATAATTACAGAGAGTCAGAAATGGTAGAGGAAGGGGACACCTGGACCAGTTTGTGAAAAGGTGGTGAAATAACTCTCAACTTTCTAAATAGAAATTAAATTACTGATTTTTGCCCTTAGGAAGGTAGAGACCGAGGACGGTGGAGCCCTTGCAGGGTGAATTGAGGAAAGGGACATCTCTTTCCTGTCTCTCTGCCATTTTTCAGATGGTCCCAAAGTTTCACTCCAACATAGCTCAGGTAAAATCACTAACGTATAAGGAAGCTGGATCTTGGCCCAAGTTTGCCTCTTTCCTTTCATCAAGCCTCTTTTGGGAACAGTATCCATTGTGGGACCTGAGAAGCAGGTTGGTTCGATCTCTGCAGTAGCTTTTATTGCCACTTTCTGTCATACTGACTGTTAGGAAGCTGACTTTGGAGCTACTGTCCTGGCAGCCACCTATCAGGCAGAACGCTATCGGTGTTATTGGTGCAACCCAGTCTTTTCCCTCATGTGGGACTGCTGGGCAACAGGATAAGGGAATTAAACAATCATGGTTCCCTTTGGCCTTCTACCTACATTGCCCAGACAGTTCTGGCCCCGCTGAAATGCTGGACCAAATTACAAACATCACTTACCACTGAAATGCTGCCACCTGGGGTTTAAACATGGCAGCTTGTTTAACAGTGTCCAACAGCACTACCCAACAACTGAGTACAGGAATGGAAGATCTGTGCAATACCTTAGCCAACTGGAATTGCTGGGAGACTGTTGACTAGGAACAAAGTGATACCCAAGTTTGAATTTCACCAGGACACTGGAGTTAATACCTAATGCATCAGCAGCCAAGCTTTCCTTCGAGGTCCCCTGTCTAAACACTGATTTGGGGTAACTCATCTTAATGTGTGAGATCTGATGAGAGCACAGTCTGAAATGGTACAACTGCAGATAGATTATTTTATGTACAATGTGGATTGTCTGCTTACATCTTAATGTTGGGGTTAAAGTTTTGTCCAGTGATCCAATAACTTACCACTAGGTCTCCCTAACGTGTACGGTGTGCTGGATTTTGCTATTTCCAGTGGATCCAGCTGTGTATGCAAGATTTTTCTTGGTGACTTTAATGAACATTTGTTTTTCCTTTCATCCATTATTTTACAAATGTAATTTACTAGTATTTGCTTTATTCTTTGCTAGAATGTAAGGCTATGATTTAATATGTTTTGAATTATGTAGATTGTCCAAACTAAAACATATTTAATATTTGTTCAGATTCACTAGCAGACCCCAATTCTCCCCACCCCTCCTGCCCCCCATTTATATAGCACACCCCAGTCTCACTGACACCAATAAGTAATGTCCAAGCCCATGAATTACATGATGCTGCAGTTTCTGGAACACTTCTGAAGCACAGCATGACCTTCAAGGTGCTGAGCAGTCCTCAATTCCCATTGACTTCAGTGGGAGTTGAGGCTGGGCAGCGGTTCAAAGCCCTTACCAGGACTGAGCCCATTGTTTATGAAGGAATTTCTCTTGACTCCACATTAGCTAAGTTTGAATGGATAAGGAACACCACATAACACTTAGCATACTACTAACGCTATTCATCACCTCAGTCTGGAGGCAGTACTCTGATTGACGCCAATGAGATGTTGTGGGGCGGAGTTCCACATGTGGATCTAGGGCTGTATATGCCTTAAATTTGTATTTAGGCTAGAGATTATTTTCTTTTTAATAAGGATGTACACCTCGCTACCTATCAACATACCCATATACTTCCTTAGAGCGGGGTCTTTCATCCCCCAAAAATACAGTCGTTAACAGTGTGCTCTTGTTAATATTTTGTGTGAATTTAGTGCCTGTGAAAGATGCCAGATTGACAGCCATGGGGATTGAAGTCCTCTCTTTAGCCACAGAGCCATTTCTGCTGTTTCATTTTGAGCAAGCATTATTTGCACACATTTAACTTCAATGAAATCAGTATCCGTGCATGGCAGCTAATGTTTTGGGGAAACAATGTGCTAGATTCTGCACTGTTTGTTTGTATTTAAAAAAAAAATGCAACTTCATTAAATTAAATTTATTTTTTAACAATCAAATGATTTAGGTAATAAAGGGGGCAAAGAAAGAAAATGTAGAATTTGAATAGCTATAACCTATAAGCAGTGCTTTATCTTGCTGCTGCTGTTGTAAGGACCAGTAATTGCAGCAGTCTAGACACAGGAACAGATGCAAAGTAGAGCTTTATTATATCAGACATTTGTCCTACTACCATACAGTCTAATTGCCCAGAAAATATACTTCTACATGAATTATTTCTAATTTGATTTGAACTAGACCAACTGTTGTATTTTACTGAACTTTATCAAGTGATAAAATAGAGCACTAAATTTAAAAACAGTTTCTGTTATAAATCTTTTTTTGGCCAGGGGGAATGAAATCAATGACGTTCAAAATTATATACAGTTTTCCAACAAATAAAATATTTACTCTGCATCCTAATTAAATTGTAGTTATTCTCATCACTTTCATGGCTACAAAAGGAAAAGCAATCTGAAGACTCTTTCATGATTTATCTCTATTAATGGTGCATGAAAATCTTTTAAAATGAAATGAGGTATAATTATAAAATTATGTTATCATGAGAGATGCATGGAGTTTAGATTGGCTATTGAAAATGTCCATGATTTAAGTCAGAAATGCTTTTCCTCACAATTGATTTAGATTTATTTCTTTGTACAATATTAGTACATGATCCTAAATGTGTTCATTGAAATATGACGCTCACTTTATGTATTTCATCTATAGAAGAGGTTGTGAGCCATCAGTGTACCGGAAGTGGACAATCAATATGAAGTAAACTTAACTCCATAAAAGCCCAGTTCTGAATTAACAAAAAAATCTAGCAAAAGGATGTGATTTTTTGTGCATGTTTAACTTTATTCCAGCATTTTTATTAATCAGTTTGTCCTGTGATCTTTGTTATTTTGTAAGAAATGGTTTAATAAAGTCACGGACCATATCAAAATCTCTTGAGGGGATTTAACATAAAACTATAATAGTAACTAGTTTTCCCTCCCTCCCTCCCCAAAACAGAGCATACTACTGAAATTATTTAAATTGACTGAGCCTTTTAAGCAAGTAAACACATTTTAACTAGTTTTTTTCCCAATCCTTCCATTCATGCCTACTATAGAAATTAGCCTTCACTCTTCCTTCACTTACACATGGATACACACACTTGCATGGACACAAGAAAAATTTCTTTTCTCCTGTCAGCATTCCTAACCAACAATAGTTAGATTAGTGGCAATGAGGGCCTCCGCAGAGAAAGGACATTCAGCCACAGAAGGCTCCCTGCAGGAACAGCTGGTAGGGGTTAATGGCTGCTGAACCTCACAGCCAGGGCCTATTCTCTATTGTGTGTTCAACTCCTGGGAAGGAGGGAGACTTGTGACAGCTTCTGGGGTGCAGAGGATCAGAGGTATGGCAGTTAGGTCAGAGAGGTAGTGTTCAGGGGAAAAGGCTAGCCTAGGATTGCAATAAAAATGAACTCTGGAACAGAAATGGCAGAGGCTTGAATCTGTAAAAATTGTACACAAATTGCCACTGGGAAACCGTAAAAGATTATTTAGTAACGTGGCTTATAACCTTTTAATTCATATTGCAGTTGTTAAAAGAACAATTGGACAGAGATGTTGGATGAATTATTCATATCCGAAAGTGGATGAAATCCAAGTCAAAGCTACACACGTACAGCTAATGTATGTTATTTACGTTTGTACACTAATCCCTTTGAGTTCAGCTCTCTGTATTATAGTGTGAATGCTGTGGCTACTGTACCAAACATACCAGTCAGGAAGCGTGAGTGATCATTTAATAAACAGCATGCTTAAATTTAAATAGAGAGTGATTAATAAGTATATGTTTCCAAAAAAGTAGGTGTGTTTGCCACACCATCCGCATCAAACAGAAGGAACCTTCCTTAGGGGAATGACAGGTGATGTAATGATAGATCAGATCCCTTTCAGAATGGAGGGGTTCCTTAACTACCTCATTTTCTGCATCTCTCTCTCTCATATACACACACACAAAACTGTGTGAAAGTTAGAGAGAGAGAGGATCTTATGGGGGTACATAGACCACCTAGAACCATATACCGATGGCTGCTCACATTCTAATACCCTCTCCCTTTTTAGGATTCTGCTGTCACACTAGTTTGGCAGGCGATCATGGTTTCAGAGGTGTCTGTAAAGGGAACATGCTTTCCCTAGAGACAGTCCATCTCTACCACATTTAAACAATGCCAGAAGACTTCCCTTTTCAAAGATTTTTTTAAAATTGTTATTCATTTATTTTATTCTGATACCTGTCAGTTTTCTCACATAAAACCTCCCCCATTCTCCACCCTCCCATATATTAAGCTCTTTATTTTTTCCTGTTTTTTTTTTTTTTTTAATTGATGGGTAACTTGCACATTTCACACCTTTAATTTGTAGCCTAATCAGAGAAAAGCCAGTTCGTAGTTAATGCTACTGCTCTGTTCTTAACTCCCTGATGCCTAGGTATTATAGCACGTGTATTTATTTACAATCACTCAGTGCTGGGGGAACCTCAGCTCAGTCAAATCTAGGCAATCTAGCTTAAGTTGTATGGTTCAGCTATAATTAAAATTCCTTGTTTTTGTTTGTTTAATCTCAAACTTTAAAGCTGCTTGAGTTGTTTGCCATATGTTCATCTGCTGTGTGTGTTTGCGTTTAAAAAAAGAGAGAGAAAAATGTTCCATTGAGATTTTCATGTGCCGCAGAAGCATGTAAGATATTGTCAGTGTGAGCTTACAGTGAGTCCTTTGGAAGCAATGCAGTTGCAATGCACTCATTAAAGTTCTCCTATTTAGATTGTAATGGCTCAATGAAAACATATGAGCCAATGCCTGAGGTGTTTTAAGAATACTTAAGATGCATTGGAGTGTGTCATGCCAATACCTTGACACGTTGTTGAAGCCCCGCAGAATGGAGAATTGATAGGTACAGTTAAAAAAAAACAAAAAACTGTTCCACAAACACCTTATCCATGGATTGATATGGTAGACCAAAATATTGTCAATAACATTCAGTCTATTACTGCATTCCAAGTCCATGCCAAATTCCCATTGACGTAAATGGGAACAGGCTCAGGCCCTTATTCTGAGGTCAGAGGATTTTTACAAATATGGTAAATCTGTGTACAAAAAGTCCTTGTGAAAATTATAATAGTTATACAGTGCTTTACGTGACACAAGTGATTTACAAAATTAACCAGTTAGTCCTCCCAGCTCTCATGTGAGGCAGGTGAGTAAGCAGGGGTCATCCTCGATGGAGAAATTGAGATGGAACGTTTAGATGACTTGCCCAGAGCCACACACAGCAAGCCAGTGGCAGCTGGCATTAGAACCCCTATCTCCAGCTCCTCATGTTGTGCCTAATCTAGTTGATGCTTTTGTAGGTGAAGTAACTTGACTGTTTTCAAACATCACAAGTTCACATTAGAGATATATTAATGTAACTGTACAGATTAAGGCTCTGATTCCACAAACACTTATGCCTGTGAGTAGAGTTAAGAACATGCCTACCTGTTGTTAGGATCAGAGTCTAAAGCTATATTTAAAATTACAGAGCATATAAATCTTTAAACCAGAGAATGTTGCTCTGATCTTTTCCCTCAAAATACACACACATTTGACAATCTAGATTAAAATGTTCATACTCTCTAAGGCCTGAATTGTTTGAGAAAGATAGGGATAGGCTGTACATCTGGAAAGAGGGGAACAAAAATCACACTTGAAATGAAACTTAGTTTCAGCTCAGAGCAAATTTTTATAGTGGAGTAATTATAAAGGTCTGAAAACAAGGCTGACTCAGCCTAACTGCAGCACAGAATAGCAGAGTTAGTGGCTGCCACTGTAATAAGATGGATTCATATTTCCTGTTTCTGTTAATGAAAGAGAAGGTGCGAATAGGGGAGTTTGTTGACCTCATTGTACCACTGTTCTTATTAGCAGCCTAAAGATACAAAGGAGTGTGGAATTAAGAACTCAAAAAGAAATTATTGCGATGACAGACTCCTACATTATGGGTTTGTTACATTTAATAAACTCCAGATCTCCCTGGGGTGCAGCAATTGATTCCAATAGTTTGTTGTCACATTTTTTAAATATAGGTAATTCGGGTTTATGAAACAAATTTCACAGAAGATGCTGTTACCAAATCACAATGCTGTTTTTAAAGCTGCTAGCTCAAACATTACGTGTGATATGCTGTACAGGGTGTGCTAGTGAAAGGGTTAAGCTTTTCAGACTTTCGGATACAATGAAATTATGACAGGAAGAAAATTGTGCCATTTTAGCATGAAAATGCTTGTACAAATACTGTCGTTCCTTCCTTCTTACTTTCTTTATAATGCCTCAACGATAGCTAAGATGACAGACATTTGACAGGTATCTGTAAGCATACAACCCAGGCAGCTCATTAAAGTTTTTCTTTCTATGCATCAGCTTTCACAAAGGCAAAAACCCATTAGCATTGACTATTTTGCAGATTAGAAGAATTAAGGGCTTCAAACGTTGGCTTATACCAAGCAATGTCATTTGTGAAGTGATGTTTGCTTTATTATTTCCCTTTCTCTCCCTCTGAAACCAGACTGACATGACTTTAGCTCAACGTAGGGCGTAATGTGCAAACCAAAGGACTGGCTCACCGATGAAAAGAAACACATTCCCTTTTATACATGACTGGAATGGCAAAAAGGGGAGACTTTACATGTACTATTTAGGCTCATTAGAGTACTGATTATGATAGTTCTCCGGTGTAATCTTTAATCGACTTTGACACTAGATTTGCCCCGTTACAAATCCTGTCATGCAAATTAAGTCATTTGTGTTGTTTGATATGGAAAGATCTGCTATGAAATGAAAGATTAGTTCACAGATGAGGCACCAGAGACTGCTGCCCTTGTGCACCATGCAACTGATTACAAGGATGAGAGCATCCATTTTTACACTGCTGTTAACATTTAGGAAAGAAGATTAAATTAACGTGGCTTATTTTTTGCTTCCTCTGGCACGCAGCTATTTGAAATAAGATTTCATAATCCTTATTTTTATGGTATACAAAATAGGTAACAGGTTGAATGAAAGATCACAATTTCAGGGATTAAATCGTGGCTTTGATTGGGTGGCAGTGAGTGGGGTGGTATTTTTTTATGTCATGTCCTTGGATGAGATACATGGGGTTTTTTTTATTGGTGATCAGATGGCTGAGATTTTGACATAATGTACAAAACAAGAAAAGACAGCCATGGAAAAACAGGACTGTACATTTTCATGATCTAAAAATTGCAACCTTTTTGACATACTGTGAAAACTTACATTCTTTTTATTTTACTATTAATACCTTAGGTTAATTGTATTGCATTGATTGGAAAGCCCTACTTTAACAAATAAATATGATTATTAAAAGACATTATTATGTAAAAAATCAAATGTTTCATTTAAATTATGTAACTTTCTAAATGAAGTGAATATTAATGACATGATTTGAAGCTGACTTTACTCGACAGTTTAAGGCCTCTATAACACAACTAGCACTGGTTGGCACTATTCAACCAATACACCTGAACTTGATTGAGGTAGGCCACCATTTTTGGATAAAGTAAAGAGTATTAAAGACATTTTTAATGTTCATTCATACTATATACTTATATTGTGATGTTCAAGCTGCCTTGGGGATTTGGACACCCAGTTCCCATTAATTTTAATGGGAATTGTGCATCCAAATAGGTGACTTTGAAAATCTCAGCCATAAAAATTAAGTAGGTGTTTCTGAAAGGTTCTAAACTATTGAAACCAGAGATAGTTGTGGGTGGCACCCACTGATCCCAGTACAGGACCTCACAAGATCTTTTAAAAACTACAAACAAAAATGACTCTCACCATTTTCAGGCTGCATTAGATGTGAATGGCAAAGAAGAATTTGTTCGGAATTTGTACTTATGTAGGTAACAGTATGGGGTGAGCATACAAAAAAAAGTGTGAGACTGATACCATGTTCAGAGTTGTAATTCAAATGGTGCCTCTTGTTAATAAGTACCATTGCATATTAGATTTTTTTTGCTGCATTATTTTTTTTAAATGTTGGCACTAAAGAGAGCTCTTTTATTAAATAAGCTGTGGCTCTCCCCTGATCAGTCTCTCCTCCTCTCATTTATAACCCTTAGCTTTCATCCTTTTTCTTTTCACAAACAACTTGTTTAAAAAAACCTAACAATAACATGAGACAAAATGTCAATTGCGATTCAGTATTTGACTGTTGTGATTATTGGAAAACTACATATGGTCATTGTATTTCAGGCATTGCATAAGTACTTTATGTAATGTGGGAGTTATGGAAAATATCTTTTGGATGAATAGGAATATAATACTGTAGCTATTTAAATCCCCTTATATGATCAAAACACAGGTTAGAGTGGCCTCTGGAAGATTTAACCAATGCACCTTGGTTTTTGAATGTTTTAGTGAGCATTTTTGTCTTCTAAGTTGAACACACCTCTATTTTGATTAACTTTGATCCTTATTTTGGATGAGGTTTCCTCATGGAAGCAACAGAGTTAGCTATTTATGCACTGTTGAAGAGACCTGTAATGAATGAAACAAACACAGATTTTACTCTGGCCCCTGGGAAAGAACCTCTATAATATGTATTAATCCAAGACTTGACAAGGTATTACAAATTTCCTACAATTGATTAAATTAGTATGCAATTTGAATAGCTCCCCTATAACATTTGTAACCTGAAATTCTTGAAAGCTGTTGAAGACATATTTCTTCTGAATATGTCACATAATATTCAGTAAAGATGTGCCAGTACATGAAAAACTAAATAAAAATATGCAACAATAATAAATTAAAGACAATGCTACATTTATTAGAAATATTTTTTAAAAATCTTAACATTAGGGAATGACCTAAAAATCCATACCATTTTGTTATTCCTGATTCCTGGATTTTATATGTTGTTAGCAAAAATCTGCATGCCCTTTCTCCGGCATATTTGTATTGGTAATTTATGATAGCTTAATTTAAAAATGCAAAAGTATTGATGGATAATGTTGTTTAGTTAATGTTTGAAAACTGCTTTGAAAATGATAATTATTAAATGTTTTTGTTTTTACTGTATTATTACTTATTAGTACAAAAGAGGTTGGGGGTATGCTTGCATAAAGACCTCCAATGCAAATGTTCACATTTATAGACACTTGCAATTCAAAGATGTCTTTTGTTAGATTTATAGAACAAAATGTAAATATTAATACTGCAGTAGCTCAGTTCCTGTTAGTCCTATTTTGTAATGTGTCATCTTCTATTATCCAACATTCAGCAAGACTTAAATAAAGGACACAAATGTCCCTTTTTTCCCCCTGGGATCATATTCTGTATCATTCTGCTTGAGGCTGCCTGCATTATAGTAATGGAGTCCATAAAACACAATAAGAAAAGGTGTACTTTAATTAGCCAAGTCATGCAATGAATAAACTGTAATATAAATCACTTGTATTTATTTGCATGTGTGAGCTATATATATATTAACAATTTATATTAATTTTATTGATGTGTCTCAAGGTGTCTTTTTAATGAGTCCGGAGCTCAGCTTCCTTGATGAAAATCACGGTGCTTTACACTACTACACTCAGCTAGAGGACTGTGGCCAGTGCATTGGCTGGATGGCCAAATGGACCAGGACACAACTAGCTCTCCAGGCTCCATTTCAACCTTAAGGTAGGAGTCAGAGTAAATAAATTGGCCAAATAAAACTCTGGAAGAGTTTTCTGAGAAAAATGCCAGAAGCTCCATTCCTTCAGACATTAAAATTAGTTTGGTTAAAGCACTAGGAAATATACTTTATGGTAAGGGTGTAGATTAGATGACTTAATAGGTGTTTTCCATCTGTAACTTGTATAACGGAACCCTAGGGAATGCAGGACAGATTTTCAAAGGTATTTAGGTACCTTAAGATGCAGATAGCCACTTAGTGGGTTTTTCAAAAGTGCCCAAGCAGGTTAGGTACCTAACTCCCACTGACTTCAAATTTGAGCCTACAAGGCTCCCAACAGAATATTTGTTTGTGAATACTTTGTGTCCAGGCCATTCATAACTTTAGTGTGGGGAATGGAGGTGGGTCTACAAAATGTTGCAAAAATATTATATCTTAACTACATTTTCACAAAGCACAAATGTGGGGCCAGATCTTGGCTTCTGTCTTGCACAATTCTGCCAGTGCAAAGCAATCATCAAGCCTGTGGATCCAGCTGTCTGAGGATTTCTTCAGCATGAGGCAATTCCGAGTTGATGCAGAGTCTTTGTAGCATCTTCTACACTAGACTCTAGTCTAGAGGACGTGGCTGAGGAGTTGCTGCATTCGGCTAATCTCCCACCATCAGAACAGGCCATAGAAGCTGTATGCAGCCAGGGAAAGGTAAAGCAGCCTTGAGGCTGCTATAATTTTTGCCAGGGACTGGGCCCAGCACCTGCCAGCTCCTCTGATTGCCGAGCTATCCAAGTGTCTAAAAGCCATCTCCCCCTAGACTTGCACAGAGCACAGCTCTGACAGCTTGGAGAGTCTGGGCCATAAAGTTACTCACTTCCCTAGTTTTAATCCTTCCCTGCTGTGGATCAAAATTCCAATAACATCTCAGACATTCATATAGAAAACAGTGTGCTGTCAGGGCCCCTGGCTATGCTGTCCATATACTGCTTTTCTGGATGTTTGTGGTGGATGCTGAAAGGGAGACCATTACTATTCTTACAATCCATGCTCTTACTTTGGAGAAAAATTTCAAACCTATTATGCATGGGGGACCATGTGTGTGGTCCTATCATGGCTCAAAACAGAGAGAGAGCCTTCACCCTGTCTGTTTTCTGTGTAAATAAGATGTGAACAGTGAAGTTAACTCCATCAGAGGTTTGGATATTTAAAAAAAAAAGACAGAAAATCTCAAATAGGGAGCCTAGCATTCAGCCTGTGTAGGCAAACTAGACAGATGCACATGGGAATGAAGGAGTGGGGGGGGGGAGGGTAATCCTCCTCTACCACTGCAAGTAGCCTCCGGAGGCCCTTATGCAGCCTCTTCCCCTTATATAGGGAAGGAAGATCCTATGCCTTTGGCCCACACGTGCCATTAGACAATATATAAAACCTTAAGACAGAGAGAGATGCTGGGCAGGGGGCCTATGATGAGGTGTTTACTCCACACTTCCCCAGAGAGGGTTAATGCAGACTGAAAAGGGGACTAATTAACCCAACAAGCCACAGCTGAGGGAAATCAGGTGGCTAAGCAATTCCCTGATTGAATGAGGAAGCCCAGCTGAGGAGGAAGGAGCTGGGCTGGGATTGTAAAGGCAGGAAAGTGGTAGCAGAAAGGGCTGCTGGGAAAGGCTACAGTCACTCTCTGGGAAGATGAAGCGGTGAAACTGGCAGACCCAGGGAAGGTAGGGAGAGCCAGAACGCTACGACAAGGCTCAGGGAAATGCAGTCAAGTATGGGCTGAAAAATATTGCTCTTCGTGTAGCTGTGTTGCCATACATTAGTTAAAGATTGAAAGATTACATTTGCTTGGTTCAACAACCAAAATGTAGAAAATCAACATGTAATGACCACTTGCTTGGAATGCCTCCACCTATGGATAATCTGCACTGTTCAGACCCCCAAAATAACTTCTATTTAGATCTATTGTCCTCTGCAAATTAATCCATACCAGATGTGGATTAACAATGGCACATCTCTTTAAGCATAAACATAAATTCTGGATGGACGGATGGCTGCTTGCAACTCAGTTCCATCTGTTAAGATGCCATTGTGTGCATTGGTCTGGCTGTTTCACTGGGGCACAAAGGGACTACAGTGGGTTTGGATAGGCAGCATCTAAAACACTGCGCCAGCCATTTTTTCTCTGGGAAGTGCCACCTCTGTTATTGGTTTGAAGCTCTGTGTGGTTGTAATGCATGAGTAACCTGTTGTTACTGTTATTAAGTAGATACCCACATTGTGCTTGGTGATTAAGGCACTTCTCTAAAGACATCTGCTCAATGTGCAGTAGCAGTCAAAAAAGCTAACAGAATGTTAGGAACCGCTAGGAAAGGGATGGATAAGGCAGAAAATATCATATTGCTACTATATACATCCATGGTACGCCCACACCTTGGATACTGTGTGCAGTTCTGGTCATTCCATCTCAAAAAAGATACATTAGAATTGGAAAAAGTACAGAGAGAGGCAACAAAAATGATCGGGGTATGCTTCCATATGAAGAGAGATTAAAAAGACGGACTGTTGGGTTTGGAAAAGAGATGACTGAAGGGGGGGGGATATGATAGAGGTCTATAAAATCATTAATGGTGTAGAGAAAGTGAATAGGGAAGTGTTATTTATATAACACAAGAACCAGGGGTTACCCAATGAAATTAATATGCAGCAGCTTTAAAACAAACATAAGGAAGCACTTCTTCACACAACACACAATCAACTTGTGGAACTCCTTGCCAGGAGAAGTTGGGAAGGCTTCAAAAAAGACTGGATTCAAAAAAGATTTAGATAAACTTATGGAGGATAGGTCCAGCAATGGCTGTTAGCCAAGATGGTCAGGAACGCAACCCTATTCTCTGTATGTCTAAAGCTCTGACTGATAGAGGCTGGGACTGGAGGACAGGAGATCATAGAATCATAGAAGATTAGGGTTGGAAGAGACCTCAGGATGTCTTCTAATACAACCCTCTGCTCAAAGCAAGATCAACCCCAACTAAATGATAAACTGACCTATTCTGCTCACTCCCTCTGAAGCATCTGGCACCGGCTACTGTCTCAAGACAGGATGCTGGGGTAGATAGGCCACAGGTCTACCCAGTGTGGCCGTTCTTTTGTTCTTAACTAATAAGACGTGATCCTTGCCCAAGAAGCATGAAATCCAGTTCAGGTGCAAATAGTGCATGGTGGGTCAGTGTGAATGGACTATGAGTCTTTTTTTTTTTTTAAGGCTTCAGGGAAGAAGTATCTTTGGAGGAGTGATTTGAAGGAAGAAAGGGAAGGCTTTTTGTCACTGATGGTCACTTACTTGCTGAGGAAGCAATGGAGGAAAAGAGGGGATGAATTTCAAGTAGATCAGTGGAGGCTACTTGGGTTAAAACAGAAAGTAATGTGTTCCCTTCCTGTGTATGAAGGTAGTGTCCTTACTAACAATGCAGCTAGTGAGTGGATAACTATAAAGGAGTGAATCAGTGCTCAAGACGCAAGCTGTATATTTGATTGTACTGCAAAAAGTGGCCCTACCAGCTAGGCGGTGCATGTGAATCCTTGTCACTGGGGGCAAAGGGTTTGGTAAAAGGATTGTAAATAAGTTTGATTATGCAGCATACCTTAGAAGATAAAAGCACAGATCTATCTCATTATTTATTTGCATCTCAGTAGCATTAAATGATCTCCATTGAGACTGAGACTCCATTTTGGTGGGCACTGTCCATGCACATAACAAGACAGTTCCAGCTGCAAAGAGCCTACTATCTAGACAAGACTTACAAAAGCACAGGAGGAAGGGGTACAACAGATGTCCTGGGTGTCATGTTAGATCCATGATTTTTATTTGTTTGTAATGCACATTTTCTCTGGAGAGTCAAGTTTTTTAAAATAACTGTGTTATGGGAGATGAAGTTGGGTGAGGAGGACGGGCCGGAGGAGGGGATGAGTTAAGAGGAATAAAAAAGAGGAAGAAAAAGGATACTGAAGGAGGAGAGTAGGATGGAGACTACCATGCAAGCCAGAAAGGACTATGGCTGGCAGCAAAAGGAATGTGGGTGAGGAGGCAGGAGGACACTATAATAAACAGCCAATCAGCAAATATTGTCCAGACAGATACTGTCAGACCCTGATGATATCACCATTGTTTAGAGGGATGCTTCAGCTGCTGAGGGTGATTGACTATGCTCCCTGTCTTGCTCCACACTGGGAGCTGCTGTTTTGCCCTTCCCTGAGGTGACGTGTCTGGGTGAGGAGGCAGCCTGGGGCCTGTTGTCTCTGAGGGAGGGCTTCTCTGATCAGGTATCCAGGGTGGTGAGCCATAGAAGAAGGCAATGGGATCCCAGATGGGCCTGCCCCATTCCCGATTCTGTCGTTGCTCTGGCTGCCTCTGTTTCTTCTAGCAACAGTCAGCAGAAAGGAGAGAGAGAAGGACATTGAAAAAAACCCCAGGGTTCCATGCCTCAGGAACTTCTTGTTAACTTAAAACAAGAAGGAATAAGTAAGCAATATGTTAAGCTTTCAAACAAGGGGCTGAGTAGGTGTTGATAGCTGGTCTGTGGGAATCTTTATCTTTTTTGCTGTTCACTCAAAGTGTGGTCAGTTCAGTCAGCACATTATGTTATGACCGACTTTCAATAAAGTGCAAGAGGCCTAGGCTGAGATAATCTAAGGGAATTTAGTCATTCAATGTCCATTGAACTCCAATAGCAGTTGGGCACCTAACTCCCATGGGCTCCTTTGAAAATCCTAGCCCATGTCTTCAGGCAGTAACAACAAGCTGAGTGGTACCCAACAGCAATGATACCTTGAATGTCATAAAAGTGTGAAATGTAATATATATACCAAGTACATAAGACTGTGGTCTGTAGGAGCTGATGATGATGTAGATATGGTCCCTTCAGGTCAACTGTAAATTGCTGGCTTCCTGCAAAAACAAAAAATAAACATAACGGCTTCCTACAAAATTTCTGTAATTCTTGTGAATTCACATAGCTGACATTTTGAGCAGACCCCGCCCTGAGAGAGTTTGAAGTCTAGTACTTTGTAGTGCAAAACGCAGTGGAGCGTAGAGGGTCAGTAGAACCTGCTGTTGGAATCAGGCGCCAAGATGGAAAGAAGTGTGATCTGGCTGAGTGGAATGGTCTAAGGGTGCTTTGCTGATGGGAGAGCGTAGGGGTCAGTGGCAGCTCACCATTTCTGAGATAGCAGTGGTGCTATAGGTTATTTCGCTTCACCAGAAATTCCCGGGTACTGTTTGAGTTAATTTGCCTGATTAAAAAGAAAATGATAATATATATTGAAACCTGCCGAAAATCAACATTCGGGAGCCAGTGCCCTCCCTGCTGATTTCATGAATTTCACAATGAGTGGCTTCAGGAGGGACTTGTATGCTTTAAAATTAAGCATGTCCTTACGTGTTTTGCTGGATCAGGGCCCTAATTTTTTTATTTTTTGCCTGTTAGCAGGAAAATGTCATTCCCCATGGAGAAAGTAAGATTCAGCTTTGTTGTTAACTTCTACACAGTGCTTTAAAAAAACCCTATTTTTGGTAATGTTTTAATTAAATCTGAAATTTTTCAAAAACATTGTTTTCCTTTAAACCGTTACGAAAATAAATGAATATTTTGTTTATATTCTATCTGAGGTACTTACATGCCCCATTCCTCTCATAGCTGAGGATCTCACAGGCTTGATTGTATTTATCCTTACAACAGCCCTGTGAAATAGGGAAGTACTATTCTCCCCATTTTACAGAAGGGGAACTGAGGCACAGAGAGACCACATGCCTTGTCCAAAGTCACTCAGGAAGTGTGGAAGAAAAATAGGACTTGAACTTGGGTCTACAGAGTCTCAGGCTAGTGCCCAAACCACCAGACCATCTCTCCTGTTGGAATGCCTCTCTGATATCACATATCAAATTCTTAGTGTAACAGAGTCCAAAATACCAATGATTGTGAATGGTTTTCTATTAGCAAAATTTTCACTGAGCACATAAATGGTTAAAGACTAGCCTAGACCCCTGCTCCCAGCAGGTATTATTCACACTGAGTTAATGCAAGCAGTGCTGCTATTGCTTCCCCCCTCAGATCACTCCATCTGGGAAGGATAGCTTTAATATCCCATGGGGCTCCATAGGAGTTCTGACCAAAGTGACTGATTAGGCAACATACTGAATGCGCTCATCACCTGGATGCTTTGTCCATGGCCGCCGTCTTATGGATTTTAAGGCCAGAAAGGACCCTTAGCTAACCTAGTCTGACCTCCCTTATATCACAGGCCATAGAATTTCACCCTGCATTGAGCCCAATAACTTGCATTTGACTAAAGCACATCTTCTTCCAGAAAGGCATCCAGTCCTGATTTGAAGACATCACGAGATGGAGAATCCATCACTTCCCTTCATTGTTTATTTGAATAGCTAGTCACTCTCACTGTTAAAAAATTGGGCCTTATGTCTAATTTGAATTTGTCTGACTTTCTTGCTATTGGCCTTTCCCTCCTAAGTTAAAGGGCCCTTTGCTACCTGGTATTTTCATTGTAAGGTTTGTTTTATTTTTTTCCCAGCCCTCTAATCATTTTTATTGCTCTTCTCTGCACCCTCTCCAATTACTCAGTATCCTTCAAAAAAGGATATTGGCCAGCACTGCCCAATTTGAGGGTTGTACTGGTCACTTCCAGGGGGGATAGAGCTTGTAACCATTTTCTGCTACCACAGCCTCTCTCAGGTGACTGGAAGCTTTGACCAGGGTTTATATCCGTGGAAACCGTCCTAGCATCTAGGCTGAATATGGCCTTATGTTTTTTAGGACTCCATTTGAGGGAGAAGGGAGAGAACATTTCCTTTGTTAAAATAACAAATTTTCTTTCCCTCCCTTAAATTAAAGGGACATGGGTTAGGTCAAAAGACAAGGAGAGTTCCCCTTGTTAGACTTTTCACATTCTAGCATGGAAGTTCTACTGTGAATAACAAACAGATGCTGTAATAATAAATTATTCTTCTAAGCACCTTTAATTCCAGAATTCCTTTACAAGCATTTCTGAAGCCTCACAACACTCCTGTGAGGTAGGGTAAGTATTATATTCATTTCAAGAGCGATTACATGAAAGTACCTGGGATTAAGCGTCCAATCCCTCACCCATTGACTCAATGGGAGTTTAAATATTGAATTTAAAGGGAGCATAATTATCCAAGTGACTTTCCCAAGGTCATGCAATAAATTAATGGGAGCATGGAGAAAAGGTACCATATATAATGTATACGTTTCCTCTACAACCTGAGCCACTTAATGCATTTGATTTACAATATAAAAATTCAGAAAGCCAGTTTTTGTCAGTGACAAAGTGTAAATTATAGTCTAAACGGCCTGAAATTTTGCCTGAAATTTTCACAAAGCAAAGTCCCACACCATCCAGGGTTCTCATAAGCAGAAGGTCTAAGCTTAAAATAAAATACTAAAACATTAGGTTGCCAAATACAAAGTATTTTAAAACAACTCATTTATTTCTGCTAAAGATTATAATAATTACAGACTATCAAGGTGGAAGGGTGAAATTGAATTGAAATGAATACTTGAATGGATAAAACACATTGGGATATATTCAGCTATTGAAATGCCTGTGTAATTCCCTTTATAGTAGTTACACACATACAGTACAGCAAAATGAACCTCTTAGTATTATATATATCTTTTAATTAGTAGAGTTGGCATCACATTTGAGTAAATAACTTAAACTAGTAGCACAAAGATATAGGGACAAATTCTGTCATATTGGAGAGACGGCTCCAGAACAGTTGCATGTTAAGGGTCCAATCCAACTCCCACCAAAATCAACATGTCAATACTATAGCTAAAGCAATACTCTTGTGCAACTGTATTCTGTTCAGCAAATAGCACATCTCTATTCAACCCCCTTCCCATTTTTGCAGATGATTCTTGGGTTAATATATACCATTGCTAGAGGACATACACGCACCTGGAGGCCTCATCCTGGAATGCACCTTTCTGATTTCTGTTTTAGGCAGCTTGTGGGGTGGTTTCTCCATGGGTTTTTGGGAGAGCCAGAATTAGGACAGGAAACTCACACCCTACACTCTCAGCCCTGCACAATCACAAGTCTTCTGATATATACATAGACATGGATGCCAAAATTTGGCAAGTACTATAAGTACACCTCTACCTCGATACAACGCTGTCCTCGGGAGCCAAAAAATCTTACTGCATTATAGGTGAGACAGCGTTATATTGAACTTGCTTTGATCCACCGGAGTGCGCAGCCCCGCCCCCCGGAGTACTGCTTTACCACGTTATATCCGAATTTGTGTTATATCGGGTCGCATTATATCGAGGTAGAGGTGTATAATAGAGTAGATAACGAATACAGACAACACTTAACAACATAGATTAAAGTGAACAAACAGAGAAATTAGTATACAAGTGGAAAAATGAAATGTAGATGAAAGAATTTAACCTCTGGCAAAAAGCAAATGGCAGCTGAATAAATTAAGCCTGACAAAATATGAATACAGTATGCTACAATATAATACACATGCAAAAATGGACAATCAGGGCTGATTCTCATTCACACAAAGGTGACCTTACACTACTCTGGTAGTGTAAAGGTGACTTAAATTGGCCATATATGTAATTTGAGACCACTTGAAGGCTGCCTTACATTGCAAGGGTGCTGTAAAGGGGCCTTCTAATAAAAGAGAATGAGGCCCTTAGTTTATAATGAGGGTGAGTTGAGGAGGAGGTGTTTGGATCTAGTTCCAGAACAGACTTTAGGCTAGGATTTGAGGTTCAGGTTTGAGACTGAACAAAGTACATTTGGAGTCTGGCTAAGCAGGTCTAAAAGCTTGCACGAAGTTGTGAGATTTCAGACAATAATAATGAAAAAACCTTATGAGATTTCTATCATCTTAGGCCCATTCTTGAGCTGAGCTGGTGAAGTATGGCTCCACTCAGACTGTTGCAGGAAAACAGTTCCTTCTGTCTTGGGATCTCTCCTGTAAATAAAACTGGAGAGTCAGGTTCAGATGCAGTTATCTGAATCTCAACACTCCATAAATTGTCAGCAGTGTGGAGTAAAGATTCCTGCCTGGGTCCATTTTTAGTTTATGTTGAGCATGGTAAAATCAAAGAACAAAATAAATGTAAGAAGTAACTGAACATATACAGACATGCAATTCACATGTATGTAAAACCTCACGGATCTAAATAGATACTTGTATGGATGAAATTCTGGCACCCTTGTAGTCACTGAGAGTTTTTCAATGTGTGAGTGTGTGTGTGTGTGTGAGAGAGAGAGACACTCTCTCTCTCTCTCTGTGGTTTGAGCATTGGCCTGCTAAACCCAGGGTTGTGAGTTCAATCCTTGAGTGGGCCACTTAGGGATCTGGGGCAAAATCAGTACTTGGTCCTGCTAGTGAAGGCAGGGGGCTGGACTCAATGACCCTTCCCTTCCAGTTCTATGAGATAGGTGTATCTCCATATATTGCACAGCAGAACTGTCACTGATTATTTTTATATATATAAAAATTAAAGATATGCCAAAAACCTGAATTTCTACACTATAAAAAAAGTAGAGCCCCAACCCAGATGGCTGTAGTCCATAACCATTCAGATATTCAGGCATTATACAATGTTATTTTAATAGTACAATGAGCATGTAAATTCCCAGTAATGGCATGTACTTTTTCTTCTTTATTTTGATGTTTTTTGCTGGGTATTCTTCTCATTTGGGTATGGCAGATCTTTTCTTCTGTGTAAACTCTGTTTAATTAACTCATTTTTTAAAAAACCTCCCTTCTATCAGTTTAGAAAGTCCCAAATTTTCTATGAATTTAAATGGAAGCCGAATTTTTTAAGCCCTACTGTGTGCTATGATATTGTCAAGATAGCAGCTTCCTATTTGATTGCACCTTATTTATATCATACTTGAGACAGTTGTAATGATTGGCTGTTCAGTTATAATTAGATATAGTGATTAGCATTGGGTCTTTCCATCAGTAAGGATATATATCCTTTTAAAGGACAGAACCCACTTTTCGTACAACTTTTCTATGATGTCTCTGGAGACATACAGTAGATAATAGGCTGGCTGAGAATTCCCCTGGCATGGAGGAGTGATCCGCTGGCATAAAATGATGTAGCTGGCTCATATGAAAATTGACCCCCACAGGACAGTGTAGGGGACAGGAAGGAATGTATTGGGGCAGGTTGGAGGGGGTATTCATAGGGATCTTAATCAGCTGGTATAAGTTAGAGCAGACTCTACTTTACCTTAACTTATGCTAGAGAGGTGCGGCTAGCAAAAATAAATCATGAGAAATCAGAGAGCTACTGCTTGCTTCCTGACACCCCCACCTCTGCACTTTGCAGAAGGGAATATGGGCCATTATTTTCATGTCACCTGACTTGTGAGATGTCATGCTGTTTTGCAGCTTTATTGCAGTGTAAGTCAGGAACCTTACAGCTGCTGCTATGGTTGAATAATGAATCTGAGTCTTATTTACTCACTTTAGACAACTGGCCAAAATATTTTTTAAAATAGTGTAAAAATCCCACCCCTTTCAGAGAATTAAGATTTTTGATTATACTGTGTGTGTGTGTGTGTGTGTGTGTGTATATATATATATATATACACATATATATGTATAAATTCCAAAATATTAGTTGTGTGGAAGGTCTAAGATATATATGTGTGTGTGTGTGTGTGTATAATAGAGAGAAGATTAATTTTTGGATTATGTGTGTGTTAGAGAGAGAGGATTAATTCAGGTTTGGACAGAGAATCATTCTTGAGAAACTTCCTCTTTGCTCTAAGTATGGTACTTTAAGAATTGCTGCTAAATCTCCAAGGAAACCATTGCTATTTGTGACTCTGTTTAGTGGTAGAAAAATAATTTTTACCTGCTTTTCCAAGACTGACAAGTCATGACAGCTCCCAGAAGAAGTCTGCAAATCGATTATTAATCAAGTCTTGTAGTATTTTTAGTTATCTTTTCTCGTATATTTACATTGAATTACTGAGCTGCTCTATAGCATAGAAGTGGAAAAGACAACTGGTATCTAAAAACCTGGCCAAAAGATACATGTAATTGCAAAACAGTAAAAATATATATATATATAGAAAATATAAACACCCTATCTCAGAAACTATTATTTTTTCTGTAGCCATAAAAATATGAATTTGTTCATATATGTATATTTGTTATATATGTGTATAATTATATAAAACTCTGTAAGTTGAGAGTGGATCCAGAGTCCACTAAATTGTCACTGTCAGGCAGAACACTATCCTCTGTGCCAACCTTGGGTAAATGAAAATCTTTACCCATTCTTAAATCAGATGATAACAAGATCTCAACTTTCTGAGGATTTTTTTTAACCAGGCCTCACAGTAGGCCAGCGGTTCTCAAACTATGGGTTGAGCCCCCATTGTGTTGAAACCAAAGCCTGAGCCCCACCACCCAGGGCCAAAGCCGAAGCTCAAGGGCTTCAGCCCTGGATGACGGGGCTCAAGCTATTGGCTTTGACCCCCACCCAAGAGATGGGGCATGGTCTCTGGCCCCCCAGCCACGCAGGGTGAAGCTCAGGCGGGCTCAGGCTTCAGTCCACTCTCCTAGGGTCATATAGTAGTAGTTGTTGTCAGAAGGGGGTCGCAGTGCAATGCACTTTGAGAACCCCTGCAATAGGCCAATACATGTTCTTGCAGTCTCACAGCACTTTCTCCTACCTTTTCCCTCTGTCTTCTGCTTCACTGCTCCACCTTGCAAGCAGCGAAGTGAAGCTGACAAAATCTCTCAAGTGGGGTTTAAAGACAGGACATGTCATCATTTGCACACATGGAGTGTGATTGTGTGGGATGGGGGTTGAAAAAGGTGGGAGAGAAGAGAGCAGTGATGAAATTAGGAAGCAGGGCTCTGTAGGGTAAGTGGTATCAAGCAAACTGTGCAATCAACCTTGGGCAGGGTGGTAAACACGGAGCAGGAGGAAGAAATATTACCTTTTTTGTTTTGTTTTTTACCACTTCAGCCTCTTTATGGTTGTAAGGAGATCGATATACCCTACCTTAGACTCCTTACATAAGAGTGAACTTTGACTGAGTGACATCATTCCCCATGGAAAAAGTTTCTTGAAACCACAAAATAACCTACAGCTCTGGTTACTACTTTGAAGAAAAACTGCCTCAGCTGCAATCTTTTCAAATGAGTATTCCTTTCTTTTAGCAGATTTTTTCCTTTGATTCAGTTACAGACCACTCTTTGGTTTACATAATGGAGAATACTAAAACTAAAGTACCTTAAGTCTTGCCCAACTATGCAGCGAATGTAATGTGATACTCATTCATGACTCACTTTGCATTTTCACTATTGAAGTGTGGAAGTCTGAACCATGCTTTCAAGCTTGGTCAGATGTGAGTAATTATATTCCATAAATTACTTTCAAATGTAATAATTATTATTAAAGCTTCCAATTTATTTAACTAATTTAATTCACATATCTTTATCAATGACAGATTAATTTAAATAATGAGCTCAAGTTTATTCATTCTGTAAATTCATCCAAAAGGCTTCATAATTTAAATAGATCTCAATATATATGTGAACTTTTAAACATAGCAGGCCTGATATGCATGTCACAGTGGAGTAAATAAGGAGTAGCTCTGTTGAAGTCAGTAGAGTTTTACAGTGGTGAAATATTGACGTGAGAGCAGAGTAAGACTCAGTAGATAAAGTTTTAAATATTTTAGGTTTCCAACAGTCTTCCTATTTTTATTTCCAGTGGTGCTTCCTAGGCATCAAAGTATAATCACAAGATTTCCATCTGCCCCATATTTTGGCCAATCATTCTTTTCATTGTCTTTTTTATGCCTCAGACTGTACAGCCCACTCCTTGCACTGTACAACTGATGTGCATTTATCTTACTGCTTTCCAATGGGCACTTCAGAAAAAGCTGTGAGTTGTTTTGGAACCTAACGAGAACAAGGTGGTGGTGGTGGGAGTTTGCCCAATCATTCACTTTATTTGGAAACGACCAAATGCTTTATATACATTGTGAGCCAAATTGAGATTTGACCCTGTGGTGAGGGTGCAGAGAGCTCCCTTCAGCCAAATGCCAGAGATGGGTCATATAACTGCAGTCTTTGAAATCCCCTGAGGACCAAGACTTCTCCTGCTAGCCACGCCAAAGAGGTCAAGGAGGAGGAGGAAGGCGGTGGTCCACTCCCTTTCTTCTGCACCAGAGTTGGCCAGGCTCCATGGTGAGTACATGATGCACCCTTCAACAATTAGGCCAATGGCTGAGCTCCCTGGGAACTCCGGGAGATATTACATGTAGCAGAAGCACAGTGCCTCTCAAACTGGACCATTATGCCACTGCCTCAACCCAGGGCTAGGCCTTCAAGGCTCTGTTGAGCCACGGACACAGTGTATTTATGCTCGCAGCACAAAACTCCACTGGTGTCAGTGGGATCAGGAGTTCACTCATAGTTTACTATATTATACAGTCATAAGGTCACTAGTTAATTTGGCTATTGAAAGCTTGATCCAGTAGCCCTTACTCATATGAGGAGTCCGATTCAACCAAATTCATCCCTCGGGTACTTCAGTGGAGTTACACCTTGCTTGAATTTGCCACCTTGAATTCAATTCACATGAGTAGGGCTGGTTACTAATAAATACACCATTATAAAGAGAGCTATTTTCACCACAAAAGGGATCAAAACCTGTTAGCTTCAGTAATTCAGTTCTCTCTCTTTTTTCTGTATAGAATTTAGGTGTAATTGGCTGTTGCTTGTAATGAAGAAGCAATGCATCCAGTCAGGTATCTATTCTTTCTTTTTTGTATACTGACAAATACAAAAGATGTGCATATGTGTCTGAACATCATGACAATAAGGGAATTATGACGTCACAGATTTTGGGTTTTTTTTGTATTTATTTTCATGGAAAACTATGATTTTTCCATCATTTTCTAGAAGCCAACAAACCATTAAAATAGTCTGGTCATTTCCTACTGAATCTGGAAAAATAGATCAGTGCAGTATGTCTGTGGGTGAACCACTTTTTCTGTCATTCCTGGCAGAACAGACTCTAGTTTATTGTAAACTGATACTTAAACTGATATTACAATAGACATGGCTTTCTTGAGCTCATTAATTCATGCTGGTTTTCCTCATTTGGAACAAATATTTAGGCGTGGTCTATAAAAAAATGTTTGTACTGTTAGGGGTGTGATCTTTCTACTGAAATAGTTAAATCGGTGTGGTCCTCTTAGTGAAGTTATGCTGATATAGTTATACTAGTATAGTTTACACCCCTTCCCAAATGGGAATAACTGTATAAGCCCTGCTTGCTTGGAGTGGCACTCAGTCCCCCTCTAGTGGTAGGTAGGCTAGCTAGAGATTGATGAGCCTACTACAGCCTTGGCTAGGAAACACGTGTTTTTTGGCTCATGCAGTAGAAGCTCATGCGTTTAGTTCAAGAGATCCCAGGTTTGATCCCCACTGCCGATGCCTCTGTGTGCATTGGCATTACAATCGGTGGCCCATATGGTGAATTCAGGCAGTTCAGCTAGGAAGTCTCTGAAGCTTGGGCTGGGCTTCCCTGCCCAGGCAGAATATGTAATCCCTGCTTTCTCAGAGTGGCACTCTGTCCCCCTCTAGTGTTGGCTAGGCCACCTAGAGATTGATGAGACTACCACAACAGTGGTTAAGAGAGACATGTCTGTTTAGCTCAGGCAGTAGAGGCTAATACATTAAGCTCAAGAGGTCCCAAGTTTGTCCCCTGCTGCCAGCCCCTGTGTGGGTTAGTGTCCTGGGTATAAGGTATCTTTATACTGATAGAGCTGTGTCCATGCAAAGGGAGGTTGTTATTGCTTTAACTACACTAGTATAGATAAAGCGGTACAGCTTGTGTCTGTAGTCAAGAGATATACAAACTTGTTTGTGACGCTTTTAAATATTTGCACTGGTTTATTTTCAGGCACATCAGTGGTTGTTCTATGTTCATTAGCTAAGTTGGAAGCCTTTGATACCCAGGCTTTGGTAGCTATGTCCATCCTTAAAAAAAAATCCACTTTATTAAAAAGAATCATGGATGACCATGAAGTATTCCTGGCTGTTCTTAATCCGTATGCTCACACTCTCATATATTCACATAGAGATTCACACTACTCTCCAGGACCTTTATCGTGCACTGTCTTGCAGGTGGATCTGTTCTGGTGCAGTATCAGGGCCCTGGAGACAATGACATATTGATTGTTAACTTTTTTTCTTCTTCAGAATCTGAAATTGAGATACTGAAGATAAAAACTCAGGGTGAAACCCTGGCTCCATTGACTTCAATGTTTAACTTGAAGTGATTACCCTAACAGATACAATACAAAAAATTCTATATTAAAGATAGACATAGGGTAAATGTTCACTTTGTCTCTGTTTTTATTATGGCTCCTTAAACTCTACATGATTTCTCAAAACAAGAACTACAGCACAATTCCAAATCAATAGCTGATACTAAACTGCTCCATTTCTGACCCACATTCTTCCAACCTGTCAGATTGCCCCTTTCGACACAGATTTCCTACCTCGCTTACTTGTCCCTGAGTTGAATCATTGGCTGAGTTGAATCATTTATTCCAGAGTGTAGAGTATCACCCCTAATTTGTAGCTTGTAAAAATGTCCTGCTTGTTGTGACTTAAACCATTGTTCTTTTGTAGATCAATTGCTAGTATTGGAAGAATATTATTCAGAGATATTGCAAGTGCAGCCATATAGATCTTGATACTTCTGCTCATGTGGGTACCCCTCAGAGAAGCTGCTTTTTGCTACCTGCCCCACTACTTACATACTCACTTATCTCTCTGTGCCTTGAGTTGCCTTGCTGACTCAGTGGACAGATGTGGTTAACAGGTATTTCAGGGCTTGCACATCTCTCTCAGTGTGATCACTAGACTTTAGTGTATGGCATTTAAAATCTACTTGTTTTTGCATGTCTGACATACCAAAAGGAAAAAAAAATCAACCATCAACTGCATACGCATCCAACATATTTTTTGCCACTATTTCCCCCATGTCTCATTCGGATCTAGCCATCAAGACCCACAAGTCAGCAAGCTTGTAAAGTGATTAAACTCATTTTCTTCATTTGCTGTGGCGCCAGCTTGCTAAGGTTCTTTATAAAAACTAGCTCAGTCATGCGGCAGGTTGAACTAGAGATTCCAGATGCAGATCATTACTCTCCCATAAATTATCTCAGCCTTACTCTAGTCAGAGTTTGAATCAGAAGATGACAGAAAAGATTTCTTTCCTTTATTTTCCCACTTGCCGCATTTAGCATTACTCCAGCTTGTAGAATGGAGAACAATGCGTTCGATTTTATGATTTTATTAATATACGTGTTCAGTACAACCACAGTTTTAAAAAAGTTCTCTCCACTTCTAAAGCAAACTTACCCCCATCAGAGGAGTTTATGCCCCTGGAATTTCTCAAGTAGAGAGAGCCCCAAAACACTGAAAGAGAGGCACTGTGGGGGACACCATGTTGCTGAGCAACTTTCACTTCATTGAGACTTGAGCATGTGCTTAAGTGCTTTGCTGAATAAGGGAGTTGGACTCCACTATTTTCCATTGTTTGTTTTCTTCTAATACGAACCTTTAAAACTGAATTTGGATTGTTTAAAAATTTGGAAAATTAAATTTGGGCTTTAAAGCATAAACTATAAAAAAACAGTTATTTTAGAAGGCATTAGTTAATTGTTAGGCCCTTACTGTTTATTAGAGCAGTTGAAACTAATCTCTTTGAACTAGGCTTTTCCGAAGGTAATAAAATGAGTGTCTTTGATGTCAGTGAGTCATAGTGAGTGTTTGAAGTGCATTAGTTACAGGTAAGATCAACTGATTGTCTTTGTATGGTGACTGATAGTGATTAAGTGTGTGGAAGGAGTAGGGTCCTTGTGTTTTGTGCTGGGAAGGTATAAATGCAAAACTAGCTGGTGGGAGTAGGGTGACCAGATGTCCCGATTTTATAGGGACAGTCCCGAATTTTGGATCTTTTTCTTATATAGGCTCCTATGACCCCCATCCCGATTTTTCACATTTGTTGTCCGGTCACCCTAGGTGGGAGACTCATTCTTGAGTGGAAAGAAGCTCCAAAGTGAACACAGGTGAATTTGGCACTGAGTGGAGTAGGTTGTTTAGGAATTAGTTGCTAGTAACGAAAATTTATTAAATAAAATACATTAATAAAATGGTTGGGCTTCTAACTTAAAAGATAAAACATATAGGGTATGTTAACACTGCAACAAAAGACCCACGCTTGAATGTCTACTCTGCAATTTTTAGCCCCACAGCCGGAGCCCTGCAAGCCCAAGTCAATTGACCTGGGTGCAGAGACGGTGTCGCAGGTTTTTTATTGCAGTGTAGACATATCTACTGTGCCTAGTATGAATAAAATCCCAGTATCACCAATGGAGGTGGAAAATCAGCAACAGACTATTCAGCATGAGGGCTGCTCAACTCACTGAAGAGAGTCCTGAATATATGATTACTTGCCTTCCCAGTGAAAGAGTGGCATACACGCACACCTGGTGCAAGCTGCTCATGGTCCTCAGAGCCCATGCACAGAATCTTGAGGCTAGAGTTGCTGAATTGAGAGAGAAGAGAGAGATGGAATTTTTCAGCGTATAGGGGCATTGTGAGGGGACTATAGGGACACCTCAATACTGGTTGTCTTGATCCTCCAGTTAAGAATGCCAGTTTTATGACCCACTTACAAAAGAGAAATAGAGGAGACTGATCATTAATTGAAGAAACAGAAGAAGGTATTAAGGTGAATGGAAAATAGGTGAATAACATTCACTGTGCAGATGCCACAGTGCTGTTGGCTGATTCAGAAGATCTGATGAAGTTAGTGAAGATTATATATGAATATGGCAAAGAAAATGATCTAGAGTTGAATGTGGACAAGACAAAAACTAAGGTGGTATGCAAGGACCCTAGGAAAACATACAAACCCAGTGAACAACACAGCTGTATAGCAAATGAGAAATTATTGCTGTTTAGGACAGATCATTACAGAAGACAAAAGATTGGATATTGACATCAGCACCAGAATAGCAGAAGTGAAAAAAAGATTCTGAATGAATAACCATCTGATGAGAGAGGAAACAAATCTGAAGACTAAATTCCAACACTTAAAAGCTTAAATTTGGTTTGTATCAAATTATGGTTGTGAAACATGGGAACCAAACAATCAATAATAAAGAAACTACTATCCTTTGAATTATGGTGTTTTAGAAGAATTCTGAAAATACCATGGCTAGATCACTTAATCAACAAAAGAGTATTAGAGATAATTGGAACTCAGATCTTATGAAAAGAACGATTCAATTTGCAGGGCACATTGTAAGTGGTTCAGTGGGTGATGCACATTTACAGGCCCTGGATGGCAGAAGAACGCAAGGCAGAGAAAGAAGATCTTGGATGGACAATGAGGTATCCTGGTTGGATCAAAAGGCCCATTCAGCCACAAAGAGACTAACAGAGGACCATACAGAATGGGCTACCATGACTGCAAACCTCCAGTAATAGAGATACCGAAGAAGAAGATCATTCCTCACACATATGGAGATCTCAGCAGGAGATGAGAATACCATTGTTAGACAGACAGGGTGAGGTACTAGGGGATTTGGTCATTAGAAATATTGATAACTGGCTCTGTTATGTCTGTGGGAACCATTTGGTGACTTCCCTACCAACTGCAAACATAGTGGATCTCACAAAACATCCAAACAGACTTTGTTGAGTATGGGGAGGATCTTATGGTGGTGTGTTGCATATCAGTGCCAGTGACACAGAGAAGTGTAAGAGAGTGATCCAGAAAACTACATTCAGCTTATTAGGAGAAAAGGCTTCGCGTCTGGGCCTCTATATTAGCTGGTTGAACAGGTGTTGCAGAGCACTCCAGTTGGACAGAGACATGTGCAAGGGATGTCAGTAACAGAAAAGGTACCTCTGTATTGGTAGTAAAAGGATTCACTGACCGCACTTTTGCCCCTACTCCCTGAGCTTCTCTGTACCCCTCTCTGCGGCGTCAAAGACAGGCATCACAGAGCTTCATGAGACTTGAGGTGCAGAGTCCTGCACAGTCTGTCTGTTGGCTGCCCTCAGATACAAGGCAAAATTATGGCAGTTCTGCTGCATTTAGAGCTTTCCATATTTGTATGGTGGGCCAAGCATTTAACCTTCTCAGCAGTTGCATATGCCCTACACTTGTCCCTTACTAATACAGTTTGTTGAATGCATTATTCTTCAAATATTGCCTTTTTTCAACAAATAATTTTTCTAAATAAGTGTTTCTGATACTCAACCAGCTCTGCTTGTTGTTGGTGCTAGGTAAACCTCAAAAGTTCAGATAAGCTCTAAATAGATAAGATGATTTTCTGCAGCTCATCTGAACCAATTTGGTTTCCAATATCGGGCTAGCAACACTGTAAAAATGTGCTCTCTCCTGAGACTTCTGGTAGTTCCTGTTTTCAGTCCCAGACACAAAGTGGGAAAATAACTAATAAATAAAACAAAATTAAAGGTTACCACACTTCTTTAAACTTGAAAAAAGGTGTTTGGGTCCAACTAAAGACATTCCTCTTATGTGATGGAGGGATTTGATATGTAAAGCAGATCAACATCATATTTTGTTGGTTTTCGGTGAGCTATCCTGAAATCCTTTTGGAGGGTATAGACTATGATATTACAAGCCATAATCATGTGATAAATGAATTTAGAGCCATCCTTTTCATTAAAATGTGTTCTCTGAACTTGTGCTCAGCCACTTCTACCCATTTTTTTAAACTAATAGTTAAATATTTTCTCCAAAGATAAATGCAAGGTTATTTGACATACAGTAGGAGAAATTTGGTGTAACATGATATGACGAACCATGATCTCAAGAATGGCTAAGAGGAGAGATAATAGACTAGTGAAGTAATAGTTTCTGTTTCACTAAGGGCAGGTCGACACTACGGGGCTAAGTCAACCTAAGCTACGACGTACCTTAGGTCAACTTATTGCGGAGTCTATACCGCGCTGGGTTGACGGGAGAAACTCTCCCGTTGACTTACGTTACGCTTCTCGTTCTGGTGGCATACTGGAGTCGACAGGAGAGGGATCAGCAGTCGATTTAGCAGGTCTTCACTAGACCCACTAAATCGACCCCCGGTGGATCGATTGCCATGAGTCGATCCCCCAGTAAGTGGAGACAAGCCCTTAGTAGCTTTTCCAAGAGGACAGGGAAGCAGACTATTTTAAGAATCCAAAATGGCTGGAGGCACAGTATGTGATCTGAGAAAGGTGGTTGGTCTAGGAAGAAAGACTGAGTCCTGGTTCCATTTATAAGAACAACAAATTGAAAGCAAGAGTTTTGTGAACTGCCAAGTGCAGTAATGTGCAAGGAGAGATTTGATGGCCTGCACTGCTTTGTCAGGAGATTCTCCTCTCTATTGTCAGACTTGTTGCCCAGAGGGAAAAAAGCACCCTAAGAATATAGTTACAAATATAGTTGTGTCTGTCTTGTGTCTGTGGTGATGAAGGATTATACAAAGAAAATTGCATGAGTTTTCATGGTTGACTGAAATTTGAATTGACGAATTGAAAGTGGAAGTCTTTATGTTTCAGCTAGGCAAACCAGAGGGAGATGTTTCTGCTGTGTGCTGGAGAAGTGAGGTGAGCTTCCCTTCATGTAACCCAACATTTGTCATGTATTTCTAAGAATAACATGTATTGCTGTCATTTCAGCATAAGATTAGCCAAGTGTACTAGAGACAGGCAGACACACCTGGCAGACAATTTCAGTGAACAGGACATTCCGTAGTTACTAAAAGTGTTTATTACGCTAAATTATTGTTTCTCACTTCATTTCACATAATCATAACTTCTGTGGCATCTCTGTCTGTGACCTTCAGTTTAGATCAGAGGACACCGCTGAAACCAAACATGTTATTTACTTGAGTTTCTCCCCTTCCAATTAAATGAAAGATTTTTCTTTCTTCAGTTTCTCTTTTCCTTTTTCTTGCTTTGCTTTGCTTTTAGAGTCCCTTTCCAAATGTACCTGTACATTACCATTAAATCTTCAGCGATACCCTGACAAATTATTGTATGGGCGAAATACTGTGGCAATGTTATCTTCTTGCAAAGGCAACATGGTAGATATTTTTAATTTTTTTTTGTTTTTTGTTAGAAAAACAAGCATCAGGTAGATATTACAGAATTAGGAATACAGGTAAAAAACACAACAGAAGTGTCAGTCAAAAGTGACGCACGGTGACTTCATTATTTGAAAGTTGGATGTCTTTGTCCCCATGGACGCACTAATTATTACCATTTTTATTTTAAACTCTAATTGAATTTTCTCTTTCATATCCACTTTTCATGTTCTTACCTTTCCCCTGAAATCATTCTTATCCTTCAATTTTTTTATTTTCTACACGGCAGAGTGTATTGTGGCCAAGCTGTCTCCTGGAATGGCATATATTTCATTAGCTCACTTTTACATTCTAGATTAAGATCTGCACTCTTTGTCTGGCAACTTGAAGAGACAGATGCTTTGCAGTATTTTCGGTAGAGAGATCAGTAATAAAAGTCAATCCTTAGGCCTAGACTCATTGCCATAGCAAATATACGCAAGGCAGCCAAGTTATACTTAACTCTCATTTCTCTGTACCATTAAGCCATAACTAGACCTTGACTTTATAGTATATACAGAGCTTTAAATGCTGGGTTCCTATACATTTAACACCAATGTAACAGTAGCGGGGTCATAGGAAGGTGACTGATGCTATCACACACTTCTGATGTAGATGATTTATTATGAAGAGAGAGAGAGGTCTTTACATGGACTAGAACTGGAAATTTCAGTTGACTTCCTCAGCAGGTGCTCGGCCACTGAGCTAAAGAAGCATCTCTGTTGCTTCAAGCCCCAGAGTGTCTGTTGTGCTTTTCACACATTTCCTTATGGAACACAAAGTACAACACAGTCTGGAAATTTGGATCTCAAATAAAAAAATATTGCCATCAATATTCTCTGAATTATGTAGCTGCTATTAACATCAGGCTTACATACTGTAATTTTACTTCCTAAACTACACAAACATTGCTTAAATGTATGGATTTATTATCACATTTGGCATATATTATTTATAGCATAAGAAAGGTGAAACATCTTGCAGCATGCATGTAAAGATTAGGATTTATTGTCCAGGAATCCTTGAACAATTTTATCAAAAGCCCATTTCTAGGTGGTGTTTTTCTGCAATAAATCATACAGCAGAAATCTATCAGTGGACACTGGTAGGAGATAAATGAGAGTAGAGGAAAGAGGGTCATCACAGATTTTTTTTCTGTATCATGACCTGTCATTGGCAGAAATCCATTTATTATGGTTCACAGATTATTTTTTTTACCTACTCACTGGGTTTTCCAGTCTAAGGAGTGTTATCTAAAATAAAATGAAAACTTGGCAAAATGTAAGCTTTCAGAAACCATGAAAACAGAGATAACTTAAAGACTGTGAGGTACAAAGAGACATTACTTTTTTTTTCTCTTCTACATATCTACCAATTGTTTGGAAGGTTTTAGTTGGGGGAACCATAAACTCTTATATGAACTTAGGGTAACAGAACACAACTTAATTTATCTGGGAGGACAGGATACCAACAGAAAGATGGGGTGCCAATTCCATGGTATGCCCTCTCCTTCACTCTAGTCCCATAGAGCTGCTTTCCCGCCTCCTTAGGCAGCATGTAGCCAGATGGATATCTGTGCCTAAATTACTACTGATTGAGCCAGCTCTGAACCTCTGCGGGGGATTTTGTGCAGGTATGGGTCACTTGCCCAATATCAGCATTGCTCCTATAGCTGCCATGCTGCTGGGGGTGGGGGAGAGAGACCAGGAAAAAAATGTGTGGAGAGAGCTCTGCAGTTTGGACCAAGTTTTTAAAATATAGGCTATATCTGTATGCAAAATCTCTTGTGCAAATTGACCGCCATGGGTATTTGCATGCTTAAATTCTGTTATTTGCACAAGTAAGTGACAATGCACTGAAATTGTGTGCACAAATTGTGCACACACAAAGGGAGGGCCGGTTAGGTCCTTCGGAAAATTTGGCCCTTTCACAAAATCCTTGACTGAATACAGAGCTGAAGATGGGGGAGAGTGTATGCTGGTTCTCATTCCTCTAATAGGCTTACATTTTAGACCTGGTCCACAAGTATTTTCCTTTTCATAAATTAGATAAAGAATAAATGCAAAAACTGATATGTGCTGGGTTTACACTGGCACTACGTGAAATACATGAAATACATTCACTAAATGGCTATTCATCTGGGCTGGCTACTGTTTTTTCTGCCGCTGGTATCAAGAGAAGGATTGTCTAAGGCTGATAAGAACTGTTATGTAAGATTATGTCACCACTGGGAAGAACTAGCTGTAAGCAAACCACCAAAATAGGATCTTTCCTTTCTAATGTGCAACTGTCAATTCTGCCCTAACGTGAATGAGATACAGTCCTTGTACACAACAGGATTATTGCCAGATACATCCTTTGAGACTCTCTTTCTAATACTGCCCTATATAAACAAATAACCTGCATGGCACTAATGAAGCTTTTCCTTCTTCCTTTTTATTTTTTGTTTTGTTTTTTATTTTATTTAATTTTTTATTAAAAGGATCATTACAATAATTTGCCAAATGATTAGTATTCTTCCAGCGTTCCTTTGGAGATTTTAAGGCTAAATGACATGCTCATCCTTCAGTAACCCACAGAGCACAAGAAAAAAACACCTTTTAATTATTTTCATGCACAGTATATATACAATCTTTTTAAATGTATCAGTGCTAAACTTACACAGAATTAAAAGATGAATTATTTGAAAGTGAACACCTTAAAGGGCCACCATCAGCTAAAAAAAATCACAGGTGAAATCCTTTTCCCCAATTGTAATTTTGGTGCAGATTTGCAAAGGTATTTAGAGGTTCCTAATTCCCATTCAGTGACACCTAGATATGTTTGAGAATCTGGGCCTCTGTCATTGACTTCAGTGGGGCCAGGATTTCACCCCACATTTCTGTCTGAAAATATTTCACTTCTTGCTGCAGTAACAGATGTGATTACTAGAACTGAAAAAGATTACTGACAGAGCAAAACAGGTCTCCGTCTTTTATGTTTGTTTATACTGAACGTTTGCAGTACTTTTATAAAGCAAGGGAAACAAGAAGACTTTTTATCAATACACTAGAAGCAAGAGGAAGACCAAAGACAGGGTAGGCCCACTGCTTAGTGAAGAGGGAGAAACAGAACAGGAAACTTGGAAATGGCAGAGATGCTTAATGACTTCGTTGTTTCGGTCTTCACCGAGAAGTCTGAAGGAATGCCTAACATAGTGAATGCTAATGGGAAGGGGGTAGCTTTAGCAGATAAAATAAAAAAAGAACAAGTTAAAAATCACTTAGAAAAGTTAGATGCCTGCAAGTCACCAGGGCCTGATGAAATGCATCCTAGAATACTCAAGGAGCTAATAGAGGAGGTATCTGAGCCTCTTGCTATTATCTTTGGAAAATCATGGGAGATGGGAGAGATTCCAGAAGACTGGAAAAGGGCAAATATAGTGCCCATCTATAAAAAGGGAAATAAAAACAATCCAGGAAACTACAGACCAGTTAGTTTAACTTCTGTGCCAGGGAAGATAATGGAGCAAGTAATTAAGGAAATCATCTGCAAACACTTGGAAGGTGGTAAGGTGATAGGGAACAGCCAGCATGGATTTGTAAAGAACAAATCGTGTCAAACCAATCTGATAGCTTTCTTTGATAGGATAACGAGTCTTGTGGATAAGGGAGAAGCTGTGGATGTGGTATACCTAGACTTTAGTAAGGCATTTGATACGATCTCTCATGATATTCTTATCGATAAACTAGGCAAATACAATTTAGATGGGGCTACTATAAGGTGGGTGCATAACTGGCTGGATAACCATACTCAGAGAGTTGTTATTAATGGTTCCCAATCCTGCTGGAAAGGCATAACGAGTGGGGTTCCGCAGGGGTCTGTTTGGGGACTGGCTCTGTTCAATATCTTCATTAACGACTTAGATATTGGCATAGAAAGTACACTTATTAAGTTTGCGGATGATACCAAACTGGGAGGGATTGCAACTGCTTTGGAGGACAGGGTCATAATTCAAAATGATCTGGACAAATTGGAGAAATGGTCTGAGTTAAACAGGATGAAGTTTAACAAAGACAAATGCAAAGTGCTCCACTTAGGAAGAAAAAATCAGTTTCACACATACAGAATGGGAAGAGACTGTCTAGGAAGGAGTACGGCAGAAAAGAATCTAGAGGTTATAGTGGACCACAAGCTAAATATGAGTCAACAGTGTGATGCTGTTGCAAAAAAAGCAAACATGATTCTGGGATGTATTAACAGGTGTGTTGTGAGCAAGACACGAGAAGTCATTCTTCCACTCTACTCTGCTCTGGTTAGGCCTCAGCTGGAGTATTGTGTCCAGTTCTGGGCACCACATTTCAAGAAAGATGTGGAGAAATTGGAAAGGGTCCAGAGAAGAGCAACAAGAATGATTAAAGGTCTTGAGAACATGACCTATGAAGGAAGGCTGAAAGAATTGGGTTTGTTTAGTTTGGAAAAGAGAAGACTGAGAGGGGACATGATAGCAGTTTTCAGGTATCTAAAAGGGTGTCATGAGGAGGAGGGAGAAAACTTGTTCACCTTAGCCTCTGAGGATAGAACAAGAAGCAATGGGCTTAAACTGCAGCAAGGGAGGTCTAGGTTGGAGATTAGGAAAAAGTTCCTAACTGTCAGGGTGGTTAAACACTGGAATAAATTGCCTAGGGAGGTTGTGGAATCTCCATCTCTGGAGATATTTAAGAGTAGGTTAGATAAATGTCTATCAGGGATGGTCTAGACAGTATTTGGTCCTGCCATGCGGGCAGGGGACTGGACTCGATGACCTCTCGAGGTCCCTTCCAGTCCTAGAATCTATGAATCTATGAATAGTAAGTGTCACTGTTTCTTTTGTATAATCAGTTACATCCTGATCCGCTCAGGAAGAGTCCTGTGCCCCTGCTGAGCCATACTGATTTCAGCGGGATCTGGCACATCAGCAGAGTTTCACCTATGTGGATCCAGTTGCAGGACTGTGGTCTAAGTCCATTTTCCTGGTTGTTTGTGTGGGTCTTACACTGTGCTACAGGGGATTGAGATGCATTACAAATAGGAAAATGTGATTGTAAAAACATGAACTGACAGGCACTACTATTGAACAAGAATCTACTTTTAACTTTTTTCTTAATTGACTCGATTTTGAATTGTCTGTGTGGACCTTTAACATACAAAACATTTTCAGATATATTCTAAAATGACGTTATATTTGCTAATCTCATTACCTCTTAATACCTTAAAACTGATTGAGAACATTCCAATGGTGTATAGAAGTCTTTGTTTTTCTGCTTTGTAGTACCCGTGGTCCAGGGTGTGCAACCAGTGTCGAGCTGCAAAACAGTAAGGTTCAAACATGAGTACAAACTGTCTGCAACTCTTCTTGGAAATTTACTATTATAAAATACTTTTACTATTACCATATCATACATGGTTTCTACAACTTGCAAATTGCTGGACTTGTTATATTCATGAGTTTTGTGAATTGAATTAAATTTGCATTTTATGTGACTTCACAAATATATCTTCCAAATTCTGCTCCACCATAACAAACTTACAAAAAAATTATTTTCAGACCTAAAATTACTAGTAAAATTACTTTATTTGGTGGCTTACTTTTAAATTAGTCTGAAAGATTTTAATACTTTGGATTAGAGGAACCACAAACTAAATTGACTGTTGGCTGTTGAATCAATAAATATTTCACTTTCACATTCCCAATTTTTTACTTTACAGTGAACTCAACTAAGCAACTATAACAGGTACACAAAGAGGGATATTATAAATATCAATCAGTACCATATATATATAATAAAACCATTTCTATAAAACAGTAGTATCTAACAAATTAAATTAGGAGAAAACCTTTCCTGGAAACCAGTAAAATTCAGACATAAGAATAAACTGCAAACTTCCCTAGGACTGTTCTCAAGTGAACTTCTGATCTTAAATCTACGTTTTCCCTCTTCACTGTGAAATGAAAGCAAGAGGCAGTTTATGCTGCTGCAGTCCAGTCTTTCTTGGGGAAAGGTGGGTTGTATCTTTCTTGTTAGTATTTGTTGGTTGAAATCTTTAATTATAACTGATTGAATCTCCTTCTTCAAGATTAGGGGCCCACCTAGTTGTAGATACCCAGACAGTCTCTAGAGCTCAAACACAGATTAATGTGGGTGAAATTTCTAAGAGACTTTGCACTTTTACATATTATGAAAATCTAAACTACATTCCAATTGCAATAAAGTATTTACTTGAGGCAAATCCAATCTGGAGGTTGGACGGGCCCAGGTATGGCAGAATGGTTATTGTTCAGTTGTGTAGGAAGGGCAGTCCACAGTATAGTTATGGACCCTCAACATCTGAGGGACACAGTATAGCAGGAGCTCACCAGGTGCCCCAGCAATGACGGATTTGAAGGCAGGGAGGAGCAGGAGTCAGTGAAAGGGGGGTTTGCTTCTGAGTTGCACCAACCGTTGTTCCTAAGGAACTGGTGCACAGGAGGAGTGGGGGCTGTTTCATAGCTCTCAGGTGGCTCCACTGCTGCTCTATTGGCCTGCGAGGTGATGGAGGAGAAGTTTCTGAAGATAACACCTGCGGCAAGTCTGGCTGCCTGGCCATGAAGGTGAGGATTTAGGCCTTACTGATTACTTACTAGTCTGATGTTTGGTGTTAAATCTCTAAGAGTATCTCTGCTTTAGATTTGTAAGTGATGCTGAGGTGCAGGGAAGCTTCAGTAGCTAAGTATTTTCTGTTTTTGGCATTTAATGCAAATATATTATCTTCCGTGGCTGCAGTCAAAGACATTCCATTGCCTCATTTACTCCATAGCTGCACAGGAAAATCATGATTCTTAAAGGGAAATATCATCTGCCCCTCTCAGGACTGGAATCTCAGTTCTTCTCAACCTGTTTTACCAAAAGAGGGGCCAGTTACAGTGCTCAGCTTCCATATATGGAGCCTTATACTCCCCTCAACCTTTGGGTCAAACATGTACTGAGACCATGAAAGTTCCACACATGCAGGTGACTATGGCCACCGAATTCCAGGGCCCTGTCTAGACTAGGGAAAAGGTGTTGTTTTTTTTAAAAAAAAAGTGTGTTTAGTTAAACCATGTCAGCTGTTTAAAAATGTGTTAGGATCTAGAAAATCTGTCTACAGTTCTGTGGATGGGCATCTATTTAATAAAAGCCATCAGACATCTGTCACCCTTATTCTCAGTGTCTATAGAGAGAAACCCAGGACAAAATTGGCCTGGAGAGTGAGCTGTACTCTCATATTACAGTTGTTCCTGCCAGGTATGGGTTAAAGCACGTTGGCTATGAAGGGTAGGGAAACTTGCATTGCCACAGCCCGTTTGCGGATACATAAGATCGCAGGTTCCAGAATTTATCAGTCCTGCACCTTTCATGCAGCACTGTATTCAGGTAAAAAAATTTTAGAGACCACACACAATTTGATAATTTACTAACATCAATTCCTGAAGACACCAAGGGAGAGCTATTTATGTCAGGCATTAGCCTCTCTGATAGGAAGATATGAATGTCTGCCTTTGGTTGACCTCAGCCATGGACCCAATAGGCCGTGCAGCTCAATAAAGGGGCCATACAAGCCTAGAAGAGTTTGCAAAATAAGAAACAAGAAACCCAAATCTGCCACATACATACAGAGACCCCTCCTCTGAGTCATTGTGGACAGTTCTCTGAAAGCATCCACTCAATGTGCAGCGGCAGTCAAAAAAGCAAACAGAATGTTGGGAATCATTAAGAAAGGGATAGATAATAAGACAGAAAATATCATATTGCCTCTATATAAATCCATGGTACGTCCACATCTTGAATACTGCATGCAGATGTGGTCACCCTATCTCAAAAAAGATATATTGGAATTGTAAAAGGTTCAGAAAAGGGCAACAAAAATGATTAGGGCTATAGAACGGTTTCCGTAGGAGGAGTGATTAATAAGACTGGGACATTTCAGCTTGGAAAAGAGATGACTAAGAGGGGATATGATTGACGTCTATAAAATCATGACTGGTGTGGAGAAAGTAAATAAGGAAATGTTATTTACTCCTTCTCATAACACAAGAACTAGTGGTCACCTAATGAAATTAATAGGCAGCAGGTTTAAAACAAACAAAAGGAAGTATTTTTTCACACAGCGCACAGTCAACCTGTGGAACTCCTTGCCAGAGGATGTTGTGAAGGCCAAGACTATAACAGGGTTCAAAAAAGAACTAGATAAGTTCACGGAGAATAGGTCCATCAATGGCTATTAGCCAGGATGGGCAGGTATGTTTGCCAGAAGCTGGGAATGGGCGACAGGGGATGGATCACTTGATGATTACCTGTTCTGTTCATTCCCTCTGGGGCACCTGGCATTGGTCGCTGATGGAAGACAGGATACTGGGCTAGATGGACCTATGAGCTGACCCAGTATGGCCGTTCTTATGTTCTTTGCCTCACTTTGTCTTTAAAAAAAATCAAACAAACCTGAGCACCACCAAACCAACCACTGAGTTTGTTCTCCCCCTCCCTCTCTCTCAGCAAAGTCACACAAGGGAATTCCCACTTGCTTTCTCTAAAGAAGTCAACTTGCCTTCAAGCCACTAAGGACATAGGATAGCCAGCCTTCTGGGATTTTGTGAATAAAGTGTGTAATCACCCCCCAAAGGTGATTATCAATAATCTAAACTACAAGAAATTCGTTTAAGGGCTTTAGGGGGATTGGAAATTTAATTTTAAATGTGAAAAATTTGAGGGATTTAAATTATTTCCGGTTTTTAAGTGTTTTGTCCTCAAGGTCATAGGAAGTATCTGACTGGTGGAAATCAAAGAAGACAGGGCTATATTATAGCCCACAGCTGGAGCATAAGTTAAACATGACTATGGCAAGCTTAAGTTAGAGCACACTGGCCATTCTTCACAGCTACTTTCTCAATAGCAGTGGAGAATTCTCCTTGCAAAGTTCCTCAGAGATTTCAATCATCTCCATTTCCCCACATCACACCCAGAAGAGTCCTCATGTTTATGTTTATCGTGGACTGGAGAATTAGCTCAAAGTGTAATTTAAGGGAGAGATATTTTAAACATCTCTCTCTTAAATTTCTAAAATATCACCTCATACACAATAAAACACTCTGTAGGGGCAGCATAGATCCCTTTGTTACAAAAATTGAAGGGATTCTTTTGAAAAAATGCTGTTGGGGATGGTCATTTTAACCCATGAACTTTTGAAGAAATAAAGTGATAACTTTGATAATGACATAGGACTTTATCCTGAATTGGGGAGTGCTAACAACAAGAAACCCCTAACCTTCCCTGCTGAAGTACCTCCAACGTTATTCACAATAGTCGTACCAAAGCAGGGTCATGGCCGGGATTTCTAGTATTTGAAATAATCTTGTCAAGGCTTTTACTGTTGTTGTGTAAAGGGCTGGCATGACTAGTCACCTTCAGAATATATTTTGAAACTTCATACCAATCAGGCCCAGAGAAAACATGGTGTATCATGTTTCTGTCACTTAAAGATCTAATTGGGATATTGTTCTGTACATGCTGTTAGACACTGTAGTGACAAGAAGAATCTAGCCAACATTGGCAGTGAGCCAATACATACCTTCCGTGAACAAAGTGCAGGATAATTAAAATGTAAGCACTGAAGGAGCACTGCCGAGAGAACACAAAAATAGCCATCAATGGAGTGCTAGAAAATATATTTCTTAGGAATATCAGAGGATTGTTGTTGCATTCATTTGTTCCCCATATGCCTTTCATGGAAGGAAATTTTTCTTCTCTGTTCTTATGCTTTGGAGGAGTTTTTTATCTTAAATTCTCTGAATGTAATAAAGGATTAAAGACAAAGAGAGCTATAGGAAGCATGTTATAAAGAGCAGTTTCCTGTGTAATTGTTTTGAACAATACATAATATGGAAAAACAGATTCTGTATATAAGTAGATATTGAGACTGGTCAAATACTGGAAAAATATTAATATACTGCAAATACTAGGCCTTTTGTTCAATTCAAGAGTATGCAAGCCTTTAAGTCGTCATACATTCACCAAGCTTCAAAACACATCTGTATGACTAGGTTGAATATGTATTCATCCCACTGGGTGATCTGTGTTGAACCTCAAATACCAAAATCAGATACTCTGTGACTAATCAATAGGCTGCTATTTGGGTGCTCATCAGCCTCTTGTGACATTGGTCAGATATTTATGAATACGATATACATTTGCTAATATCGGGATTGGTTCATGATTGCTCAACAGATATTGATATATAGATATGGGGAATTATGAGTTAGAATCAAAGTATAGGTGAACCTACAGAGGTTATTTTCATTCTTAGTTTCTATTCAGGCTGCCTATTGAACTGTGCACATTCCTTTCATGCAGATCGGCTGAAATGTTCTTGTGTAGCAGGTGTGGGAAGAGTATTTTTTAAGAGCAAAATACTTGGCTTTTAATGGATTGCAATATGACCTTGTCAATCCTTGTTTAGTTTTCTAATATAGATATTTTGCTTCATTTACAAAGATTTGATTTGCAGTGTTATGTTTTAAAGCATTTTTTTTGTAGTATGCTGTTAAGTATTGAGAACACTTTAGTATTCTGTTGCTGGTATGCAGAGGATTTACATGTCATCTCACCAATTGCACTAATGGGAATGATGCATATAAATTCCTGGCATGTGTAGTAAATAGAATCCTTAGAAATCCTTTCCCCTTTACAATGAAAATGACAGAATTTTACTAACATTTCTGTCCTTCCAAAAGGTAACTTTAAAATGGATTTTCAGTGCTACAGTTCCTTTACAGTATGTGCATTGCAGATGATTAGCAGATGCGGTCCTTATTTTCTTTTTGAAAAACAATTCTTTATTCTGGAGGAAGAAAAGGTTAAACAGCAGGTGCCAGCTTTTTATCATTTTCTTTTTATGGAGTAAGCCATAGGGATATTATAATGGTACAGCACATAAGTACCTACATGGCAGTCCAAGGTCAAAAGGAGAGTCACAATAGACATATTTTATGTATACATGTTGAGAGTGCTGTCCCATGAAGCTCTAATCCTCTCTAATAAACTATTTTACTCTTTTTCAATGGCAAAACTTTGTGTTTCATGGGATTTTTCCAACCTGGTTTGAATGTTAAATTCAAGCTCACACTGATAGCAAAAAATTAATGAAGTTCTTAATAGGGTCACTTAATGATATTGTTAGGATTTGTAATGTAGGAGCTGCCAGCAAAGCATAAAGAATGAGTTGTTTTCCTTCTGCTGCAGCCTCAGCTGATTTACACCCACTTTGTGTTTGATGTTGGACAGGATAATTTCATCAGTCTCCCAACCCTTGTGATCATGTCCCAAAATGACTAGTCAGGTGAAGCCCTAGCAGAAGATTGCTTGTCACCTGTAGGAAGTAGCTGTCTGCCATGAGTAGTCTTTACTCATAAATGTAATCATCTGTTAGTTATTCATTGAGCTATACTTCATGGTGGGGATGTAGTGATGAGGATAATGTACAAACAGCTCACTAGGAAAATGCTTTGAAACAACAGATGTGTCCATTAGAAACATTGATTTTTACATTGGGACAGCATCTTAAGCAGAGAGAACTTCCTTCCAAGTTCATTTCTGAAGGTTACTTAGGAAAACCCATTTTAAAAAAAAAAGGATTCAGAGCAGTGTATGGCCTTTGGTTAAAAAATAATGATTTTTTAAAAGTTTAACACCAATACTATTGCAGTGCTGTAAAGGAATCACAGCAAGATACAAATATATCTTTTGTGCATTATTGTTTGAAAGAACCAGTATGATCATATAGCCAAATCACTATGGGGCAAATCCTGTAGTCCTTACTGAGGCTAAATTCTCATTGAAGTCAACCAGATTATTTCTATCTTCAATACAGTGATGCATTTTCTTCACCTTTCCACACATGTTATCTGGCATGAAATAACTTCCCCTTTATCTGATTTTCTATTGAACTGGGATATGCCTTCTTGCTTTATCAGAAATAAAAGTCCCCTTCTGAAGAATAATAGCCAGTAAGAATTCTGTAAAAGTACCATAAAATTGCTAAAAATGAAAGTGATTCTGTTATTAGTCTGGTACGGCTGTAAATGATAAATTAAAAAGGCAACATGAAGAGACTGAAAAGTAGTGACAGCTAAAATGAGTACATTTTCCCCTTTCTCAGTGTGAGATCACAGTGCAGGAATATGTGAACTTAGAATCCCTTTGTGAAAATTGTGCTCGTTTTAGCTGTCACTACTGTAGGTGATGAGCACTCGCAACCTGTTGTTTCTTTTTTCTGCTTATAAGAAGTCAAGGGAAAAATTCTAGTGACCATGGAATAAATACACATATAGATATAATCACATAGATAATGGGGAATTTTCAATATTATTACTGATTATGTATTTTAGGAAAGTTATCTAAACTTTATGACATGTTATATTAAAAATACAATGCAGTCAAACATTTAATTTCCTATATGAATAATTATTCATAAATTCAGAAAAAATCTTGTGCCAATTCCTTAACTATTCTAAGTTTGGTAGGGTCAAAATAGAATCATTTTTCCTTCTCAGATCTATTCACTAAGCCCTGCTTCAATATTCTTTTCCTAACAATAAATATCCGACATGGACTAACGCTGCAAAATTTGGATCCAGAGTTCAAATACCCCAAAGTTCAGGAGTATTTGGATCCAGACTTCTGGTTTGGCGTATTATAAAGGTCATTTACAAATTTTGCATCTAGATCGGAGTTCAAATATTGAGTGCATCCAAATCCAGGGATGTTTGGATCTTTCATTTAAGTTCAGACCCAACTCCAAAGATAAAAAAGGGGGGGGAACCATACAACAGCAATCTAGTTGTCTGCCTATAGCCAAAATTTTCAAATGTAGTTTAATTAAGTCAGGTAACTAAGTCCATATTTACACGTCTTTTTGTAAATGATGAGATAATCAGTGATGCATGTGCAGGGGGATAATGAATTTTCATTTTTATGGATTCCAGTGATTTTGTTCTCTATGTTCCCCACTTGCATCTTTGGCTTGATTACTTTGTTTACCACGTTTTCCATTTCTTTTTGCAGGGAAGTCAGTTTGGCTTCTGAATCCTCAATTTTTGTTTGGATATCATCTTTCATTTCTTTGTTGCCATTTAAAATTTGCTTGAAGAATCGTCATAGAAGGTAGGTGAAGCAGAGTTTGTGTATTGACAGCCAGATCATCAACAGGAATGTGTGGCCAGGAGTGGTCCAGGCGAAAACTGGCCTAAACCCAGCCATTCCCTTCTGTGCTTCTGCCTGGGATATTTTCAGTTGGAATTGAGAAGAATGTCAAAAGGAAAAAACTTAACATTTTCCTCATTCTTATAACTTAAAAAGTGCCCTTCCCCCAAAAACATTTTTTTTTTAACTGTTAACAGAAAATTGTTCCCAGGCTGAGAGTTTTGTATGACTGTGTTCAGCCCAGGAGCCAACTTTTTACAGCCAAATAAAAAAAAAAAAGAAAAAAAAATCCCTCTGAGAAAGGAGGTTCATAATGGGCATACTGATGACTGACTCCATCCTGACTATTACAGTGCTAGCAGGCACCACTGTAATAAAGGTGTTTCCTTTAATAAGGCTTTTCCATGTATAATGAATGAAGAAAGAGCCTTTGGCAATTGAAACAGCTCTTTGTGGCATCCAATGCCATTTGTCTCTATAAACACACATAGAAACTATAGTAATTGGCGTCAAGAATATTCCATATTCACCCCTGGAAGGCATTGCTTGACACAAGCCAAATCTTGTAGTTCATTGAATAGTCTTCTGTAAAGGTGTTTGTAATGTAAATTATTTCTTTACTACCCTTTCTGAAAATTATACAAACACTCCATCCCTGTGCCTATGTATTGGACACGCAGCTAGAGCTACTCTGTTACTGTTACCCCATTTTCTCTTCTCTACCATTTGTTTGGTTTACCCACCTGTTACATCTTGTTTTAAACGAGGATTGTAAGCACTTTGAGGAGGGCACTGTCTTTTACTAAATATCTCAATAGCTTTAGGCCGTGCTACTGTATTGTAAATAATGATTGTCCCTCTGCTGCAAAGTTTCAGGGATTTGCAACGTTTTAAACGTTCACTCTTGCTCTTTCGGTGAATATTTACTGCATGATGAGGTCTTCTGCTTTCAAACTGACTCTCTGCAAAATTACTGCTAATACCATGATAATGAATGGGAGCAGTCCTTTCTTCAGGGAAGTCCATGGCAATAGTGTGACACACTGGGCCTGAGGAGATGCCAAATTCTGACTGTCTTACTCAATTTTCACTCTGATCGTAGTTGAGGAGCATTTGCCTGAGTAAGAGATGAGCTGGGGGCTAAGCACCTGACTGGAAAATGGGTGGTCCAGAATTTTATTCCCACTTTTGCTACTTTGCCCCTAAAAAGTAAGCAAATATCATTACCCCCAATTTTCAGATGGGAAAATAAGGCTCAGAGAAGATAAGTGCTATCCTGAGGGGCACTCAGAAAGTAAATGTCAGAACCAAAACTGTGAAGAACCTTGGTCTTAGTTTCCCTCTCTGTAAAATAGGTACACTGATTTTTACCATAAGCAATATTTTTAAAATGTACAGACTGTCAGGTGTCTATTGCAAATGTAGGAAGGAGGGATGTACTGAAGTAGTATGAGGGTCTATTCTCCAGGTTAGAAAACTGAGGCTCAGAGAGGTTAAATGACTTGTCTAGGAGGCACTGTGATCCGTTGGATTAGCTACCAGCCTACTGAGAGAAGACCTGAGAAGAAGCAGGATTAAAATTGACACCAACTAGCTGTGTGGCTTTGAGAACATCACTTCTCCTTTCTGAGCTTAATTTCCTCCTTCTGTAAAATGCTATTTTCCTATTTCCTAAGGACTCTGTGAGGCTTAGCTAAATTATACTTGTAAGAGCAAGGTAGTATTCAGGTGAGTAGGAGGCTGGGAGTAGAAATCAGAGTTCTGTTCTTAATCCACTAAACCATGTAGTTTTGGGGGAGATTCCCTTTTCCCTCACTATATTTTTGTAAGCTTCCTAACCCTTCCCCTACTCCTCCCCAAAAAAACACTTCTTCCTGGCTGAAAATCCCCCAATGCAAGTTTTCATGAGTAAGTGACTTCTTAGATTTTTGTGTATCTCACGATGAAAAATGTTTTTTCTTTAAAAAATGTTTTTGCAAGAGTCTACATTTCCAGGATGAAAAATACGGTAAAGCAAATTGATGAAAAAAACTAACACAAAAACATATTCACCAGTTTATCTCAACCCAGTTAGGTTTCAATTAAAAGAGAGCTAAACAGGGTGGAGGAGACTTCCAACTTTTAAACCATTTTCTAGACAGCAGTGTTCATAGGCCACCTCACAGCACATTGCTTCTTCAGAGAGTGTTTTGTCAGGGATTTATTTTTTAATTATAAAAACACACACTGTAAAGACCAATCATTGTTGCTGCTTTGCTGACTGTTACTGTCTTTCTTGGTAGTGACGGTCTGTCTCCTGACCACTGGCGTGGCTCTGTGGCTGTAATACATTGCCCTTTGCCTTGCATTTGATAGGGGAACTGCTCCCTTCATGAAGACAGCATTAAACCACAGCCACTCTGGTGGTGATAGGCGGGCATTGCCTGAAGTGACCCCAACAGAGCAACAGCAGTAGTGCTACCTGATGTCGAACTTGTAAAAATCTTTTATTTCTCTCTGTAGCTTTTCCTTTGGTTTCTCAGCCCTTCCCCTCTTTCTGGATCTCTTTTCTATCTTACTCTCTTCTTTCTCTCATTCCATTTTTGTTTTCCTGTCCCACTGACACCATGTGGCCCCTGGAAGTATGTAAACATGCAGCAATATCCATTTTTGAGGTTGTGTTTGTTTATGTTAGTAACAGGCTTTTTCTGCTACTTCAACAGTCTTAGCATAGGCTTGTCAGCATCAGTGGGCGCAAAGGGATAATGCCCCCACCTTGGCCTGGAATTGGCAACCAATCAATTATGATTTGCTGGGTTTTGTTATATTATTCCACATCTAGAGGGGAGTTTTCTAGCAGAATAATTCACTTTTCTCAAGATGTTCACATACTTCATCCTGATAGAAAGATTGATAAATAAATAATGGTCTATTTGTTGTTGCTTTGGCTATTATAGACACTCAGCTAAAACACTGATTGGAGCAAATACAAAACCCAAAGATAGCTAGATATATGGACATCCTAGCAGAAATTAATTGGGACAAATCTCATTTAATAAAACTCTTAACTCATTTATAGACAATATCTCAAACATTCATCTCCATGAAACATAAGTGGCATGGATGACACTTTTCATTACAAAAAGATCCTGCATTACCAGGCAATTACTATCTGTTCCCTACCTCCAAGCCCAAGTATAGGCATTCATGCAGAAGAATTCCGCAGAGCTAAGGGGATTATGGTTTTCATTCCCAAGCACTGGAGCAGCAGTATAGCCACCAGTGCAGCCTCAGGACCCCAGTAGCTCCCACGTTGCTTGTGTCTACCATCCCCAATTTTGCAGAGAGGAAACAAAACCAGTGGATTCACATCACCACAGTTCCACTGGCCCTGCCCTCACTTCTCCCAGGTCCCAAGCTACTGCTATGTAAGTGTTGAACATGAAACTGGTCTCTCCAGCATGCTAAAGTGTCCAGCCCCAGTAGAGGCTCCCAGCATCTTGCTCCCTTCTTACAAGGGACCAGCATTTGCCCCATTCTTACAAGGATTCTATCACATCCTATTTACAGTCATATTCAATATACAAGTTCTTGGGCTAAGAGCACATTTTATAACAAAGTGTAAAAAGATGGCTTTTAGTCATTTTCAGATGATGCCAGTGTGAAAAGAATGAACTGTAGCTGATTTGTTTTGAATGCTTTTTTGCTGATAAAACCAAAAAACAATTTCAGGTTAAAAAGAAAAATTAGGCTCTCAGGTCATACCATGATACACAGTTTTGGCATTTTGAAAAAGCTCGAAACAGTTGTGATATTGATCTTTGTAACATGGTTATTTTAGGTATGTATTAACAACTTTTTAAGGATTTTCACCATACTTTTTTAAAGATATTTACTATTCATTTTAAAAAAATTGTTTTAATATGTATTCACATGATAGACCAGATTAGCTATACTACAATCAAGTAATTCTGGTGTACTGCATAATAATAATTTCCATTCTAAAGCCCCTCCCAACTCTATCATCTTCATCAAACACTCAGTCTCCTAAGGACCATTGTGCTAGCCAGAGTGACCACTGTTGATGGCATTGCATCAGGCATCCTGCAAATCCACAAATCTCTAGGGTACCCCTGAAGGCGGTGCCATGTCGGGTCAGGGCATGCACCCCCTTAGTGCGTCAATGGAGAGTTTGAAAACACTGTGTGCTGGTGTGGTTTTGTCCATTCTGATGACATGGCTGAACATGCGATGCTGCCTTTTGAATATAATGAGTGATTGAAGGAAGGTCAGATCTCTGTGAGATTGTATGAAATGTCACAAAGTCAAACCACTTTATGTTCAGGATTTTGCACTGACAGCGCATTTGGAATGCCTCTAGCTTCCCAACTCCTCTGCTGATTTGCGTAGGGTGCCCCATAATGTTCTTTTAAGAAAAATAGCAATACAATAAAATGTTAAATAAAAGACACACTCTTAAAATTCAAAACATAACTAATGTGTATTTGATTGATGTAAAAATAGCATCTTCTTACTTGATAGATCTGTTCCCCTTGTGTTCAGATTCATATGCGCTTGCTTTCATGGTACAAAGTATTTTACTGCTTTTTACTCTATTGGTACCTCATATCATAACAAAAAAATAATTATAACCTCATATTTCCCTCACAAATACATTCCCTGCTTAACCTGTGCATGTGTCAACCTTGAGTATCTGCTAATGTTGCTTAGGTTGTAATCAAGATTTTGCATCACACTGTGAGGGAGAGTCGTGTGGTGTGCCCTGGTCTTCCTTATTCATCAGAAGCAGGAGGAAGTTCCTTGTGAAGCTGTGGAGTCTGTCACTGTCCGAGGCAATGTGTGGGCACGAGGGTATGGTTGAGAGGGGTACTTCCTTGTTTTTTGGGGTTTGCATTGGTGGGAATGTCATACTTAACCAGCTTCAATTCCTTTAAAGCCAGGTTTTTGTTTGTAGAATGAAAATGGAGTTTGCACAGGAATAAGCTGTGGGGTAGAGAAAGAATGAATTATATTCCAGGCAGCAGAGCACTAGTAAGCTACTGTGCAGCCATTAATGCAGCCATGGGTTGCAGTAGCTTCCACAGCCATTGTGCCACTTTGTAACCTCGGGTTTTCAAAGTTGGCTATGCCTCATTGTAGTTTCCCTGGCAATGTCAGCACCCTTTACCAGTCTGACACCTGCTCTACAACCTCCTCCCTCTCAAGCTACCAGACGTGGCTCTTGGTAGCCACAGCTCTGTGGCCACAGGGAAGGAGGACCAAGCTTGCAATGTGGCCTCCCTGTCCCAGGCCAGCTGAGTGGGATTGTGTTGGTTCTGCTGCCTTTTGGGTCCTATGAGCCTGTGGAAGGAGTGGGGCTTGTTCAAGTCAGCAGAACCTTCCATGACTGCCTGGTCCAGGAAAAGACTTAAGGAGCCTTTGTGGTGACTTCAAAGACTCTTTAATCACTGCTCAGAGGAATGGATATTTTGTAATGGAAAATGCATCATATTTCAAAGCCTGTAGAGGTCAGAGGTGGCCTCTGGCCAAGCAAGAGGAGGAAGATGATAGGGATGACACCACTCCACAAGCAGTCAAGTTTACACTCACAACTCTTCTGAAGTACAACCTGCGAGTTAACAAACCTCCCCCATGACTGATCAGTGGGATGTGATCCATCACCCCACAGACAGTGGTCTGGACACTATGGTTTAGCTTGCTGTTAACCCCAGTTGAATGAGGGAAACATTTTATTCTATATATGCCCAGTTAATATTTTGCTGCGTTAGTGTTCACATTAGTTTAAATGGGAGAGACGAGTGGTGTAAGTCAGTAATACAGCAGAATTGGATCAACCAAAACATTTTGTGAATTCTTGTTATTTACATGGAATTGTTCTCCCTGCCCCCGCTAAAAAAAAAAAAAAATTCTGAATAATTTTCTTTTTTCGGTGTGACAAACATTTTCAATCTTTTTTCAAAACTGCCAGCAAACTGAATAATCAGTTATTTCCACAGCTCTAGCCAGCAGTCTCTTTTATGACTGTGTAATCCAGGCCAGCAGCAAGAGGCCTAGGAAACTCTGTGTGGTGAAGGCCTAGGCTGTGTTTAGTAACCTGGGAACCAGAAAGTCAGGGAGAACTACAGAAACTAGTCACTGTCGAGCAGCCCCTAAAATGAACCCTTTTTATATTAATTGTAGCTAAGTTTTGTCTACAAGGAATAATACAGGCCCATGTGCTTAGTATTCATTCACAATAATTGCCCAAATTGCACCCCTCTGGTACTGGATTAAACTGTTATCAGTCTGTATAGAGTAATAAATAGTATGGGAATATGTATAATCATGTCTACAAAATGTAAACACACATACAAAATACATGATAGTGTGGTATGAAGGTTTTATCGACAAGAATTTGGGTTGGCTGCATTACTCATGAGTGGCAAAGTCATACATGTCATCCAAAATTGGTACTAATAAAATGTTTATATCATACCCCACCATCATGTATTCTGTATGCGTCATGTATTTTACAGACAAACTACTTCAGAAGTGTTTGAGAAAATTTAAAAATTCTGTACTGGTTCTATTTTTGTATCTTTCTGCCCATAATATCAGGTACTCGAGTACCATGAGTCCATCTGGACAGACTTTGAAAGACAGATAAAAGTTACTAATAAAATTACCTAAAATAGCTTTTTCAGATTTAAAAATGTGATCTTTAAAGGTCTGATATCTTGTAATCTAACCAAATGCTCCTAAATCCCAGTCCTAGCTCTCTAAAATCATTCTAGTCTTGAGAATGAGAAATAATGGAACTGAAACCTGTTCTTCAAAGCTATGGATGATGCACATATCAACCATCCTAAATTTCAGATCAGTGTAATATGGAGAGGCGTGGAGGAGAAGTTTCATATTTATGGGACACGGGGGGAGAAAAAGTTCTCTGTGAGGTTTCTGGGTTGTTTTAAAGGCAGATGCTTGAAAGTGCTCATAGGTTTAGATGCTAGTAGTCCCAACAGAGGTGTATTAGTAACCAAAATGTATTGGAGGCTGACAAAGGTGAACTGTAAATGCAGATTATCACATGGTTCTGCAGTTTTTCACATGGATATTTCCAGCACATGTGGTCTGAAATCAACAAGGTGACGTTCAATAAAGACAAGTGCAAATTACTACACTTGAGAAGGAAAAACCAAATGCACAAATGCAAAATAGGGAAAAAACTGGCTAAGAAGTAGTACTGCAGAAAAGGACCCGGGGGTTATCATGCATCACAAATTAAATATGAGCCAACAATATGAAGCAGTTGTGAAAGGCAAATATCACTACATATTAGGAAAACTTTCTAACTGTAAGGGTAATTAAGTACTGGAATAGGTTACCAAGACAGGTTGTGGAATCCTGATTATTGGAGGTTGTTAAGAACAGGTAAGACAAACACCTGTCAGGGATGGTCTAGGTATACGTGGTTCTGCCTCAGTTGAGGGGGATGGACTAGATAACCTCTCGAGCCCTTATAACACCTACATTTCTATGATGGTTTTGTGTGTGTGTGTGTGTGTGAGAGAGAGAGAGAGAATTTTCATCTATACAGGCACATTACTGTCAGTTTGACAAGTCACCGGCAATGGCATATTTTAGGAGAAGCGTTCTATTTTACTAGTAACTGGAGGTTATGCTTTCATTTCCCGGGTCAACAATTAGCCAGTCTTAGCTTAAAATTTCTGTTCACAATTGTCTCACTACATTTAAACTACAAAAAAAAAATCTAATTTTTAGGTAAGGGGCAGAGGAAGAAAATTATTTAAAGTAAGAAGAGGGCCACCTAATTCCACCAACACCTAGCTTGAAATTATTCTGCATTTGAATGTAGAAGCTTTACTACCCACCTCCACATGAAAAAGTGGGTAAGAATACTCAACAGTCATCTGGATCAATGGTAAATGGAGATGGCAGTTCAGTTGACCTGCTCTGTGTCATGGCCTCCATTGCAAGTGGTCAGAGCCATCACATTCAGGATATATCTACACTGCAATAAAACACCCCTGGCTGGCCTGGGTCAGCTGACTCAGGCTCGTGGGTTCTGGCTGTTGGGCTATAAAATTGCAGTGTAGATTTTCGGGCTCGGGGTGGAGGCTGGGCTCTGATCAAAGGGGGAGGGTCCTAGAGCCTGGGCTCCAGCCCAAGCCTGAACATCTACACCACAGTTTTGTAGGTCTGCAGCCCGAGCCCCATGACCCAACGTCAGCTGACATGGGACAGCCATGGGTGTTTTATTGTAGTGTAGACATACCCTCAGTTGTCACTACAGGGTGCCTGCAAACATAAGAGAAAAGCAGTGCTTTATAACTACCACCTGCAAATTTCACATTGTTGGCAGGTGTTTTGCAATGAAGTACTAGAAAAGGATAATTGCTGGAGACAGAGTTGGCAAGAACAGCATATGGAAGACACATTCGATTGCACATGAGTATGATAGGTGAACTATAAAAAAAAACCTGCCATTAAATGTTGAACAGCTGAAAACTCTAGATCATCCATTTTGTTTGCTGTGGAATGGACAAAGGGGCTTGTGATGTGAGTAGTTCATAGTCATTGCATTGTTTGCATAGCAGAGTTACTCGTCTAGACCCTTCTGTGAGCAGTAGTACAAACTTTTAGGATAATAATGGTGAACACTGACACAGCTGCAGTGAAGACAGCGAAATCAGCTAATCGTTTACTTTATTTGCAATATTAATTTTATATTTCACCCTTAAGTAGAATGTGACATAAATGCTAAATTAAGCATTTAAAAAAATAGTTGATATCAATATTTTACACATCAGCTTGCACTTACATGTGACATCTGTCTAAAGGCTTTGCTTGCATGGGGTGAGGATCACTTATGGTTCTGATACTTGTCAATTGGAATATCTGTAATAATTAACAGCATGTGTGATTTTACTGCAAACCTACGTTAGAAAAAAATGCAAAGAGGGAAGGAAGTAAAGATTAATTTTATCCCCTGCCAAATAGCTTTATGATTTATTGCCTCATGCAACCCAAGATTAGAGCCTGAGATTTTCCTTGTTCATAGTTTTCAGACTTAAGAGGGTCTGTCTACGTTAGAAAAAAAGGCTGTAGCCAAGATCTTCCTCACTCCCCACTCATTCACAGAGAAGGGGTTCCATCTGCACCAGATAGATCTACTCCCTCTCACGTGAAAGTAGTGATCAGGTACTGCTGTGGCATTGTTCTCCCACCCCTTTCCTGGCTGGGACTCCCACAGAGAGTCTTTCGTGGATACAGGAACCAAGTGAGGGGAGTAGGTGGAAAACGGATGGAAAGGGGCCAAGATCAAGGAGTAGGTTAGGCCTATGTTCAGTGGGGAGGAACCTGCATTGTCCCCACACCCACGCATACAACTTGACCCCAGGGAAATGTCCAGGAAAAAGTAATCCCTAAACTGGGGAACCATGCTGAGTCCCCCGGGACATATGTAGCCAGTGGAGGCCATGTAGATACAGCTACATGTTGATCCTTCCAGATCCTTCCCATAGTTATTTCCAGAGGTGGGGTCAGTTCAGTCCTATGTTGGTAGGTCTGCTCTAAAGATGGTATAAACATAGTTTGAACTACCATGGTTGAAACACAGCTTCCCTATCCAGTGTTTCTGTGTACTGCCCCTTACAACCAAGGACTGCTGTCTGCACGAAGTGGCAGCCATTCTGCATTCATTGCAGTACAGACTGATATGGAGGAGATATTTGGTCAGTTACAGAACATTTTTGCTCGCCCTTGAGGAGTTGTTCTTTTTAATCTAAAATAAAAGTGATTCAGTCTGACTATCCATTTACAGTTTGTGTATGGAGAAATATAACACAAATTGTAGGACTTTGTTTACATAGTCCTAGCAATTACATAGTTCTGCACATTTTTACAGTTGTGTTTTACAAAAAATGAATATCAACAAAACCCCCTCTTTTTATCTAGTGGTTTGAGTCATTCCTGATAACATAGGTTATGTCTACACTACTGCTTATGTCGGCAGAACTTTTGTCACTCAGAGGTGTGAATAAACTACTCCCCTGAGCGACAGAAGTTACACCGACAGAAGCGTCGGTGTGGACAGCAGAATGTCGTTGGGAAACCTTCTCCCACTGACATAGTTTCTGCTGCCAGTGTATGTTTGCCAGTCTTCCCTCCATTTTGATGTAAAGACTCAAAAGAAAGGTTAGCCCAAGTGGGGCCTTCACCACTGACTGCTTTCCTGATTAACTTATCTTAACATCCAACTTGCTTGATTTTCTAGGCAATAAAATATCTCTAAGACCAAGAGAAACTGAAACAAAACAAAACAAAAATCACAGTTTGAAATCCTCCCCCCTTGGCAGCTCTCTCTTTTTCATTTTGGCAGACACTGAGAATTGCTGGCAGAACTGGTGGGGTTAGGCTAAAAGACAAATGGTTCATCGTGAATCCTTTAACTAAGCTGATATTTCAACACAAAGGATGCCAGCATTTTTCTTTGGCGTATGCTTTGTAGAATGTACATGACAGCCACATCGGCATTGTTAATATATTGGCATTACCTGGCTTATTTTTTTATCTCTCTATCACTCACATAAGTGAGTTTCATGAAAATATCACATAATAGAAGTGCATCGTTTTTTAGTGTTTATTTTTAGGTGCAAAAAATAAGACTAATTAAATAAATGTCAGGATTAGGGGGGAAATTCTTAGAGAAATAAAAATGGCCTCTAAATAAATCACATTTTATTTATCAGGACAATTATGTTGTGAACCACTACACTGTCATCACTGACTTTCAAGAATCAGGTATATTGGACGGTTGGAGTATTAGATTTTGGTGAACCAGTTCACCCAAAAACCAAACACAACCCCCTTTTTGAATGGTTCCAATATAATGTTTTGGTTTTGTTTACATTTTTGACCATGTCTGCAAATGAGGCAACACTTTCAGGTTTCAGGAATTAGCTTGGTAGGATGGATCTAGGAGTCCTGATAAAAAAGAAACATTTCAAATTTCATAGATAAGACCAAATAACTTGAATGGAGCTAAGATTTCAGTCCAAGCACAAATAACAGCTTGATAAAGCCAGTAAATTTGAGCCAAAAGAAATCACACAGACACACTTGCATGCTGATGAGCCAGTCAAGATGAAGGTGTGGTTAACAAACTTTATCTGGAGTTACCATGATATGCTCCTCTTGGGGAGAAGATTTTACAGTCACCAGGGGGAGACAGAATGTGAGGATTTATTGGTAATATAAAAATAACTGCTCTGTAATTGAAGAATGGAGAACACATTTTCAGGACTGATGACCAAGAACGCCTCGGCCAAGATTTCAAAAGTGAATTTATCAGGGTTTATCCATGTGTGATCGAATGCAACCTTGTATTCACACCCTACACACCATTGTAATAATTTTTGTACAAAATATGCCTTGTGAGGTATCGTTTGAAAACTAATACCTTGCTGGTCAATATCATGGTGAAATGTGTGTAGCAACATTATATGTAAAGTTATGAACATAAGCTGAAATCATGACTGAAGTGCATTTACTGGACAAGTCTGGGGAGTGGGTAAATCTGTTTCTCAAAGACAAAGGACAAGCCGACACCTCTAGCCAGGTCTCATCAAAGCTGATGGACAATCAGCTATCAAGTGACCATTCTTTGACAAGGAAGGGAAGCAGGAACAAACAGATCTGCATCTTAGCATGCAACAGCATGGAACCTCTTTCACCACTAGACTCCTTGTCTCCATCCTCACAGTGGGAATGAACTTTATCTAGGGGTAACCTTCAGAAAAATGCATTTCAAAGAGTGACTGAACTGTAAAAGTGAAGGGCAAAACCACCCCAAGTTCTCTTCTGTATCTGTCTCTAGTCTCTCTCTCCTTCACCTCAGAAAACAAAAGAAACAGACTTTGGACTTTGGGAGCAGATCTTGCCCTGAGAATTTGGTCAGCAATGTTACTGGAAACATGTGGTAAGGGACTTCACCTTGAGTCTAGTTTAAGTTTTAGTATAGGAAGCATTTTGTATTTATTTCTCTTGTAATCATTTCTGACTTTAATTCCTTATACTTGTACTGACTTAAAACCTATCTCCTTGTAGTTAAATAAACTTGTTTTATTCTTTAATCAAAACTAATCCAGTGTTGTGAACTGTGAGGGTAACTCCATTTAGGGTAGCAATATTACATATTGATCCCGAGAGGGGCAATGACCTAATATATCTGGACTGTTCAGGACAGGGCTGGACAGTGCAGAACACCTGTTTTGGGGGAAAATACAGGACTGGGAGTGTGTTGAGGTCACTCTGCAAGTAGTAGCCAAGGGTGGTAGAAGCCAGAGTGTGACTAATGTGTGGCTGGCAGGCTGCAACTATGCAGACACTCAGGTGTTACCTGCATGCTGGCAGGCCCAGATAGGAGCTACAGCAGCAAAGCATTGTGAGGCACCCAAGTTTGCAGGGCAGGAGTGACAAAGCCCCTCATGGGTCTGGATTGCAACCCAGAACGACATCATGGGAATTCCAGGTATAGTTATAAACATTTGACCACAGCACATCTTATCACTATAAACATCAACCAATATAAAAGAAAGGTAAGTGTAATAAGGTATATGAAATAAAAATCATTTTGTTCTTGATCAGAATGGTTAGTTGTCTTCCCCTGATTAAGAAAGGTTAAAAATTGTAGGAATAAAACTATAAACTCTAACTTTCCAAATATTGATATTTACTTCAGGTTTGCTATGTTAGTGAGATTTGCAAAAAGCGACAAAGCAATGACAGGTTTTCTACTTGAAATAAAATTGACTGTAGTGTTAGAATTTATTATTAGTAATAAGAATAAGAGACTGGAATGTAAGAACCTAAGAAGTCAATATGGAAAAAGCCCAACAAGCTCAACAAAGAATGAATAACAAACCATATATTTTTCAAGCTGTGACAGGGCACTGCATAAGAATACTTTAGGATGGATGCAAACAATGTGCTGGGGAGAGTGACAATAAAACAGGGATGGCAGCATAAAAAGAGAATGATGAATGTATTAATACAGGTAAAAGTGTTAGATAAAAGATCACAGGGACTGGCAGAAAATTCAGTCTAAACAGATCCTGAATAATCTAAAAGGAAACAAGTGCTAGGTAGTGTGGTGACACCAGATGTTCTTCCTCAAGGACATTGTCAGAATATTTCAGTGTACATATATAGAGATTAATATTTGTCTATAGATATACATTTATAGATACTTATACTCTCTCTCTCTCTATATATATATATATATATATATTTATTTTTTTTTTAAATCTCCGTGATAAATTTCTACAACCATGTGATAAACTGTATTTACAGGAGTTTGCACCTTTGCCTGCCTCATCTGCACTACCCTCACTAATCAGGTTCTTTGATGCTAATACTTCAAAATTATTTTGTTTTACTAGTAGTTAGCACTCTCATCCTTCATCTCCCATAGTTGCCCAGTGACTTCTCTCTTTTTTTTTTAAAAAAAAACTTTTTTTCTTTATTTTTATATACTATATTATTCAATATTTGAGATCTAGGGATGCCTGGGTGCCCTTCCCAAAATGTGTGTCATATATCCTAAGCCACTGAAAGGGTGAAGGAAAATGATACTGTTGATTCAGACCTTTTCTAATATAAAGGAACTGAAAGATGTGTCGATAGTCTTCAAGCCAGGTTCTGGTCTGCAAGTCAAAGCAGGTTTTGCACCCGTTACTTCAAGTCTGAGTCTGGCCCTTCAACTTTAATTTACAGGGGGAAATTTAACAAGTAGCAAATAACCAAAGGATGATCCTTTTGTTGGTCTGTAAAACTTGGACCACTTGCTCAGAGTTAACTTATGTGTCTATACAATAATTTTATAATAAAACATGCGTTTGTAAATATTCCTGGTCCTTTAAATTCCACCTATCCTACAAAGAATGCCATTACAGAACATTCATTTCCTAATTTTTAGAAAAAACTAAAGATGCAGGATTGGTGGAATTCTAGCACTATGCCGAGGCAGTGGTACAATATTGCCTGAAAGGGAAGACAGCCGCCTGAGTCACCAGTAGATGAAGCTTATGCTTATTCTTAAAACTGCAGCTGTTTTACGCAACGTACCTTGTGTTGAAGTGACCCATCTGAGAGATTTTCAAATTCTGGCAAACAAGTTCCTACAAAACACCTTGTGCTTCTTGTGTTCACCCACAAGGCCTGGGATGAGAATAGGGAGCCTGAAAGATTCCAATCTTTCTACATATATACAAGAATTTTAGTTTTAGCTGAGAAGGAGAGTAGCTGAGGTGGAAGACTTTGCAAATGACAATATTTCTCAGAGATTTTTTTCTAGTACCCTACTGCGTGCTACTGACTCGAGAGACCTATTAAATAAAGAGCGAGCACTAGCCTTTCAAAACTCTCACCATTCTATAAATAACCCATATAACATGTACAGTATGTTTAAACAGCATGACATGGTTTTTATGGAAGAATTTTCTCTGCAATAAAAGTAAAGTCAAAACATCCCATGGATGGCAGCTATTTTATTTATTTATATAGGAATATGAGAGCATATCAGGTGGCAAATTCTTCATGTTCAAGAGTGAATATAAACAATGAATTTTATGAGGCCAAAGCCATCCCAGCAAGATCCAAATGCAGCTTGAATGGAGTTAGCCAAGAAGTGACTGCTCAACGTTTAGTAAAAGCCTCAGCTAAGTGAACAGTGAAAAAACAAACCATTCCAGCAGTAAAGATATCTGCCATCAACATTTTCTAGAGTTTGCCATCTGGGTCCTGCAGCCATCAATCAAGCCTTTTGTGTGACTCCAGCTGTTGACTTCTCTCCTTCAGAGTAGAAAGACATGAGAAAATAAAACAGAAGAATTAGAACAGCAGCTGGAAGCTTTAGTTAGTCAGCAGGAAAATCTCTTCCAGACATTAACTGGCTTATGATTATTTTTGATGGTATGAAAAATTCAAGATGTCCACATTTGTCAAAAAGTTTTGCCCAGTTCTACTCATAACCTGCTTTTACAGAGAAGTTGCATACTCTGAACTCCCCATGATTTTAGTGAAACTTGTGGATTCCCATCACCTCTTAAAAACTGGCTATTGTTCTTTAACAGAAAATCTCAGGTTTATTATAAAAGATTCTAGGTGCATCTAATTACAAAGAAGAGAAAATCACATAAATGTATGTGAAATGTAACAAAAAGAATAACAAAAACAACATGCAACGAAAAGAATAAAAAGGTAAATTATGACCGGATGCTTAACTACAGGGGAAAGGAACGCAAGCCAAAATAGGGAACACAAAGGTTAAAGAATATTTATATAAGTTAGATGTGTTCAAGTCAGTAGGGTCTGATGAAATTCACCCTAGGCTACATACAGAACTAGCTGAAGCAATCTTGGAACCATTAGCGATTATCTCATGGAGAACAGGTGAGATCCCAGAAGACTGGAGAACTGCAAACGTAGTACCTATCTTTATAATGCGGAACAAAGAGGACCCAGGAATTAAAGACCAGTCAACCTAACTTTGATACCTGCTAATGTACTAGAACAAATTATTAAACAATAAATTTGCAAGCACCTGCAGGATAAGAGGGTTATAAGTAATAGCCAACATGGATTTGTCAAGAACAAATTATGTGAAACCAACCTAATTTACTTCTTTGACAGGGTTACTGGCCTAGTGGATACAGGGGAAGCTGTAGATGTGATCTAGATTGATTTTAGAAAGGTTTTTGACACAGTCCTACATAACATTCTCATAAGCAAACTAGGGAAATGCAGTCTAAATGAAATGATTATATTATATATATTATTATTATAAGATGGGTGCACAACTGCTTGAAAGACTATTCTCAAATATTAGTTATCGATGGTTCCGTCTCAAACTGGGAGGACGTATAATGGAGTGGAAAGCATGCTTATAAAATTTCTGGATGACACTAAGTTGGATGACACTAACCCTTGACAAATTGATCAGAAATCAACAATATAAAATTCAATAAAGACAGGGGGAAAGTACTTCACTTAGGAAGGAAAAATCAAATGCACAACTACAAAATGGGAAATAACTGTCCTGCTGAAAAGGATCTGGGGTTATAAAGCATCACAAATTGAATGAGTCAATTTGCACAATCCGCACAACTGATGCAGTTGTGACAAAGGCTAATATCATGTTGGGGGTGTATTAACAGGAGAATCACATGTAAGACACAGGAAGTAGTTGTCCTGCTGTACTCAGCACTGGTGAGGCCTCAGCTGCAGTACAGTTCTGGGTGCCACACTTCAAGAAAGATGTGGACATATTGGAAAGAATCCAGAGGAGAGCAACAAAAAAGATAAAAGGTTTAGAAGACCTGACATGTAAGGAAAGGTTGAAAAAACTGGGCATGATTAATCTTGAGAAAAGAAGACTGAGTGGGGACCAGATAACAGTCGTCCAATATGTTAAAGGCTATTATTATAAAGAGGATGGTGATCAATTGTTCTCCACGTCCACTGAAGATAGGACAAGAAGTAACAGGTTTAATCTGCAACAAGGGAGATTTAGGTTAGATATTAGGAAAAACTTTCGAACTATAAGGATAGTTAAGCACTGGAATAGGATTCCAAGGGAGGTTGTGGAATTCCCATCAATGGAAGTTTTTAAGAAAAGGTTGGACAAAGACCTGTCTGTGATGGTCCAATATACTTGATCCTGCCTCAGCACAGGAGCTGGACTATATAGGTGCTCAGGGTCCCTTCTAGTCCTACATTAGTATGATTCTATTATTAAGAAGAAGGAAGCAGACATATTAGATTATAAACTCTTTGGGGTAGGGACTATCTTTTTGTTCTGTGTTTGTACAGGGCCATGCACAATAGGGTCTATGGCCTGGACGCTAGGTGTTCCATATTAATATGGTATTGATAATCTTGGCACCTTGGTGATTCAAAGTACGGATGAACAAAAATCATGTTCGGCTTTAGAAATAATTGGAAATAGGAAAATGTTAATGTTGATTTAGGGTAAAATATTCATTTTTGGTTAACTTACGTTTTTCAATAAGTATCAAATGAATTAACATTTTAAAAAGGAATAGAAGTTATATTTCAGCAACTTTGAAATATATTGCCAGTGATTTCCAATGAGAAAGCTGATCACTCAGTCCTGAGGCCAAACTTGGCCCCAGCTGGTGGTTATTACTACAGCTCCCAAAGAGCTAATCAGCCTATTAGTTGAATAAAGATAATAACAGTCACAGGTATTTATAAAAATCATTTAAAATATTCCTTTTAATGTTCTGTATATACAGTATATAGTACATAATGGTACAAATACATACATGACCTCCACATGCACACAGTATTATTTACTGAATATTAGCTTCATCCTGAATTATAGCTCAGCACTGGAAAATTTCTTTAAAATACTATTTTCTGGGATTAATTTCATTAAATACAAACTTTTTATATATCCCCTACAAGTCAAAATAAGTAACGAAAAACCTTTATATTTGTCAGTGAATCTTAGAAATGTTATAATGAGTAGATAAGAACTATTTGTAATTAGCATGCTAATTGCTTGTATGCAAACGGCTGTTGTTGAAGTGGTTTGAAAAGTGCTTGAAAACAGTTTGTTTGCTTTCACTCTTAAGCAGGCTAAGCATTCCCACTTGCAGACTTATTTACATTATTAATTTGCTTAACAAACATTTTTTTAATAGTGCAAACAGAAGGAGTGGAAGCCTTGTTTGGAGAGCTCTTGTGAAGAGTGCTGTTTGCTCTAGCTCAAGCAGATGAGCAGACACAATCAGACTGAAATGTGAGTTTTTCAGGCATATAATAGACCCTTGGCTTATCAAAGCCTCTTATCTGATTGCAAAAAAAATTATCAAAGGTAAACTTCACAGCTCCTGGAATTAAAAGACAAATGAGATGTCATAATTATCAAAGTGGCTAATTTAGAAAATTAAGCTATTCACATAGGTGACATAATTGCTTGTCACAATCACTCTTTTTCTCATTAGCCGCCTTCTCCTCAGCACCTACATACAGTGGAGCATTCTTTAGCCTTGGAAATGAGAGCATGTACTGTAATCTCTTCATAGTATTGATGTAGCCCCTGAAATTAATGCACAAATATCCTTATCAGGTTTATTGATTTAACAGGTTTAATCAAGTCTCATATTTCACAATTTGGTATTTGGAATTGTTTGTATTTTATCAGATCTCTTTTTTAGCATCTTTTAAAATTAAACAATTTAAAATTAATTAGTTAATTATGAAGGAAGGCTTTATCAAGCCAGCATGCAGTATGTTAATTGTTTTTTGGCAGCACTATGGTTTTAGCATACAATCAGGCTTTAATATATAATTTTTGTGGTTTGTATCTTGAAGATTAGATTGTCCTCCTAAATTATGAATGCAAATATATATATATTCATTATAAATAGAAATAAAATAGTATCTCTTTATATTAATGATTCATTTTATTTTTAGATTTCAGCCAATTTAAAATATCATCCTAAATAATACTCTGTATAAGAAAATCATTTGGAGGAAGTAGTTAGACTTCCCTGATAATCACATTGTTTATGAGTCAGCAAGTACAGAAATTATTAAGGACAATTTCTAAGAAAGAAAATGAGTCTGGTTTGCTATGTGTGTTTCGAGGCATGACATTGTAAATGGTCAAGGTTAAAGATTTTGGATTAAAAACATGACTGTGAGATTGATTAGGGTCCTACAGTCTTGTAAAGTTGGTAGAACATAGCTGACATGACTTATAGTTTGCTGAATTCCGAGAGATTACATTGATGTCATTCATTTGAAGAGATAGTTCATCCTGGATGCATATAGTGAAGCTGTCATCTGTACATTTCACAAATATTCATGTGGCTAACATGTTTTGATTAGACTAACACTGAATGACACCATTGAATGGGTCATGTGTCTGAAGAGCTATGTCATGTTAAAGTCAAAGCCTGTAGTTAAAAATAAAAAGCAAAACCCACAAAACAAAACAAGGCCACCTATCAAAACCAAGACTCTTTTAAAGGTTTCTGTGAACCTTCCATCTCCATGTCTGAGGTATATAAACATATGCAGTAACTTGTATTTTGCACCAAACCTAATAAAATCAATTAGGCCTCTGACAATACAAAACAAAGACAATATTCCTTCAGATTAATTATTTGTTCTGAGCTGACTCCTGCACAGTTCTGTATGGATATGCTAGTAGGGAAATAGGGTTTATGGAACTTCCTCCCCACAAACAGTAACCGGGCAGGATTCCAACCTAGCGTTCATGAGAGTGATAGGGAGAAACTATCTTCTCAACAGGGTACCACAGCCTCAAGGCTTCACAGTCCTAGGCAAATTGTACTAGGCTTAAGAACGCTTTATTTTTTTTTTAACTTGGTATATGAGGCGAACAAATATTTAACGTCAGATTTTGGTTTTTCTTATCTATTGAGTAACTCTTTTCTGTTGTATACGGTTTTATACTCTATTTGTTCTTCATGTATTATGTATAGCACTTGCTTTAATACAACTTATCCTGGTGACTACCAGACACACCATGAGCTTCCTGTCTAAATCTCTTTCATCTTCAGATAGTTTGGGGGGTGAGGGGAGGCTTGCAAAGAAGTCTAAATCTGTTATCAAGTGTCTGAAAGCAGGTGCTGATTTCCAACTCCTGAAGTGGTATAAAATGCCCATTTACATAGTGTCCTGACTGTAGGCCAAAGGTGAAACCAACTTCGGAGTTGGTGCTTGTACATTCCATCAGAGGAGTAATGACAGTAGTTTAGTATAAAGAAACATGTATGGTACATGCACTGATTGTTGGTGATGAACAGATTCCTTGGTCATAAACTTCTAAAGAAGTTTAACTGAATGGCATATATTCACTGCTAAAGACTAGGACCTACAATAAATAGATCTATAGTTAAGGAAAGATGTCGTTGCTAACTAACTCTTTAACTGGAATATTTATAATAATTTTTTTCCTGTCAGACCTAAAAGCAAATTGTCAGTGCATTTGAAGCAGCTAGCGGTGCTGAAGGGAACTGGAAAGAGATCCCTCTGGAGAGGTCCAAAGCAACCTTCTTTGTAGCTTAGTCCAATTTCCAGCCAAATAGGTCAGCCTTCAGTGAGGTGCAGAAACTTATGCCTTGGCCTTGTGCATATGAGAGGGACATATCGAAATGGGTAAATATTGTACTTCAGGTCTTTTGTTTGGATATTTCCTCCAGATTAATCAACAGTGCTTTAAAGCACATTTGAATTGATTAGATCTGGGATTGGCCCTGTAATAAAAGGAGTCTCTCCAGTGGCCCATTTTGGAAACCCCCTGAACAGTGATCAAATATGTTTATGATGCCGTTTGACTATGAGTCTGATTTCCTACACACAGATATAATAAGCTCTTCACTCTTGAAAGTTTCTTCTGTAGGTGTCATTGCTGACCTGCAGCATCACATTCACTTATATGCGGGATCAAAGACATCATCAGTGTGGGAGTTAGTCAATACAGAGCATGCGCTACTTAAAGATATTGCTTGCAACCATCCTTTTGTTTTTAAAAGGGTCACATGTTGGAGACAATTGTCTTATTACTTAAATGGAAACATCCTAACTGTGATTGTCTGTACTTTGACATGTCCCTGCTTTTGTTTGGCTTAGAAAGAATAACAAGGAAGCTTCAGTAGCACCCCAAATGTAACTTGAAATCAAAGAAATATGTACACAAAAGGTTGTTAATTGTCTTTACCAATGTTTACATAATGGAGATATTTTTTTCATTGCTCCATCTCAACATCGTACTGTAGGAGGCCAGAGACCACAATGAGTTAAGCAGTAGCCTATGCTGGAAAAGGTGGTTGTTTTGATTCGGGTCTCTAGAAATTTAGCTCTTTGCTTATTGTAAAACACTTCAGTTTTGAAGGAAAAAATTTACATTTCTCATATTTAGATGCTTTTCCCCCCTGTCTCCCTTTGCGAATCTCAAATCAAAACAGAAAAAAGTTATCTCCAAATAGAAGTTGTTAAAATATTATCAAATCTGATTCAAATACAAACTCTTAATACCAGTAGCTTTTTGTTGTCATTTTTAAAGGATCATTTTCTATATAGAACCTTTTCATAAAGAAAAAAATAGTTTTGATTGTCAGAAAATACTTCCACTGGAGATATTATAGCAGTTTCGATTTTTGTATAACCTGGCAGTTTAAAATATGTTTTGTCACAACTATGAAAGCAAAGCATTTTAAAGAATTAGATATGCAATTAAGACAATCAAATATGTCATTTTGCAGTGAATATATGCCACTCTGTAACATATTAGGACAATGGTGTCTTAGTTCACCAGATACAATTTTATTCCAAAGGTAGCCCTGCAGAATGAGCTTATATATTGTCTTTTGCACCTGCTGATGCAGGAAACAGTCTTTAAAAGGGGAAACCAGTCTCTGTGTTTGTAACTGGCATTTTAACATAAAACTCCTGTATATTTTCATATTATAAAATAAACATACGCACCTTTACTTGTGCACATCATTGTTTTAGTTAAAGAAAAGAAGGAAAATATGGTGTGGAAAAGACTAAATCATGATTCTCCCCCTCCCCCCCCTCAAAAAAACCCAACCCTGAATACAAAGAGAGTGAAAGATGAAAAATATAGGGCCCGATTCTGTGTTTGGTACTAGACCCAAGGGAAAGTGGTTAAGCTTTGTAGCTTGTGGATTCTGTGGCTAGTTTGGTTCCTGACTAAAGTTAGGGCTGTTCTAACTTTCTCTTTTTTGCCTATGGCCCCAAAGGGACCTTCTGCCAGCCTAAAATAGCCAGAATATAGAGATGCTCCAATCCCATGCTCTTTTCTTTGCCACACCTCTTCTGTGATGTGTGATAAGGGCATGGGATAGAACCACAATGATGGCTCCATTTCACCCAGGGATTCCCCCTACAAAGAGCCCATAGTGTTAGGAATTCGCACTAGATCAAATTGACCAAGCATTTGTGTTTGATTAACAACACGAAACTCGCAGCAATAGCTTTTGCTACTTACCAAAATAGGTTACTTTTCAAAATGATCTACAAATATACACCTTATAAACAACAATAATATTCTACTGTATCTCTGAGGGGCACGGAGTGCTTTACAAACCATAGGGGCAGATCCTCAGCTGATGTCAATTGTTATAGCTCCAGTAACTTCAGTAGAGCTATGACCATTTACACTAGCCAATAATCTGCTCCTTAATCTTCACAACTCCCCTGAATTAGATGTTTTTATTATTTATTTACTATTTATTATTTATGTAGTATTTTTATTGTCTCCATTTCACAGATGGGAAAACTAAGACACGGAGAGTTTAAGTAATGTGACCAATGTCAGAGCTCGGAACAGAGCCCACAAGAGAGCTATGTGAACCTTCTGTACAGAAAACAGGTCTAATTTGCTAGATTTCAATTTTTCATTATCTAGTCAAAACTCAGTTTAGGATTGCTAATTGTTTCCTGAGATTTGCATACCTTTTAGTGAGCTCATCCCAAGTTCAGAGTGAAGCTTGATCCAGCTTCCCACAAACCTAAACCCGCTGTTCAAGATCTTCCCTCAAGTAAGCATCACAACTAGAGCAGGGCAGGCCACTGTTTTCCCTTCCCACAACAACTTTTGAGATTTTGAATATTTTTCCCATCTGGCATTGGGACAAAACATCAAAATCTTGAGAATTTTTGCAAACTGTAAATTCTAAAAAATGTTTAGTTTGGGTCAATCAAAATGTTTCATTTTGATCATTTCAAAACATTTTTGTTTTGATTTCAACCATTTTTAAAATTATAATTAGCTTACATTTTGAAATAAAAAGTCACTCCTAGCCAGAAAATCTAAATTTCTGTTTTGAAAGTATTGCAATGACACGTTTCAAAAAAAAAATTCAACTTTTTTTTTTGAGTTGAGGAATACATCTAAACTGACCCTTCACCGTGAAACATTTCAGTTTCGATAAATATGCATTTTTCGGTGAAAAAACATTTTGTTGAAAAATTCCCAAGCAGCTCAACTTCATAGAATCATAGACGTTAAGGTCAGAAGGGACCATTATGATAATGTAGTCTGACCTCCTGCACAACGCAGGCCCACCCACTCCTGTATCAAACCTATGTCTGAGCCACTGAAGTCCTCAAAAAGAACAGGAGTACTTGTGGCACCTTAGAGACTAACAAATTTATTAGAGCATAAGCTTTCGTGGGCTACAACCCACTTCTTCGGATGCATATTGAGTGAAACATATATCGAGGAGATATATATACACACATACAGAGAGCATGAACAGGTGGGAGTTGTCTTACCAACTCTGAGAGGCCAATTAAGTAAGAGAAAAAAAAAACTTTTGAAGTGATAATCAAGGTAGCCAAGTACAGACAGTTTGATAAGAAGCAAGTGTGAGAATACTTACAAGGGGAGATAGATTCAATGTTTGTAATGGCTCAGCCATTCCCAATCCCTGTTTAACCCTGAGTTGATTGTGTCTAGTTTGCATATCAATTCCAGCTCAGCAGTCTCTCGTTGGAGTCTGTTTTTGAAGTTTTTCTGTTTTAAGATAGCCACCCGCAGGTCTGTCATAGAATGGCCAGACAGGTTAAAGTGTTCTCCCACTGGTTTTTGAGTATTATGATTCCTGATGTCAGATTTGTGTCCATTAATTCTTTTGCATAGAGACTGTCTGGTTTGGCCAATGTACATGGCAGAGGGGCATTGCTGGCACATGATGGCATATATCACATTGGTAGATGTGCAGGTGAACGAGCCCCTGATGGTATGGCTGATGTGATTAGGCCCTATGATGGTGTCACTTGAATAGATATGTGGACAGAGTTGGCATCGGGCTTTGTTACAAGGATAGGTTCCTGGGTCAGTGTTTTTGTTCAGTGATGTGTGGTTGCTGGTGAGTATTTGCTTTAGGTTGGGGGGTTGTCTGTAAGCGAGGACAGGTCTGTCTCCCAAGATCTGTGAGAGTAAAGGATCATCTTTCAGGATAGGTTGTAGATCTCTGATGATGCGCTGGAGAGGTTTTAGTTGGGGGCTGAAGGTGACAGCTAATGGTGTTCTGTTATTTTCTTTGTTGGCCCTGTCTTGTAGGAGGTGACTTCTGGGTACTCGTCTGGCTCTGTCAATCTGTTTTTTCACTTCAGCAAGTGGGTATTGTAGTTTTAAGAATGCTTGACAGAGATCTTGTAGGTGCTTGTCTCTATCTGAGGGATTGGAGCAAATGCGGTTATATCTTAGAGCTTGGCTGTAGACAATGGATCGTGTGGTGTGTCCTGGATGGAAGCTGGAGGCATGTAGGTAAGTGTAGCGGTCAGTAGGTTTCCGGTACAGGGTGGTATTTATGTGACCATCGCTTATTAGCACAGTAGTGTCCAGGAAATGGACCGCTTGTGTGGATTGATCTAGGCTGAGGTTGATGGTAGGATGGAAATTATTGAAATCATGGTGGAATTCCTCAAGGGCTTCTTTTCCATGGGTCCAGATGATGAAGATGTCATCAATGTAGCGCAAGTAGAGTAGGGGCGTTAGGGGACGAGAGCTAAGGAAGCGTTGTTCTAAGTCCGCCATAAAAATGTTGGCATACTGTGGGGCCATGCGGGTACCCATAGCAGTGCCGCTGACTTGAAGGTATATATTGTCCCCAAATGTGAAATAGTTGTGGGTGAGGACAAAGTCACAGAGTTCAGACACCAGGTTAGCTGTGACATTATCGGGGATACTGTTCCTGATAGCTTGTAGTCCATCTTTGTGTGGAATATTGGTGTAGAGGGCTTCTACGTCCATAGTGGCCAGGATGGTGTTTTCTGGAAGATCACCGATGGATTGTAGTTTCCTCAGGAAGTCAGTAGTATCTCGAAGATAGCTAGGAGTGCTGGTAGCGTAGGGTCTGAGGAGAGAGTCCACATAACCAGACAAGCCTGATGTTAGGGTGCCAATGCCTGAGATGATGGGACGTCCAGGATTTCCAGGTTTATGGATCTTGGGTAGCAAATAGAATGTCCCTGGTCGGGGTTCTAGGCATGTATCTGTACAGATTTGTTCCTGTGCTTTGTCAGGGAGTTTTTTTAGCAGATGGTGTAGTTTCTTTAGGTAATCCTCAGTGGGATCAGAGGATAATGGCCTGTAGAATGTGGTGTTAGAGAGCTGTCTAGCAGCCTCTTGGTCATATTCCAATTTATTCATGATGACGACAGCACCTCCTTTGTCAGCCTTTTTGATAATGATGTCAGGGTTGTTTCTGAGGCTGTAGATGGCGTTGTGTTCAGCATGGCTGAGGTTATGGGGCAAGTGATGTTGCTTATCCACAATTTCAGCCTTTGCACGTTGACGGAAGCAATCTATGTAGAAATCCAGTCTGTTGTTACGACCGTCCGGAGGAGTCCACGCAGAATCCTTTTTTTTGTAGTGCTGGTAGGGGGGATTCTGTGGGTTAGTATGCTGTTCAGAGGTATGTTGGAAATATTCTTTGAGTCGGAGACGTCGAAAGTAGGATTCTAGGTCACCGCAGAACTGTAGTCCTCAAATCATGGTTTAAAGACTTCAAGGTGCAGAGAATCTTCCATGGTCAATATAAATACTGCTAATACACTCTTGGAGCTTGATTCACTCCTGGGCTTCCAATGCTAGAAGCCAGTTACACCTCTGCACCAGCAGGAGTGAATGGAGCCCTTGGAGGTAAGTCTGTCAATCTCTTGAATAGAGGCTCTGTGCCAAGGGCTCATCACAGAAAGGAGAAAGAAGAGTTATAAAAGACAGGGGAAATGGCAGCCTGTAATAAAGACAGTGGTAGAAGTCCCATGACTCCCTCTTGGATTTGCCCTGTTTTCTGAGTTACTAGTCTGAAAGATCCTGTTTATCATATACCCTGCTCTGAGTTGAGTGGATTACAGTGTGCTCTGGGATCTTTCAGTGGTAAAAATTGTGGGGTTTTGTTGTATTATATTTAAGAAGCTATGAATATAACATTTAATATATATTTATAAAGCCAATAAATGCAACTAATCATATGAGGCAAGTGCATAATCTGCATTCATCATCTAGAAAATGTCAGTTACAAAGAATTTTAGGTCTGTATGTGCCTGTTCCTGCAGAAATGTACATACATAACTCTCATTCCTCTGGTTGGTCCCACTGGAGACAATGGACTACTCACATTGACATATGTTGATTTTGCAGGATTGTATAGTCATGTTGTTGGGGTTTACACTCGTTTCATAGAATCCTAGAATATCAGGGTTCGAAGGGACCTTAGGAGGTCATCTAGTCCAACCCCCTGCTCAAAGCAGGACCAATGCCCAACTAAATCATCCCAGCCAGGGATTTGTCAAGCCGGGCCTTAAAAACCTCTAAGGAAGGAGATTCCACCACCTCCCTAGGTAACCCATTCCAGTGCTTCACCACCCTCCTAGTGAAAAAGTTTTTCCTAATATCCAACCTAAACCTCCCCCACTGCAACTTGAGACCATTACTCCTTCTTCTGTCATCTGGTACCACTGAGAACAGTCTAGATCCATCCTCTTTGGAACCTCCTTTCAGGTAGTTGAAAGCAGCTATCAAATCCCCACTCATTCAGGGCCGGCTCCAGCTTTTCTGCCGCCCCAAGCAGAAAAGAAAAAAAAAAAAAAAGCCGATCGGCGGCAGCTCAATTGTGCCGCTTCATTCTTCGGCGGCAATTCTGCAGCGGGTCCTGCACTCCCTCTCTTCCTCTTAGGTGGCACTTCAGCAGCAGCTCAAAGAGGAAGAGAGGAACTGAGGGACCCGCTGCCGAATTCCCGCCGAAGACCCGGAGGTGCCGCCCCAATACCGGACGGAGTGCCGCCCCTTTGTATTGGCCTCCCCAAGCACCTGCTTCCTTTGCTGGTGCCTGGAGCCAGCCCTTCCCTCATTCTTCTCTTCTGCAGACTAAACAATCCCAGTTCCCTCAGCTTCTCCTCATAAGTCATGTGCTCCAGCCCCCTAATCAGTTTTGTTGCCCTCCGCTGGACTCTTTCCAATTTTTCCACATCCTTCTTGTATTGTGGGGTCCATTGGAACAATGAAATCCTCTCAAAAAGGTCATGTTTTATCACAATCGTTTGTTATCAAACAATGAAAAATGCAATTATCATTTTTAAAACCCCTTGGATCAGAAAATAAGAGTGACGAGGAGTCCGGTGAGACCTAAAAGACTAACAGATTTATTTGGGCATAAGCTTTTGTGAGTAAAAAACCCACTTCTTCAGATGCAATACATCTGAATTCAGAATACAGACTAACACGGCTACCCCTCTGAAAATAAGAGTGGTATGTGGACATTAGACACTTGAGAAGAGTTCTCTTTTCAAGGAGCTGTTTCCAGAATAACATGAATTAATCTTTTAATCTAAGGGTATGTCTACACTACGAAATTAGGTCGAATTTATAGAAGCCGGTTTTATAGATATCGGTTTTATACAGTTGATTGTGTGTGTCCCCACATAAAATGCTCTAAGTGCATTAAGTCGGCGGACCGCATCCACAGTACCGAGGCTAGCGTCGACTTCCGGAGCGTTGCACTGTGGGTAGCTATCCCACAGTTCCCGCAGTCTCTGCCACCCATTGGAATTCTGGGTTGAGATCCCAATGCCTGATGATGCAAAAACAGTGTCGCGGGGGGTTCTGGGTACATGTCGTCAGGCCCCTCCCCCGCCGTCAGAGCAACGGCAGACAATCGATTCGCGCCTTTTTACCTGGGTTACCTGTGCAGACAACATACCACGGCAAGCATGGAGCCCGCTCAGCTCAGCTCACCGTCACCATATGTCATCTGGGTGCCGGCAGACGTGGTACTGCATTGCTACACAGCAGCAGCTAATTGCCTTTTGGCAGTAGACGGTGCAGTATGACTGGTAGCCGTCATCGGCTATCTGGGTGCTGGCAGACGTGGGGCTGCATTGCTACACAGCAGCAGCTCCTTGCCTTTTGGCAGTGGATGGTGTATTACGATTGGTATCCGTTGTCGTCGTACTCCTCAGTGAGTTCAATCAGAGGCACCCAGGAAAGTTCTTCAGCAGATTCCTCTAAGAAATACTGCACCAAACTTTCCACTCTGGGCATCTGATTCTTGACGATGATGGCTATCAATCGTAGTACATCATTTTCTGCCAAGCAGCCAGAAGATGTCGATGGCTATCAGTCATGCTGCACCGTCTGCTGCTAGCTTAAGACGTAAAAAATAGATGGACCAGATTTGTTCTGTATTCATTTGCTTCCCCTTCCCTCCATGAAATCAACGGCCTGCTAAACCCAGGGTTTTGAGTTCAATCTTTGGGGGGGCCATTCTGTGTGACAGTTGTTTGTGTTTCTCCCTGATGCACAGCCACCTTTGTTGATTTTAATTCCCTGTACCTGTACGCCATGTCGTCAGTCGCCCCTCCCTCCCTCCATCAGTTTTGCACCTTTTTTCAGACCAGACGCCATAGCACTGGGATCATGGAGCCTGCTCAGATCACCGCGGCAATTATGCGCACTATGAACACCACGCGCATTGTCCTGGAGTATATGCAGAGCCAGGACATGCCAAAGCAAAACCCAGACCAGCCGAGGAGGCGATTGCAGCGCGGCGACGAGAGTGATGAGGAAATTGACATGGACATAGACCTCTCACAAAGTACAGGCCCCAGCAATGTGCAAATCATGGTGTTACTGGGGCAGGTTCATGGCGTGGAACGCCGATTCTGGGCCAGGAAACAAGCACAGACTGGTGGGACCGCATCGTATTGCAGGTGTGGGACGATTCCCAGTGGCTGCGAAACTTTCGCATGCGTAAGGGCACTTTCATGGAACTTTGTGACTTGCTTTCCCCTGCCCTGAAGCGCCAGAATACCAGGATGAGAGCAGCCCTCACAGTTGAGAAGCGAGTGGCAATAACCCTGTGGAAGCTTGCAATGCCAGACAGCTACCCGGTCAGTCGGGAATCAATTTGGAGTGGGCAAATCTACTGTGGGGGCTGCTGTGATCCAAGTTGCCAGGGCAATCAAAGACCTGCTGATATCAAAGGTAGTGACTCTGGGAAACGTGCAGGTCATAGTGGATGGCTTTGCTGCAATGGGATTCCCAAACTGTGGTGGGGCGATAGACGGAACCCATATCCCTATCTTGGCACCGGAGCACCAAGCCAGCGAGTACATAAACCACAAGGGGTACTTTTCAATGGTGCTGCAAGCACTGGTGGATCACAAGGGACGTTTCACCAACATCAACGTGGGATGGCCGGGAAAGGTACATGATGCTCGCGTCTTCAGGCACTCTGGTCTGTTTCGAAAGCTGGAGGAAGGGACTTTCTTTCCGGACCAGAAAATAACCATTGGGGATGTTGAAATGCCTATTGTTATCCTTGGGGACCCAGCCTACCCCTTAATGCCATAGCTCATGAAGCCGTACACAGGCAGCCTGGACAGTAGTCAGGACCTGTTCAACTATAGGCTGAGCAAGTGCCGAATGGTGGTGGAATGTGCATTTGGACGTTTAAAAGCGCGCTGGCGCAGCTTACTGACTCGGATAGACCTCAGCAAAACCAATATCCCCATTGAAATTGCTGCTTGCTGTGCGCTTCACAATATCTGTGAGAGTAAGGGGGAGACATTTATGGCGGGGTGGGAGGTTGAGGCAAATTGCCTGGCCGCTGATTATGCGCAGCCAGACACCAGGGTGGTTAGAAGAGTGCAGCAGGGCGTGGTGCGCATCAGAGAAGCTTTGAAAACGAGTTTTCTGACTGGCCAGGCTACAGTGTGAAACTTCTGTTTGTTTCTCCTTGATGAACCGTCCGCCCCCCCCCCCCATTTACTCTACTTCCCTGTAAACCAACCACCCTTCCCTCCCCTCCCCCCTTCGAGCACCACTTGCAGAGGCAATAAAGTCATTGTTACTTCTCATTCATGCATTCTTTATTAATTCCTCACACAACTAGGGGGATAATTGTCAAGGTAGCCCGGGATGGGTGGGGGAGGAGGGAAGGTAAAGGACACACTGCAGTTTAAAACTTTAAAACTTTAACACTTATTGAAGGCCAGCCTTCCGATGCTCGGGCAATTATCTGGGGTGGAGTGACTGGGTGGCCGGAGGCCCCCCCACCGTGTTCTTGGGCGTCTGGGTGAGGAGGCAATGAGACTTGGGGAGGAGGGCTGTTGGTTACACAGGGGCTGTAGCGGCAGTCTCTGCTCCTGCTGCCTTTTCTGCAGCTCAACCATACGCTGGAGCATATCAGTTTGATGCTCCAGCAGCCGGAGCATCGACTCTTGCCTTCTGTCTGCAAGCTGACGCCACCTATCATCTTCAGCCCGCCACTTGCTCTGTTCAGCCCGCGATTCATCCCGCCACCTCTCCTCTCGTTCATATTGTGCTTTTTTGCACTCTGACATTGACTGCCTCCACGCATTCTGCTGTGCTCTTTCAGCATGGGAGGACATCTGGAGATCCGTGAACATATCATCCCGAGTCTGCCGTTTTCTCCTTCTAATCTTCGCTAGCCTCTGCGAAGGAGAAACATTTGCAGCTGGTGGAGGAGAAGGGAGAGGTGGTTAAAAAAGACACATTTTAGAGAACAATGGGTACACTTTTTCACATTAAAGTTTGCTGTTCACATTACACAGCACATGTGCTTTCGTTACAAGGTCGCATTTTTCCTCTTATATTGAGGGCCTGCCGGTTTGGTGTGAGAGATCTCTCACGCAGTGCCAGGCAACAGAATTCGGCTTGCAGGCAGCCATGGTAAGCCACAGTTTTTTGGCTTTTTTAACCCTCATAACATGTGGGAATGGTTTCAAACAGTAGCGCCCTCATTTCCCATACCAAGGACCCATTGGGTTGGCCATTTAAAATGGGTTTGCAATGTAAAAGGAGGGGCTGGGGTTTCCGGGTTAACATGCAGCACAAACCCAACTACCCTCCCCCCAACACACACACACCCAATTCTCTGGGATGATCACTTCACCCCTCCCCCCCACCGCGTGGCTAACAGTGGGGAACATTTCTGTTCAGCCGAGCAGGAACGGGCACCTGTGAATGTCCCCTTAATAAAATCACCCCATTTCAACCAGGTGACCATGAATGATATCACTCTCCTGAGGATAACAAAGAGAGATAAGGAATGGATGTTGTCTGCATGCCAGCAAAAACCAGGACCATACGCTGCCATGCTTTGTTATGCAATGATTCCAGATTACGTGCTACTGGCCTGGCGTGGTAAAGTGTCCTACCATGGTGGACGGGATAAGGCAGCCCTCCCCAGAAACCTTTTGCAAAGGCTTTGGGAGTACATGAAGGAGAGCTTTCTGGAGATGTCCCTGGAGGATTTCTGCTGCATCCCCATACACGTTAACAGACTTTTCCAGTAGCTATACTGGCTGCGATTGCCAGGGCAAATTAATCATTAATCATTAAACACGCTTGCTTTTAAACCATGTGTAATATTTACAAAGGTACACTCACCAGAGGTCCCTTGTGTGCCCTCAGGGTCTGGGAGCACGCCTTGGGTGAGTTCGGGGGTTACTGGTTCCAGGTCCAGGGTGATAAACATATCCTGGCTGTTGGGGAAACCAGTTTCTCGGCTTTCTTGCTGTGAGCTCTCTTCGTTGTCTTCATCATCATCTTCCTCGTACCCCGAACCCGCTTCCCTGTTGCGTGTTTCTCCATTGACGGAGTCAAAGCACATGGTTGGGGTAGTGGTGGCTGCACCCCCTAGCATCTCATGCAGCTCCGTGTAGAAACAGCATGTTTGTGGCTCTGCCCCGGACCTTCCGTTTGCCTCTCTGGCTTTGTGGTAGGCTTGCCTTAGCTCCTTAATTTTCACGCGGCACTGCTGTGCGTCCCTGTTATGGCCTCTGTCCTTCATGGCCTTTGAGACCTTTTCTAATATTTTGCCATTTCGTTTACTGCTACGGAGTTCAGCTAGCACTGATTCGTCTCCCCATATGGCGAGCAGATCCCGTACCTCCCGTTCTGTCCATGCTGGAGCTCTTTTGCGATCCTGGGACTCCATCATGGTTACCTGTGCTGATGAGCTCTGCGTGGTCACCTGTGCTCTCCACGCTGGGCAAACAGGAAATGAAATTCAAAAGTTTGCAGGGCTTTTCCTGTCTACCTGGTCAGTGCATCTGAGTTGAGAGTGCTGTCCAGAGCGGTCACAATGAAGCACTGTGAGATAGCTCCCGGAGGCCAATAATGTCAAATTCTGTCCACACTACCCCAAATCCGACCCACAAAGGCCGATTTTAGTGCTAATCCCCTCGTCGGAGGTGGAGTAAAGAAACCAGTTTAAAGGGCCCTTTAAGTCAAAAAAAAGGGCTTCGTCGTGTGGACATGTCCAGGCTTAATTCGATTTAACCCTGCTAAAGTCGACCTAAACTCGTAGTGTAGACCAGGCCTAACTTGACATACAAACCAGTTTCTAGTATTTATAGAAAAATTAGCAGTTATCCTGGGCAGGTAATGTAACATTATAGGGAGTCATCAGATGCCCACTATTACAGACAAGTATACAAGTCCAAATGTATACTAGACAAATTAGATCTTGGAGATATATTTATTCCGGACTGTGATAAAAAAAAATTTGGATGCTGATCAAATCATCAGTAAAGTCTGCCTGAGCAGCCCTCTCTCTGACCAAGTGTTTTTATTCAGTGAAAAGTGGCTAGCTAAAGGTTATATCAATGCAAGCAAAAATACATGGTGCCAGAACTTTACATATGGCATTTGATAAAGACATGTACGATTGATGTCAGACATAAGTGGATTCAGTTTGAAAGGGACAGGACAGGCTTAAACTTTATTGAATAGCTATAAACATCCCATAGGAAGGGGTGCTGGGACTGCCATACTCCTATGTCTAATATCTTAAATTTGTCCCTCTCCAGCTGAAAGACCTCCAGTAAGGTTCTCTGATACTAAGATAATGGGTGTGGTATAAAAAGTTAAATGCCAGGATGGGCTATAGCCTAATTCACTCTCATGCAGTTTTGTATACAACCACTAAATCCTTCTATAGATCGACCCCATCATTCCTCACATAGGATGAGTGATTCCTGCTCCAAGAGAGAAAGCATAGTCTCTGTCACACAACTGCTACAAGGTTAAATGCTGCACCCCGACTGCCAAATAATTAACCCTCTAGGTCCACCCTCTACCTGGTAAGCATCGCTTAAAAGTTTTTATTGCACGATAGAAAAGGAAAATAATATTAGGTTAATGAAACTATGTGATAGGAAAGGAAGAAAAAATTAGCCAGTGAACATAGATGTAGCAGTGCGCAAACATTCAACTGCAATAAAAATGTCAGAAGCATGTGACAAATATTTTTAGCCATCTGCTTCCCTGAACAGATTTAAAGCTGTTTTGGCTCGCACCCCAGCCAGCTAGTCTGATCTGTGGTGGTCTTCATGTTCCTAGCCAATGGTATATTGGCTCAGTGAGATCGGAGGGTGCCATTGGCCAAGCTAGGCTGCATGGATCTTTCATGCATCCCCAATAAGAATGCCCCAACTTGAAGGCCCCAGTTCTTTTTGGGTTCTCCAAAATTGAATGCTGAGAATAATAGCCCACTGTTTAGTGCTTTTTAGAGAGTGACAAAAAGTAGCTTTTGCGTGTTGATATTTAAGAATGCCCACTTCATTAAAACTCATCTATGTACTTTATTCAGTAAAGGAGAGTTAAGTAGAAAAGAAAGCATACTAGCAAAAGGTGCAGTATGTTTCCATGTAAGTTGCTAGAGAACTTGCTTACTAAAGATTTCCCTAAAATGTGAACTAAATATGCAACTTCTTTGATAAATGGATACAAAAATCATTATCTTTTGAATAATTATATGATTGGGTACATCCACATTAGATTGATCTAATATGCAATTAAATCATTTATATATGCAATTAAATCATTTGTATATGCAGTTCTCAGACTCATCATCAATAACAGGAGAGATGGTCAATGGCCAAATTTGCTTGCAAGAGCAAAATACTGTGTGTTGAAAAGAGGGTTTAGTCCTAATTGGAACATTGTCAAATAAAACTGAGATGCAAGTCATCCATTCAACTAACAACCAATGTTTATAGAAGTTTGTATATCAGTAGCTGAACAAATGTCTTAGTTTTATGCACAATTGGAAGCAGAGGCATGCACACTTTATAGTAAGGTCTAATCTTTCCTCCCCACAATATAAAAAGTGAAAATTGGGTGCTGAAATACTGTGGTGTGAATTCTATAGACAGACAAAAAGGCTGGAATGCAATGGTATTAAGACTTGATTCTGTAGTGGAGACTTCTACTAATATTTCTTGCAAAATTGAATATCAGTTTAAAGTTTCCATGTGCAGGGAGGGGCTTTAACTATTTTGTTTGGTGAGAAAGTTGAAGATCTTTAAGATGCTCAGTTATGTAGATTCCTAGTTATGTTTTTCCTTAAAAAGCCATACTACAGCGCACACATGTTGCATTTCTATTTTAATAAAGTATGTTCATGGGTATGTTCATTTTACCATTTTTGGCAATATTACTTTCACAAATACTGTTCCTACCTTTGTGCTTGTTTTGAATGTTTATATTCACTTGAAAACAGGTTCCCGTCCTCAAATGAATAAATTGGATTTGAAATTAAAGAAGCTTTGCAGCTCCCATTGGCTGGGAACCACTGCAAAATAAAGACAATGGATTTAAAGAAGGCAAACTTTAGCAAACTCAGGGAGTTGGTAAGTAAAATCCCATGGGAAGCAAGTCTAAGGGGGAAAACAATAGAAGACAGTTGGTAGTTTTTCAAAGAAACATTATTAAGGGCACAAGAACAAACTGTCCAACTATGTAGGAAAGATAGGAAGTATGGCAAGAGACTACCCTGGTTTAACCAGGAGATCTTCAATGATCCAAAAATCAAAAAAGAGTCCTACAAAAAGTGGAAACTAGGTCAAATTACAAAGGATGACTATAAACAAATAACACAAGTATGTAGGGACAAAATTAGAAAGGCCAAGGCACAAAACAAGATCAAACTAGCTAGAAACATAAAGAGTAACAAGAAAACATTCTACAAATACATTAGAAGCAAGAGAAAGACCAAGGATGGGGTAGGCCCAATACTCAATGAGAGGAGGAAAATAACAGAAAATGTGGAAATGACAGAGGTGCTTAATGACTTCTTTGTTTCGGTTTTCACCAAGAAAGTTGGTGGTGATTGGATGTCTGACATAGTGAAGGCCAGTGAAAATGAGGCAGAATCAGAAGAGGCTACAATAGGGAAAGAACAAGTTAAAAATTACTTGGACAAATTAGATGTTTTCAAGTCACCAGGGCCTGATGAAATGCATCCTAGAATACTCAAGGAGCTGACTGAGGAGATATCTGAGCCATTAGCGATTATCTTTGAAAAGTCATGGAAGATCGGAGAAATTCCAGACAACTGGAAAAGGACAAATATATTGCCACCTATAAAAAGGGAAATAAGGACAACCCAGGGAATTATGGACCAGTCAGCTTAATTTCTGTACCCGGAAAGATAATGGAGCAAATAATTAAGCAATCAATTTGCAAACATCTAGAAGATAATAAGGTGACAAGTAACAGTCAGCATGGATTTGTCAAAAACAAATGGTGTGAAACCAACCTGATAGCTTTCTTTGACAGGGTAACAAGCCTTGTGGATAGGGGGAATGCGGTAGACATGGTATATCCTGACTTTAGTAAAGCTTTTGATACTGTCTCACATGATCTTCTCATAAACAAACTAGGGAAATGCAACCTAGATGGAGCTACTATAAGGTGGGTGCAAAACTGGTTGGAAAACCTGTCCCAGAGAGTAGTTATCAGTGGTTCACAGTCATGCTGGAAGGGCATAACGAGTGGGGTCCCGCAGGGATCATTTCTGGGTCCGGGTTCTCTTCAATATCTTCATCAATGATTTAGATAATGGCATACGGAGTACACTTATAAAGTTTGTGGACAATACTAAGCTGGGAGGGATTGCAAGTGCCTTGGAGGATAGGATTAAAATTCAAAATGATCTGGACAAAGTGGAGAAATGGTCTGAAGTAAATAGGATGAAATTCAATAAGGACAAATGCAAAGTACTCCATTTAGGAAGGATCAGTTGCACACATACAAAATGGGAAATGACCACCCAAGAAGTAGTGTGGAAAGGGATCTGGGGGTCATAGTGGATCACAAGTTAAATATGAGTCAACAGAGTAACACTGTTGCAAAAAAAGCGAACATTCTTCTGGGATGTATTAGCAGGAGTGTTGTAAGCAAGACACGAGAAGTAATTCTTCCGCTGTACTCTGCGCTGATTAGGCCTCAATTGGAGTATTGTGTCCAGTTCTGGGCACCACATTTCAGGAAGGATGTGGACAAATTGGAGAAAGTCCAGAGAAGAGCAACAAAAATGATTAAAGGTCTAGAAAACATGACCTGTGAGGGAAGATTGAAAAAGTTGGGTCTGTTTAGTCTGGAAAAGAGAAGACTGAGAGGGGACATGATAACAGCTTTCAAGAATGTAAAAGGTTGTTACAAGAAGGAGGAAGAAAAATTGTTCTTCTTAACCTCTGAGGATAGGACAAGAAGCAATGGGCTTAAATTGCAGCAAGGGGGGTTTAGGTTGGACATTAGGAAAAACTTCCTAACTGTCAGGGTGGTTAAGCACTGGAATAAATTGCCTAGAGAGGCTGTGGAATCTCCATCATTGAAGATTTTTAAGAGCAGGTTTGACAAACTCCTGTCAGGAATGGTCTAGATAATACTTAGTCCTGCCACCAGTGCAGGGGACGGGACTAGATGACCTCTCGAGGTCCCTTCCAGTTCTATGATTCTGTGATTCATCTGTTCTAAAAAGCTTCAGTCATCCAGTTTGGAAGAGGAAACAATACATATGTGATCAATAACACATTGCCAATTGGAAGTGAACAGTTCGCAAACACCTCAGAGAGTGAAAATTGTTCATATAAACTATTTGGCAAATACTTGCAAGTAACAAATATAGGTACCGAAATCTGAACTGATTCATGTACAATTCTCAACTAGTCAAGAGGACTAACAGATAATCCAAATAATTCAACCAGCTCCAGTCAAGAGTAACCCCATTTTATGGCCATTCTACTGAACCTTTTCAGTCTGCATCTTCCTTTTTATTTTCATTTTAAAATATTGAAACATTACAGAGCAGCAGGGAAGGGTCCCAGCAGGATTCTCCCTCTGTTAAAAAAATTAGGGACAGGGGAATGTGCATTTCTAAAGAAGTAAAGAAGGAAGAATGGGGGGAAACGAGTTAGTTGGGGCAGCCAGAGGACATCACAACTTTCATACTATCTGGTATGAATTATACTCTTGTAGGCCTGAGACCCCCAACAACTTGTTGCTTCTATAGCTACAGTGACTTTATCTACTTACCTTTAGTAGCTATCTAAGGCATAGATATGTCTTGGTTTGCTGACAGTAGGGCTTAGAGCTGTGTGTGGAGCTAGTTTGGTGTTAGTAGAGATCAATGTAAAATCAAGCTATTCACAGAATTTTACCATGGCTAAATACTACTTTGCATAGTGGGACCAGGATCCTGTCTCCCACAGTGACCAGAATCAGATACTTCAGAAGAAAGTGCAAGAAACCTTGTGGCACACAGTTATGAAATAGTATTTGATCGTTCAGCTAAAGATTATATGGTCGTGAAGGCACTTTTTACTTGCCTGTAAAGTGCTATGAACACCTGTGGTGCTATACAATAAATCATAATTATAATCTCCAACTGCTTTACCAATGTTCATCAGTCAAGCCTTACAACAACCTTGTAAGGTAGGCAATTTTCTCCCTTTTACAGATGGGTAAACGAAGGCCAAGAGGGATTAAGTGACACCCCAACTCCATGCTCTAATTACTCCAATGATCCTTCCCTACAGGTGAGACAAGAACATGCAAAAAGCACTTTCTGCCGCTGTGAAACTCATTTTTCCTTTAGCGCATTGCCACCTTCTTATCCCATTTGATAAAAAGGCTCCAAATCTTGACAAAGTTAAACTACAGAAGATTTGTACCAGCTGAGATGAGTACATAGACCAAGGGCGGTTTTTGCCAAGCTGATGGTGGAACTTGGGATGGCTAATCATCCTGGAGAAACTCAATGCCAACATTTTCTTTCCAAATAAGAGGAACCTGGCACTACTTTTTGTAGTTTGGGAACCTATTTCTTATGGGAAAAAACTCCATGGGATTGCACCGGGTGCAAGTCTGAGCAGAATTTGCCCTTTAGTTATCCTATGGGAGATTCTTGGATAATACTAACGTTGTCCTAAATATTTACAATTAAAAGGGAAGCAATGCAAGTCTGACTTGGTTTCAGTTTGGTGTTCCACTCCAAACAGGCCAGTTAACCTACCTGTGCTGAAAGACTTGCTACTGTTGGGTGAACCTGGGCCAGGTTTATGAGTCAGCGTCAAAATTGTGCAAAACTAGTTGTTTTTCACCATGTAACGTGAAACAAGAGTTTTCCTTTGTGATCTTGGGGTCAACTAAAGCTAAAACTCTGACAAGGGAGGGATGTGAACCATCCTAATCAAAAGGAATGTGTGCACAAACCTGGTGAAGTGAAGCCTGTGAATTCAAATCAGTACTAAGCAACACTTCATTTTAAGCATCACCTATTGATGAATTCTGCAGTTATTTATTAATGTACAGAATTTCCAAGCATGTTCTACATAATATTCAGGACTATATGCATTTTACAAATCATTTACATTTGTCTAGAGCATAGTACTACATACTTTGGGGATAGGAAAACCTAAAATAGATTAGACAGAAGAATTATAACCCTTTAAAAACATTGTAAATTCATTTGATGTATGTTATGAAGCCTTTTTTGTTTTATTGTTTTCTGTCTCACAGAGCTGTTGTGAAAATCAGCTTGTTGTTTGCAAAGCATTTTAAAGATAAGTGAAGAGCATGATGTTGCAGCTGGTACAAAAGGAATGTAGAAAAGGAATGTTGTGGCTAGTAGGAAAAGGAAGAAGAAACTGAAATAAATAAAATGACATTTAGATAGCCTATTTTTGGTCTTGTTGGGTTTGCAAAGGGAATTGGAGTTCTTAATTATTCTTTAAAATCTGGGAATCTTTCTGAAATAATTATGATGGGATTAATATGAATCAACTAAGCAAAAGAACCCCTCATCCTAATCTCCATTCATTCTATTAACACGTCACCAAAATATGTGGCTGATCATTGTTTCAGTGTCAAATTGATTGAGCTTTGGCCTTAAAATACAAGAGCAATGTAGGATAGCTCAGGTTGAGAATTTTATGGGGTTTGATTGGTTGGCTGTTCATTTTTAAGGAATGTGTGCATCTTTAATGTCTTGCTGAAAACCTTGATGACAAATATCGACACTGGGCTGTGCTTTAATACTGTCAGATTTTTAATTTCAGAAAGTGTAAACGTTGCCAAGTTTTGAAGGTCTGAACCAAGGATACTGACATAATTTTCAAAGGCATGGGTAATACCTCAGCACCTCCCCTCAACATAAAACCCAGGGGTTTGACACAAGCAAACCTCTCCATAATCCACTTCATGCATAACAATTCTGTCAGCCATCCTCACTGATTATTCGAGAATCCACATGCTGAATTGTGGTTTACATATGAAGTTCGGATGATGTTATTTATTGCTGATACCGTTTCACCTGTATTTAGTTCCACTGACATGGAAAACACTGCAGCCAATTGTCCTTATTACAGTCCCTGTGTATTTCTTCCCAGTGCATTTGCACAGGGGGAAGATGTGAGCGTGGAGTGTACTTGACTGCCAGGCTGAATGGCTCTGTAATGTAGCTTCAGCATGGCATAAATTAAGCTGTCATTTTTTTGGCAGCAAGTGCAGAGAGGCGATTTTCCTGTACTGTAACATTTGAAACAACAATTTTCTGGCTCCAGTAGTAACTGACAGTTCTGTGTGATACATGCTCGACATTTGTGCTTCAGGGGCTGCAGCTGGAAAAAACCTTCAGGGCAAGGTATAGTCTTTATTAGCAAATTGAGCTTGCAGTCACATAACATGAACGTTTCCTAACTCTTTCCAAGGAGGCTGTCACTCATATACCATGAAAAATTATATTTAAAATTTACTAGGTGTCATCAAGATATTTAACTGTGTTTCTTATATGCAAAACATTATTTTTTTATAATGACTGATAAATATATTAATTGGGAAGATTATTTACCCAGAAAGAGCTGGCCACTAGAGTTTGATGGCCATGTGTCTCAAGATGATGGTTTGAGGAGTGGCCAGGTTCAAAAATGATCTTGGAATTCATGGCCAGGTTCAGGCTGGTGAAGAAGTAGGACATTGATGAGGGGGCAACAGTACTGGAAGAGGGGAAAACTGCCCTTTCTTGGAGTGTCATTAATGAATGACTGTGAACATTTTTGAAGGAAACCTCACCTGTTTGTCTGCCCAGATGTAAGCAGCAGACTAGTTCATCTCAAAGAAGGTGAGGGGCAATTAATTAAGGAATCACCTGCGGTAACTTATCAATTTTGCAGACATCCCCTATTTCAGAATCTGAGTAAATGACTCCACTGACATTTAAGAAACCCTGGGACAAATTCTGACCCCACTTATGCTGGTGAAGTCAATGGAGTTATGCCAGATTTAGACTTGTGCAACTGAGAGCAGAAATTGGCTCAAAGTCTCTAATGTTACAAAGTGATCTTCTTACCATCGCTAAAAGATTGCTTAAATGAGCCCACTTTACCTTCAGATATTTTGACATTTGCATATACAGTACCTTTATTACCTCCAAGCTGACTTACTTCAATACTTTTCTAATTGGTCCCCTGGCAACCTCTATTAGCATTCACTTCATTCGAAGTACTACTGCCAGTCAGTCATTGTTGCCCGTTCTAAATGTTCAGGTCATAATATGCTCATTCTGAAGTCATTCCTTTGGTGTCTAATTCATTCTGGTATTGACTTTCAGATCCTGCTGTTAACTTTGAGATCCTGTTGAATATGGGCTTCTGATCTATGCATATTTTTATATTCCCCACTTGCACTTTTTTGTCTTGGAGTTCCTGGCTGACTTTGTCAAAGCCTCCTAAAAGATTTGGATGCCCAGTTCCTATAAAAAATAATGGGAATTGAGCTTCCAATTGCTGCTTTGTAAAATCTCAGCTGCAGTGGTTTTGTTGAATCAAAGGCTCTAGAGTTTGGGGTTTTTTTTCAGTTGATGAGCTCAGTTTCTGAAACTGCTGCTTCTGAAGAACAGAAATGAACTACCTCAATTTCTCAAGCAAAATCTGAATACATTGCTGCCTTGGAAAGTTTGTCATTGTTTATATTCTCACCTAGCTCTGTGTTGAGTATTAGGCATGTTTTTATGAATTAGCTCCTAACTTTTATTATAGCAGCACTCAGTCTCATCAATATAATTAAGGGTCTGTCAATGCTTCTATTACATACCTCTAGTTTAAGAAGCTTAAAACTCAGCCATAAAATCTCTTTTGATTAAAACTTGGCAAATATGATCTCAGTCCGGAGTATGGGTGTGTGTTTTTTCAGGGGTGGGGGGTGGATTCTTCATTTTGTTATCTTTGAGTGTTTAAAATAAAAGAACTGAAATTCAGGAGGTGATTTATAGCACTCATAATAATAACTGATCATTTTTAAAGTGATATCTGCCCAATTCCCACCCACCCCCGAAAGCACTCAGGACTTGAGGTGTTGCATAAACAGTCAAAATGCAATACAATTAAAAACATAAATAAAGAGAGAGAATAAGAATTTCTGAAAACCAAATGGCTGAGTATTTAGATCATAATGTGGACTAATAATTTATCCAGATTTGCACAAAATAATAAAGTTTAAATCTGTATGAAAGTAGCATTATTTGGGGATGAATTTTCAGTGTGACATCTTGGTGGTTTACTGTACAATACCCGTACAAGCAAAACCAGATAAAAACATCTTGACCAAGTAGGCAGAGCTCTAAATCCTCTAGCATAGTGTTTCTCAACCTTTTTGATACCAGGGGCTGGCTTGCTGCCTTCCAAAACTGTGTCAAGCAGATCTTAGGGACTGACGCCAGTCCAGGGGCCAGTCATTAAGAAACACTTCCCTAGTTGTATGGTGTCTCAGAGTTAGGGGACCCCTCTGGAAAATGGGGAGCACTGGTTCAGATGGTCCATTAGAAGTTCTGTTAATTTGCTACTGTACTTTACAACCATTAATCAAAAGTCTACTTTCACATTGATGAAGTGACTTGATGGAAGTCAGCAGAATTACCCCAGATGAGCACTCATCTTAGTTGACTTTGCCTCATTGGCTTTAATGGGAGGGAGACTAGTTGTGCATATGGTTTATGAAGACTTCTCTCTTTCTCATACTCCTCTTTTCTTCCAGAGGACGAGATAATAACACAGCAAGGTGGGAAAGTATGAGAATGAAGATGGGGAAAGAGTATCCTATCTAGGGTTTTCAGTCAGGAAAGCACCTATATTCAAAAAAGCACTGAAGCACATTCTCATTGAAGTCAAGAGGACTTTAACACATGCTTAAAGTTAAGCATGTGCTTTCCTGAATCAGGGCCCAAATTGGGATTTTCATTCACGTACAATCCTTCCACCTCAACTCGGCCACGGATGTTTAAATAATATGTTTTAAAATATATTTAAATAATAGTGGGCCTCATGCCCCCAATAGCACATATACTGGTGATTAAAAAACATAGTCTTCTGGAAGATTGGGCAGCTTAACCCCTTCCATTCTATCATTTTCTTGTCATTCACTTGAAGTAGAGGGTAATGTAAGAGAAGGATGTATTTCTACATGATTTGTTCTTTAGCTGGATGGAATTAGATCATGGCATTCCCTGATTTAAGGCTCACAAACTTGTTGATCCTGCACAGTTTGAGTGTTATGTTCATGCCACTTTCTACATCTTCAAGTTATTCAAATAGACTGAAGCACCACACTATTCATGAATGAAGCATGAGTTCATCTGAAAAAGCACTACAGAAACTGTGTACATACTTAAAAAAAACAGGTGTGAGGGTGGTGGTGGGGAAGTTAACTTGTAAATATTTCATTTTACCAATGTAAAATTTGTATTCCAACACATGACTATAGCCCTGCATAAACAAGAGCAATATGGTATGCAAAGTGATATTTATTCCCATCTTTAAATAACATAGCCTGTCCACCACATTTATTATGTCAAATTAAGCTCCTGGGACAAGAAGTTTTAATATGAATCTTTTTAGGTCTTCTATCTTTCCTAAATGGTTTCAAGTCTTAGCAAAAGTGTCTCCACAAGTCTTGTTTGCCCATTCAGTTTAACTGATAATTCCATTGTCTTTAATTGATCTTTCTACATAACCACAGATGTATCAAAAATACTGGGTTTCTAGCTGAATTGCTTCATGTCTGTTATTTTGCTCCATCTGATCAACAATGCTGGGTTTCAGTATTCCCCTGCTTTGTCAATGTTAATGCAATGGCAAATGATAAAGATGCCCTTTGCCAGGAAACATTGATAGCCCTTAATAATAAACAATTTATGCACTTCAGATTGCTGCTATATATGAGCAGGTTTAGTCAACCCCTGAAGAGAACCTGCACCTTCTCATTACCGGTCAACAGTAGTGAGAAAGCAATTCACCAAGCCCTAGGGTTGGCAATCACCCGTATTTGCTGCTATGAGTAAATAACTTCAATTGATTTAATCATAAAAGAATAACAGGAAAACTATATTGATTTCCACATCCCTAATGTGAACATCAGAATATATTGACCAAGTTGCATGTAAGAAGGTTGTATCCATTTATATGAACTGAAGAAATGTCAATATTTGATCATTGCTCTAACAAAAAGAATATGACAATTTTGACTATCTCAGAATGGACTGAAGTAACATTATGCAGTACTATGGTTCATTATAGAGTATAAGTGATAACACTCTATACTATTCATTAGGTCAAAAAGAGCAAAATCCATAATTTCTGGCAAATGGATCGCCTATTAATTGTAATGGGCCATTCACAATCCTATAGTACATGTAATAACATAGCAGACCTTGTTTTTTATTAAAGAAATCAAACAGAGCGGTAGCAGGCTCATTTGTTATTCCTATAAACATAGCCACCACCACAAATGTTCAGTGCTAGCTAAACCCATAAGTGCAGAAACAACAAATTAAGAATACAGCTCCTTTTAAAAACTGTCCTAATATTTTACTGATGGAGCTGCTGAAACCATGATGCTTCTGCTGACAGCAAACCCTAAAATGATTTTTCTTTGCATTGAAGAATTTAGAATCATAAGTTGTTCAGTTAGAGGAACTGCTGTCATCTTTTAAAAAAAACAAAAAAACAGCCAGCAATAATTTAACTGTTTCATCTGTTTTGTTGGTTATTGTGTCAGATTGATAATAACAACATTGAATCTGTTGTTAAAGAGTTACTTTCTAAAATGGTACACAAACTTTTTCATAATGTGTCTCTATATTAATAGATAGATTGTCTCCAGAACCACTTCCCCTCCCATTTGCAGTCACATAACATACCTCAGGCAACTACACCAATTGCTAACAGGGCAAACTAATAGCTGGAAAGTAGTTAATGTATTTTTAGCTGGATTTAATGAAGTTTTGCAGTTGAAAACCAGGAGAAGAGTCAAAACCTTGTGACCAGAGAGCTTTCTGCAGATCACAGTCTGAGAACTGATGATTCCAAAAAGAGAGACAGTATAAAATCCTGACCCATTCAAATAAATGGGAATTTTGGCATTGATTTCAGTGGGGCCACAGTTTCACCCTGGGAACCCAACTTGATCTTTTTAGGTCATACATATAAATTCTGGAGTTTGTTATGAGTATCTTATGCAGCAAAAGATGTAATATGATGCTTACAATTACAAAGCTTTTGTCGTAAACTGTATTTTGTAAACAGTTCATCACTGAGTAAAATAGGCATTTCATTTTGTTAGTTAAAAACACAAATTACAAATGGGATTTTCTCTCTTTTCTATATTCATCAGAACTGAGGCACTCTTATGATTGTGCCAGAAGATTCCTTTTGATGTCTCTGATCCTAATTCTGAAAATTCAACAACTTTGGGAGGTTTTTTTTATATTGTTGGACTTATTGTGGCTTCCTCATCCTCTGCTAAAACTCTACCAAAGCAGATTGGAGAGAACCTCGAGAACCCCAGGACACACCCATTTATCTGTAGTAAAGAGCAGGAATTAACTATGAATCACAGGAGCTTGTTCACAATGTCACCAAAACCTACATCTTCTTTATGGATCCTGTAAAGAAATGCTTGTGTAGAGTCAGAATCAACATCCCACTGCACAATACATAATTTGCTACAAGTGGATGAACCAGTTTGAAGAGCTGGAACATGATGCTTCTGAAATAATACAGAATCACCCTTGCGGAAGGTTACTAAAGAGGAGTGAAAAGTGGTAAGGAAAATAGGCACTCTCAAGCTGTCTAAGGCAAGAAAAGAAGAGGAAAGTGTTCTGAGAAAATACCACATGTCAAATTGACTGGTTATATTTGTGGGTCCTAATGTCAAAAAGTGAACAACTCAGCTCAGGTAAGAGCCTGATCCAAAACCCATTGAAGTTAATGGAAAGATTCCCATTGACTTCAGTGGGCTTTGAATTGGGCCCTGAAAGGGCTTTGCTTATGTGGAAATCTGCTGCAACATAAAGTAGGAATCTTGAGACCCAACATAGAATCATAGAACAGTAGGCCTGAAAGGGACCTAGAGAAGTCATCCAGTCCAGACCACTGTGCTGAGGCAGGACCAAGTAAACCTAGACCATCCCTGATGGGTGTTTTTCCATCCTAATCTTAAAAACCTCCAATAATGGAGATCCCACAGCCTTTCTTGGAACTCTGTTCAAGAGCATAACTACCCTTATAGTTAGAAAGTTTTTCCTAATATCTAACCTAAATCTCCCTTGTTTCAGATTAAGCTCATAACTTCTTGTCCTACTTGTCATGGACATGGAGAACAGTTGATCAAAGTCCTCCTTATAACAGTCCTTACCGTATTTGAAGACTGTTATCAGGTCCCTCTTCAGTCTTCTTTTTTCAAGACTAAACATGCCCAGTTTTTAAACTTTCCTTTTAGGTCAGGTTTTCTAAACCTTTTATCATTTTTGTGTTTTCCTTTGGACTTTCTCCAATTTGTCATCATCTTTCCTAAAGTGTGGCACCCAGACTTGGACAAAGTACTCCAGCTGAGACCTTGTGAGTGCTGAGTAGAGCAGGACAATTACCTCCCGGGTCTTATATACGACACTCCTGGTAATACGTCCCAGAACGATATTAGCCTTTTTTGAAATTGCATCGCTTTGTTGACTCATATTCAATTTGTGTCCTATTATAACACCCAGACCCTTTTCAGCAGTGCTACCACATAGCCAGTTATTTCATGTTTTGTAGTTATGAATTTGTTTTTTCTTTCCTAAGTTCAATACTTTGCACTTACCTTTATTGAATTTCATATTGTTGATTTTAGACCAATTCTCCAATTTGTCAAATTCATTTTCAATTTTAATCCTGTCCTTCAAAATGATTGCAACCCCTGACATCTTTGTATCATCGTGTCTTGTAGGACTAGGGTATCCTTGTAGCTGGCCCATTGCAAGCTACTGCTGTGTACATCTGGTCAAACTTTTAGTTATAAATAATGTTAATTATGAATTTAATTTGTTTAATAATGCACCCTTTTTTTATTAGTAAATTGTTCACAATCAAATCCTTATTTCAGAGAGTGTATTTGTTGTTCACCACATAGTTCTGAAAAATCAATTTGACCTCTTGGTTGCTCACAATGTATTTGCTTTGAATGTTTGGTATTTATGTTGTGGGATTGTGATTGGTCACCTGAGTCACATGATATTGTTTCTCCTTTATTGGATAATGAAGTTTTTGAACAGGAGAGTAATAAATGCCAGATAATGAATTTTCATTCTGCATTTTGGGATGCATTTAAATGATGATTATTCTTGTTAAAATGCATGAAACTTCTGGGGTTCATGAAATTTTTCACAAATACCTGGCAGTCATTGGAATACTTGTGAATAGGGAATAAATATGAGTGTGAGCCATAACAAACTGAACACTACACATGTACTATTCAATCAGCTATGTTGCTAGTAATGGGATGGAGTGGCAAACAGCCCATTGATGCCCTCCAACACTGGGTTTTGGCCATGTGGATCATGTGCTGTGTTTGGGCAGACTGGCCATGCCTTTTTTGTGGGTAACACATCCACTCTTTCTTCCTCCCATTTGCTACAGGAAATCATTGTGGTTATTTAATCTGCGCTGTGCAGGAGACTGTTGTGGCCAGATGATGTTATGTTTCCTTTAACAGATTAGGTATAGTGCTAAAGGGTTACAAAACCAAGAAAACCATATTATCAATAATAGTGCTAAATGACAAATATTTCTTATTTGTAATAGTGCTTAACTTAATATTTCATGTATAGGCATTTTACAGCAATACGTAATTATGTCATTAATTCTGATGTCAAATTCATAAATTATAAGCCATGCCAGCTGTACTAACATGTCATCTTTAGACATCGAAATTGAAAAGAGTATATAATTGATTGGAGCTACATGTTGCAAGTGCGTTAATAATAACTAACATTCTTTTGCATTGCCATTGTGCTAGTTTTTGCTATCCAAAGTCCATAAACAGTCCTTGTTCTCTCTTAACTGATTGTCTCAGGGGAACTATACAATCCAGACTCCAACTGAGATCATCTCATAAATTTCCTCAAATTGATCAGAATTATCATCGTTAGAGTAGTACCCAGACCCGGGCCAGTGACCACTCATTGCTCATTTGAAGGAATAACATTTGTATGCATACATTTGAATTAAAAAAAAAGAGTTCATGGAATTTAAATGACAGACAGTTCCTTAGCTTTCTCATTTACATTACACTAGGCTTGTCTACACTTACCGGGAATTGACATGCCGCGATCGATGCTTCGGCAGTCAATTTAGCGGGTCTAGTGAAGACCCAATAAATCAACCACAGATCGCTCTCCCGTCGACTCCTGTACTCCACCTGAATGAGAAGCGCAAGGGGAGTCGACGGGAGAGCATCTCCTGTCGACATCGCATAATGTGGACCCCGTGGTAAGTAGATCTAAGTACATTGACTTCAGCTACATTATTCACGTAGCTGAAGTTGTGTAACTTAGATCAATCTCCCCCCGTAGTGTAGACAAGGCTTAAAAATCAAGATGTATAGGAAACACTTAGCAGGAGATTAAATACCCTCGTTATACAAGCCCAAGATAATGAAAATGTAAGACTTTTTATGTGTTTTTTTACCTAATTCTTGAGTTCTCAGTGGGAATTCAAATGACAGACCCACCAAAGTAAGAGATGGAAAGACCTGATAGGCCACCTAGTCTGGTTCACTGACAGTACCCAACAATTCAAGTTCTAGTGCTTTGTACAGTAAAGAGTCAGATGTGTCTGAGATGTAAATATTACAGGGCAGAGTGTGCTTAGAAGGCATAGACCTGCATCAGAGGCGGTGTGGAGGCACACCACTCCATTGGAAACTCCACCTCTCAGAAGGGTGGGACATGTATTCTGCCAAGCTTTGCAGCTGAGTCTTATGGTTGTAATGCTCTGAACAAAAACTGCAGCCTCTGACCAACATTCTGATTAGTGTCTGCACTTTGTTGCTTGGGCCCATTTCTGCTAATAATTTCTATTACAAATATTTTGTTCTTTTATTACTGTCTACTTATTTTCCAATATGGCATGACTAGCTAGATCTTTAATGTCTTTCCCTTTGTTTCCAGGCTTTAAAAATGTGCTTTCGTATGAAAGTGGATATTAATTTTTGTTATCTCTACAGGATCTTTATATAGTAGCTTTGTCCAAATGACTGTTCAATGATTATACATACCTATTTATATAAGAACCACTTTTCCCTCAACTAAAATGCAGCCACCTCTGGGTGAAACTCAACAACTGTTTAACAGTGTACAGCAACAGTTCATGACATAAAGTAAGAGTGAATACCATATCCAGTTGAAATTGCATAGAAGATTTAAGCACTGAAGATATTATCTAATTACTAGAGTTGAAATTTGGGCAGGACATTGGGATTAACACCCATACTCTCATGAAAACTATCATGGATTCTTTAAGGTCACAAGTGGTCAAGACCATAGTTTTGTAGCTCATCTGAAAGACAGCTACACCTCAACAGCACAATGACCCGTAGACAACTCCGAGCCAGGACATTAGTTCAATATCTACTCAGAGGGAAGAGTGCCACCTACTGAATCACCAATGCCTCTTATTTCTTTCAAAATCCATTGCTTTCATAAAAAAAAAACCCACTGTTTGCTGTCTGATTTTGTGCTGCTTTACACCAATATTCATCCAAAATTACAAACAACATATGGAAAAACCATGCCTTTAGAATCTGTAACCCTGGTAGAAATTAACCCAGCACCCACCTCTATGCAAACTACATTTTTAAAAAAAATTTCAGTCCTGCATTGAATGGCTTCTGATTCAGTGGGTATTAATGTAAATCTGATATTTCAGAATGCTTGATAAGGAGCTTGTCTGAAAAAGGTGTTGTGCAAATGTAGATTGATTGACTGTATACCAGACATGAATTCAAATTTTTGAAAAACAAACCTGCTTACATGGATATGCCAATAACTACCATATATTTAGTTAAATAAGAGCAATAAATAACCCTACAAAACTGTGATGCTAATTTTTATGTTTGCTGCACCATTTTAGCACCCTCATAAACCTGTAGTAGCTTTAACAGAAATATGGTCTAAAGCAGCATATTTTATTCTCCTACGTTAAAATAGAAAAGACCAAACAAGTAGAATATGGAAAGTCTTAAAACCATTTTTTGCACTAGATCTTGCTGAAATATTATTATTAATAGATTTCACATCCTTTTTATTTTGGTGGCTGGTGATGGTACATTTATTATTTGGATTCCAGCTGTGGAAACCACCGAAGCAGACTGCATAAAGGAAATATTACTGTGTCTCTTAGCCAACCTTTCAGCAATCACACACTATGGCTTTTTCCAAAGGAGTGTTTGCTTTTAACTAAAAAAAAAATAAAAGCTTGTTTGACCTTTAGGTGCTACTGTTCTGGAATGACATGAGCTATGGTGGCTGATACAATGAGGGGCACGAAAGAATTTAATATGGAATAGAGTTGTTTTTCAGAGATTGTTGTATAAATTAAGTGCCACATTGTACCCTTCAACAGCCTCTTCTACAGGAGCCTGAGAGCCCACCTGGGTTTGCCTGGTGGAATTTTCAAAGTGCTTCTCTCAGGTGAAATTAGGGGTGTGGCCTTCAAACTCTGGTGATTTTATAGCTCCATAGGGAAAGGCATCTCCCACTGCACAGAGGGACTGTCTCTCTGCATTGCTGAAAGCCTCCTTCTTTTCCCCTGGCAGCCTGGCACCCTTAAGAACTGCAATGTCACTGACAGGCCCAGCTGCAGTTGCATCCTACTCTCCTTCGTGAGGGATAGGATAGCACTACAGAAAAGGCATTCTGGGAACCAGCATAAGCTATATTGGTATAAGGACTTCTTATACTGATATAACTGCACTTACATTAGGGCTTTTACCAGCATACCTATGTCAGCAAAATATCACTCCCTTAATTGACATAGCTATGCTCATAAAACTTTAAAGTGTAGACCAAACCTTTTTCTGAAATCCTGCTATTTTAGCCCATTTAGTATGCAAGTTACACCAACTTACACCAATGTGTAAAGAAACCACCATTTATGTCGCCTTTGAATTTGGCCCTGTATGCAAATATCTGTGATATTGGCTAACGGCTATTGTTAGTATTCAGCCTTCAGTACAATAGTTTGCTCTTATTCAGTTTCTGGGAACTGTATTTCGTCAGTGAAACTAGGACTTGTAATTCTCTACCAGTAGTGGCAGAGGTGGAAACTGATTTACTCTACAGTTTTTACCATTGCTATCATCAGTGGCAAACTACTCTCTGGACTTGGCTACGCACACACAAGTACTGCTGTGATTATATTGGTATAATTAAATTCCATTCTAGACATTGTACCAGTATAACTATATTGGTAAAATATATATATACTACTAACTAAAATAGCTATACTGGTACAAAACTTGAGTGTGGACCAGACCTCAGTGTTTCAAGTATAGACAAGGCCTCTAAGGGCAAGACATTACTGGAAGCATGGGAATGCACTGAGAAGACAACATCAAATTTAAAACAGAAAAGAGCAGAAATAAATGCAGAATTAATGAGTGGCATTCATAAGCAGTATCAGTCTAAAGAAGCAATCTTCAGAAGACTTGTTATTGTTGATGGTAGGCTATTGAACAGCATCTTATACAAGCCATTTTAACTACACTTAAGCTAAGTGAAAAACCAAAAAAGAAAAAAAAAACAGCTTACAAAGTTAAAAGGGCAGATTTTCACTTCAGCAGTCGTAATCATGAGTAACTGTAAATGTAAGATAATTTGCACAGATAATCATCCTTTGGGAAAAAAGTGCCGGTTTGAGTAAACATGATTTGAAAATGCTTTCCTTCACTTTGCTTCTCCCATCCATTCAGTCCTCTGTTATAGACAATATAATTTAGGTGCTACAGTACAAGGCTTGGCTAGCAGAGTTATTTATTTTAAAATAACTCAGACTGAGTATAGGCTCTTTAAACTAGAAGGAGATTGTCTGGATGATTTGTTGTTTACTCATTCAAGCTTCTTTCCCACCCACACGCTGTCTTCCTCAGTTGTAAAAATTCATTCACAGCAGGGGAACTTAATGGCTTTACCTGTCTTTAATTTATGCAGCATTTTCAAATTGTGCTATCCTTGCAGGTGTGACCAAGCTTTTGTTGAGGCTTTATTTTATTTTTTTAATTCTGATCTACCTGCTTGAATCTGTCAAGAGTCCATTTGTATGCACACAGCTAATGTGCTAGAAATAAAAGCCACAATCTGTCAAATAAACTCCCTGCACCTGTATGAAGTAGTTAAATTGTTCCATCTACCATTATTCTCTGAGATCAAAGGGTCCTCACTGTGAGGGGCTCCAAAGAAATAAAGGAAATGATAGACCTACTTGTCCTTGAGCTTAAAAAAAAAAGTGAACTAGTTCAACTACCTGAAGGAGCTTTTGTTTGGCATGGGCACATGAACGCATTCTTTCACATTAAGAACCAAGAGGAAGAAATTCATTCACTAGTTATTATGGTGACGTAGCTGTGGCATTCATGTGTTTTTAACCTTGAATAATTTTTGTCTCTAAAGCTCCAAACAAGTTTTATCCTGTCCACAGGTCAGTTTTGTTACAAAGGCCAATTAGTGGTGCTACCTTAGCCTGCAGCAAAAAGCCAAGTAATGGTGGGGCAAGCCCCATCGAGAGGTGATGAATAGCCTGTAGAGCTATAATTTGAGAGGGTGGGGGGAGGGGGACTTTGAAGCATTTACCTTACATGGAACTCCATTGTCACTGCAGGCTGTTTGATCTTAAAATAATTTACTTAATGATCTCACCATGGGAGCAATTGGCAGAGCAAGATTAGGTTGTAAGGGCCTAATGGACATGGGAAAACTTAAAATTACTCCAAGAAAGGTATGTACAGGACTAAGATTTTTCTGTGTGGATCCATGATTGAAATAGGCAAAAGCTACTCTGACGCTGACTTTGCACATATTGACAGAGGAAACAAGAAGAAATTCTGTATTTAATTAACATTTGAGGATATTTTAATACCTTTTTAATCCTCATGCTTTTTTCAAAGAACAGGGACATTATTTTTTTATAACAGGTTGAATATAGAATCCTTTAAAAACAAATAATGCAGCTGCTTAGAGCAGTCTATTGTTGAAAGCACATAGTTAGCAAAATATTTCATTCTGGATAAATAGTGGATTGAAAAGTCTGAGGTAGAGGTTTGTGCTTGGGCAAAGTGTAACATGGCCCCTTTCTCTCAGCAAATGCCATAAAATAAGAATTATTAGATGGTTTTATAATCAAACTGGAGAACCATGCTACATTTTGTGGAAATGGAATTTAGAATATACTGTATTCTAGATATACACTATTACATTAGTCACTGCCTTTTAAGTACTTGCAGATGGCAGTTGTAACCTTACACAGATATTCCATTCACTTGCAAAGAGAAGACCTCAGATACTACAGAAATGTTAATTAAGTGAACGGCAGAATTGTACACATTTTAATGGTGAATGCTCTATAATTATTTACTATGCCTTCATAGGCACACACCTTTATGTAAAATAGAAAGGATTAGAGAGTGTGCATGAGAGAGACTATATATATATATATATATCACATGCAGACTCTAAGCTTTTTCTACTGTACATAAGTGTGTGTGTGCATTCAAAGATGTAGAAATGATTTTACCATGATCACCATTAAAATAGAGGCAGGGTGGTTGAGGTAGTATCTTTTATTCGACCAAGTTTTGTTGGTGAAAGAGAAAAGCTTTCAAGCTACACCACATTAAAATTAAAATACAGAATCATCTACCGTACAGATAAAAGGGCCAACTCCTGCTTGCCTGACACATGTGACTAGTGTTTCTAGAGCCAAAGCAAGGGGAATAAACCCAGGAGCAAGGTAAGCAGTTTTTGGCTCAGAAAGTAAGCGTATACAATAGTGAGATCTGTTAGGACTCAGTTCTTTTTATAAGATAACCTATAATTAGAGCTGGTCAATTTTATTTTATTTATTTTTTTTAGAAATCATTTTGAAAACATTTTTTTCAAAATTTCCTGCAATTTTTGTTTTTGTTTTTGTTTTCCCCTTTCTCTCTCCTCTCCTTTTCCAGAGACTACATGGAAAATAGAAAAGAAAGCAAAAAGGGGAAATAACAACAACAACAACAACACTAAAAACTGAAAAAAGTTCATTTTGAAAACTGAAAAACTGAATATTTTTCTGGGCTTTTTAAAAACATTTTTCAAAAAGGAAAGTACAATTGCTTGATGAAACCTTTTGTTTAGGTGAAAAAAGATAATTTTCCATTAAAAATATTTTGATGGGAAACTTTCATCCAGCTCTATGCATAAGATAAACATGAGCCAAGTTCTCTTGCGCATTACAGCCACTTTGCACTGCTCCACTAGTATAACTGACCCCTGATGGTGTAAACACTCCTCCATCACTCCAGCTCCCTGCTGTGGGCATCACAGGGAAATGGGGGCATAGCCAGAGCAAAGGGGCATGGATGCAATGTTCCTGTCCCAGGCCAGTCCTGGTCTGCACTGATGAATGAAGTATTCTATATATCTACAGGGGGCAGCATGGCAAGCTTCTCACACACTGGCCGGCCGGCATGCCTCAGTCCTATCTGGAAGGGATTTCTTCCCGGGACAACAGGGGTAGTTCAGGCTCCACAATCCATGTGGTTCTTTTCCTCTCTGCTGAATCTGCCAATTAGTGTAAAGCAACAGGTGAGGTTGTGGTGTGGAAACTGGAGCAGAGATCCCACAAACTCATCTCATATAGGGGACATCAAACATCCATTAGAAATGGAAAACTTTCAATCCCTCCTGAGCTGGCCTGAACTCATACTGGTGGCTGGCTGATCAAAGAATTGTAACTCATTGGTCTGAGGCTTTCAGTCCCCCAGTAAGTGGGGTTCCTAGATGTATCTATTACCTCTTTTAAAAATCCCTACATTAAAAGAACACTAAGGTTGAAAAGTCAAGCAGAGTATTAGAAAATGCCAGCATTAAGGCTACTTGTGCACCTTTAATTCTGATCTTCTTGTGCAGATGTATTATGATGCAGTCTTTAATTGTATGATCACACACTACTTTTTCCTCCCTGGGCTGTCAGCAGGATCAGGGCCGCCGAGAGCAGGTTCGGGCCCCGGTGAAAAAAAATTTTCGGGCCCCCCAGCAAGGGCGGACCGGCTAAACAGGGCTGACGAGGGGGGGGGGGGCGAGCCCCAGGCCCCCTTCTGGACTGCCGGGCCCCGGTAATTTGTACTGGCTTCCCCCCCCCTCTCGTCGGCCCTGAGCAGGATGTAAACCCAGACATTCAGATCAACAGCACCAACCTCTTCTGCTTGAGCTAAAGGGTAGGTTGTTATCCTCTGTGCACCAGCCCCTAGAGAAGGACATGACACTCTTGAGCTGGCAGGTTGCTCACCTATCATGGCATTGCGGTGAAATCATGGGAGTCAGCATTTCTTGATTTTGTTCCTGGCTCTAGGAGCAGTGTGGTCGGAGGGTTACAGACAGCAAAGGCAGCACATCCATTTGGCGTTTACATTCTGAAAGGCAGTGTAACAAAGTGGATGAGATTTGGCAGTTATATTAAAAATTATGATAACCTTGTACAACATCTCAGTTCCAATTCACTATAGCTTAGGTATTAGGGTGTCTTTTGAGCCACTAGTACATACTTGCTTAGGATACCACTGTGGTAGGTGCTGTATAAAAACCTAAAAGAGGTAGATCTATAATCATCATTAAAATGAATGGCAGTTACCATGGGCACACATTGATGGGGACAAAAAACCCATAAAGTGTATATATACTCTCCTTCTCCCTCCCCCCGCACCTTCCCAATCTTTTGCCCTTATGAGAAGCTTGGGAACATTTGGTTAAGTTTCTGCATCTTTCAACTTTGCTTCTCTAGTGCTCTGGGATTTTCCAGGCACACTGTACACTCTGGGGTGCTACTACTGAGGAAGTCCCAAGGAATGCAGTATTAAAGTAGGCAGCAGAGGGGCCAGCATCATAAAAACTAAGGAGCCTCCACCTGAAGACTTCTGCTGCCACACTTGGTAACATGGGACGTGAAGGCTCTATGCTGAGGCGTCTGTTGGTCTCCAGCCTCCCTAAGGGCTGGTCTACACTGGGGGGGGGGGGGTTCGATCTAAGATACGCAGCTTCAGCTACGTGAATAGCATAGCTGAAGTCAAAGTATCTTAGACTGATTTACCTCGGGTCCTCACAGCGCGGGATCGACGGCCGCGGCTCCCCCGTCAACTGTGCTACCGCCTCTCGCTCTGGTGGAGTTCCAGAGTCAACGGGGAGCGCATTCGGGGATCGATTTATCGCATCTAGATGAGACGTGATAAATCGATCCCCGATAGATCGATTACTACCCGCTGATCCGGCGGGTAGTGAAGATGTACCCCTAGAGATTAAGTGGTAGCAGGAGGAGGGCCACAGAAGCTCCCTTACAGAGTTCAACTGCCACCACTAAACAGGTTGTGGGGGCAGAGAGAAAGTAGAACCCTCAGAAGGGTCAGAATATATTTAGATATAACATATGATCTGAAACAAAGTTCTGATCTTATCATGATTTCCCCATCAGTATCTGAATCCTTCCCTTTGATACACACAAGTGCACACAAACGTGTGTGTAGATGTGTGTAGATGCATCTATGCATATGTGTAGACCAAGAGGATACTACACAGGTGGCCACACTACATAGCTGCTATGTAGATGTCAAGAAATGCTCAGGACTTCATGGTAACCACAAGAGTGAAGATCAAATATTTGTGGTGATGGCATCCCTCATTTCTCTATATTATACTCCTTTTCATCCTTATTTTATTGTAATATCTTTATTCTTTTGTGATATAACTGTATATTAAATTAGACAAAAATTTACCATATAAATGCTTGCATAATAAAAATAACAATTAAAAAAGGTGAGGAAAAGGTTATGAATAAAACTCATTGCAGATAACAGCAGGGGTCAGCAACATGTCCATACACGGACACAAGTGTCATGGTCACCTTGGGCGGTTCCCCGAAAGCAGTTCCCCATCCCTGTTGTTGCTGGCGGAGGTGCAGCTGGTGGTGGCCCAGGCAGCTCTACACGCTGCCTCCGGCTCCACTCCCTGAGCACTGGGGGCGGAGGCACAGCTCAGGCTCAGAGTGGGCTGGGGCAGGGAGGGGAGTGCGCTGCCCAGGGGCCTCAGGGGCAGGAGAGAAGCAGGCGGCCAGGGCTCTCTGGTTTCACTCCGTGCCTGGCCCCGAGAGGCAGCATGTGCAGGCAGGGGAGGGAGGCTCCAGGGCAGAGAGGAGAAACGCTCTCCCATCGACACAGTGCAGTGTAGCCACCGCGGTAAGTGGATCTAACAACGTCAACTTCAGTTACATTATTCAAGTAACATTATTCACGTAACTGAAGTTGCTAAAGTTAGCTCGATTTACTGCGGTAGTGTAGCCCAGGCCTGAATGACATAACCCCCCCCAATGTCTGACACTAAGTCCGGTAATTTTGTCAAGTGTCTGTCGCGCTATATGGTGGTGCTGACCCCTGGATAACAGATTAATACAATTCCATCTTTAAAATCTCTGCTAAAACTCTGCTTACCACTGAAAGGAAGTTCAAGAACTTGAACCAGGCATTAAAGAATTAGGAATACATCCTTTGGACAATGAGTATTTTTATCAACCTTTACTAGCTGGCTGTCCTCCCGTGATAGGTTCAGGGCTGAAATGTACTTTCTACATGTTTGAGTACACTGTGGATGTAGGTGTCAAGTAGTACTTAACCACAACACAAAGAGGACTCACACACCTCCCAGTTCACTGACAACACAGCAATACATTCATTCATACTAAAGGAAAGAAGAGAAGAAAGGAAGAGAGAGATAAAAAAGAATGAGGTCAAGGTCAAGCTACTCACCCACTCTAACCCGCCCAGTTCCCCTCCCCAGAATTCATTCATTGCCTACTCTCGGTCAGATTTATTCCCATTGACCCAGAATCTGTCTTCTCTTCCAGAAGACATAATCTCCACCCATGTAGCTCTAAAATCCAAAACAATTCAATTTGTATACAGAATCTAGTGTTCATTTCATAGGCTGCTATCTCAGCCATGCAGATGTGCCATCCCTTGACATTTGGTGTGATTCTACCCCTCCTTCTATTATATGAGTAATTTTTTAGCACTCAGAATTGTCACTGAACTTCATTTTCACAGATTACTGGACGTCCCCCAGCCTCCCCCAAAGTAATGAAGTGAAATACTGAAGGAGAGCCAATTGAAAAAAGGTTGCGCACTTCAAAGTAAGTTTGTAGAAGTTACCAAGGAAAGACCGAGTTCATAGTATTCACAAAAGATTGCCCCATCTTTCCCCCATCACCAAAATCTATCTGAAGCATATGAGCATTACAAGAAGGGTGCCCAATAGTTTTAAGTTTGAGTCTTAGACATGTTTCCCAGTTGCTGATCTGCTGGGGAATTAGCAATTTCTGTGCTTTGTGTCTCTTCTAGTCTCTTTCATATATTTTTAGTGTTTCTAAGGATATTTTTGTTCAGGCAGAATCCATAAACATCTGAGTAATTTGTGAGACAAAGTGAGCCACTGATTCAAGTATCTACATGAGTGGTGGTGTTTGAGATGCCATAGGACAGGGGTCGGCAACCTTTCAGAAGTGGTGTGCCGAGTCTTCATTTATTCACTCTAATTTAAGGTTTCACGTGCCAGTAATACATTTTAACGTTTTTAGAAGGTCTCTTTCTATAAGTCTATAATATATAACTAAACTATTGTTGTATGTAAAGTAAATAAGGTTTTTAAAATGTTTAAGAAGCTTCATTTAAAATTAAATTAAAATGCAGAGCCCCCCAGATTGGTGGCCAGCACCCGGGCAGTGTGAGTGCCACTGAAAATCAGCTCGTGTGCCGCCTTCGGCATGCGTGCCATAGGTTGCCTACCCCTGCCATAGGACCTACTTGGATAAATTATTCGGAGAGTGATCCATTCTGGGGTATCATCACCACTGATTTTTGCCTAGGTGAGATTTCTTTTGAGTATCACAGCTTCTTTTCCCATCTTTTCAATTTCTGCTTATTTTGATTGTTATAGAATGCTTTTTCCTCTAGTAGAATGTTTATGTAACCCCATATGAAAGATAAAACATCTAAATAAAATTGTTGTCAGTTTTATATTGTATATTTATATACTATTAATGTGTCATTTTAACATTTGTGTTTTCACCAAAGGTAGGTGCTGGTAGCATCTGTATCCTCCTGTGGACAAATAGAATTTTATGTTCTTTTGGTATACTCTGAGTCAAACTTGGTTTGTTTTGTAAATCTCTTCTGAGCCTAAAAAATCAAACCAAATATAAAGGTTTAGGCCAATGTTTTCAAACTTGAGTGCCTGAAGTTAGGTAACTATATTCATATTTAGGCACCTATAGAGGCCTATCTTTGACACAATTAAATGCCTATCTTGGCCTATTTTACTTATATGCCTATCTTTGGCACACAAGTTTGAAATTTTGTCTTGTGTGTACTGCGCTATACTTACTGTAAGTGAGGTTGTATAAGAAATTCCAGTTTGTATTATATACTGTATTATTTGAAAAATAATTTATTATATAAAGAGACATTATTTAAAGTAAGACACAGGAACAGAAAAAGGGTCCAGATAAGGAGCTATAGTTAACTATACATTTTATCACTTTTAATTACTTGTTTTTTCAATGTTAACATTGCAATTAATGCCTTTTTTTCAGAAAATATCCTTATTTTATATTGGAGTTGTTTGTTGTTTGTTTGCTTGCTTTGGAACCTGTAAATTCCATCATCTGGAACTGTCCATCTCCCTTTGATTGAGCCCACCTTAATGCACATGAAAATACTTAGGGCAGGCGTACACTAAAAAGTTAGGTCAACACAACTATATCTCTCAAGGGTGTGAAAAATCCACACCCCTGAGCAACATAGTGAAATTGACCTAATACCCAGTGTAAACAGCGCTAGGTAGACGGAAGCTGTGCCACTGTAGTGGTTTAAATGTAGACATGGCCTCAGTTTATATTTATCAACTTTAATTGTAAAGAACTAGAGCTTAGAATTTCATACCTATTTAACACACCTGGTTAAACATCACTTAAGTACTTAGCGTTAGCTGAATGTGTTCCATTTGTAACAGAGAGGCCTGCCCCTTTACGGGCCAGAAGGCCAGGGGTCAGTCACCTCTCTTCAGTGCCAGAGTTCCTTTTACAAACAGGTGGTTGGGAATGGAGGGAATTAGATTCCTATAAAGGGCTGAAAGAGCATAGCTGAGGAAGAGCTACAGGAAGCAAGGTGGATCCTGTGGCTAGACTTGGAGTGGTGGTGGAAGGGGGGGAAAGAGATGCCCAGAGAAAGGCCTCTGAGCCCCTGCAGCCTGCTTTGGTCAAGGGTATTATGGGCATTTGGTAGTACGTATGTTGGGAGTCCTATGTTTAAAGAATAAAACTGTACCCTGAAAAAAGTGCCTGAAGAGACTTTGGATGTTGTGTTAATTCTTTCTGGGCTGGGGGAGACAGGCTTGTAGCCCTACACCATTAAGTGTAGCCGTGGTCCTCTGGACCTGCTGCTCACATACAGGGAAGAATTGGTAGGGGAAGTAGAAGTGGGTGGCAACCTGGGCAGCCGTGACCATGAGATGGTCGAGTTCAGGATCCTGACAAAAGGAAGAAAGGAGAGCAGCAGAATACAGACTCTGGACTTCAGAAAAGCAGACTTTGACTCCCTAAGGTAACTGATGGGCACTTGGGCAGGATACCCTGGGAGGCTAATATGAGGGGGAAAGGAGTCCAGGAGAGCTGGCCGTATTTTAAAAAAGTCTTATTGAGGGCACAGGAACAAACCATCCCAATGTGCAGAAAGAATAGCAAATATGGCAGGAGACCAAATTGGCTTAACAGAGAAATCTTCATTGAGCTTAAACACAAAAAGAAAGCTTACAAGGTGTAGCAACTTGAACAGATGACTAGGGAGGAGCATAAAAATATTGCTCGAGCATGCAGGGGTGTAATCAGAAAGGCCAAAGCACAATCGGAGTTGCAGCTAGCAAGGAATGTGAAGGGTAACAAGAAGGATTTCTACAGGTATGTTAGCAACAAGAAGAAGGTCAGGGAAAGTGTGGGACCCTTACTGAATGGGGGAGGCAACCTAGTGACAGATGATGTGGAAAAAGCTGACGTGCTCAACGCTTTTTTTGCCTTGGTCTTCACAGACAAGGTCAGCTCCCAGATTGCTGCACTGGGCAGCACAGTATGGGGAGGAGGTGAGCAGCCCTCAGTGGTGAAAGAACTATTTAGGACTATTTAGAAAAACTGGATATGCACAAGTCCATGGGGCCAGATCTAATGCATCTCAGGATGCTGAGGGAGTTGGTTGATGTGATTCCAGAGCCATTGGACAATTGTAAAAAGCAAATATAGTGCCCATCTTTAAAAAAGGGAAGAAGGAGAATCCAAAGAACTACATACTGGTCAGCCTCACCTCAGTCCCTGGAAATATCATGGAGCAGATCCTCAAGGAATCCTTTTTGAAGCACTTGGAGGAGAGGAAGGTGATCAGGAACAGTCAACATGGATTCACCAAGGGCAAGTCATGCCTGGCCAACCTGATTGCCTTCTATGATGAGATAACTTGCTCTGTGGATATGGGGAAAGCGGTGAACAAGATATATCTTGACTTTAGCAAAGCTTTTGAGGTAGATATGCTGGAGGGTAGGGATAGGGTCCAGAGTGACCTAGACAAGTAGGAGGATTGGGCCAAAAGAAATCTGATGAAGTTCAAGAAGGATACGTGCAGAATCCTGCACTTAGGACAGAAGAATCCCATGCACTGCTACAGGCTGGGGACCAACTGGCTAAGCAGCAGTTCTGCAGAAAAGGACCTGGGGATTACAGTGGACGAGAAGCTGGATATGAGTCAACAGTGAGCCCTTGTTGCCAAGAAGGCTAACGGCAATTTGGGCTGCATTAGTAGGAGCATTGCCAGCAGATTGAGGGAAGTGATTATTCCCCTCTTCAGCACTGGTGAGGCCACATCTGGAGTATTGCGTCCAGTTTTGGGCCCCCCGCTACAGAAAGGATATGGACAAATTGGAGAGAGTCCAGTGGAGGACAACGAAAATTATTAGAGGGCTGGGGCACATGACTCATGAGGAGAGGCTGAGGGAACTGGGTTTATTTAGTCTGCAGAAGAGAAGAGTGAGGGGGGATTTGATAGCAACCTTCAACTACCTGAAGAGGGGTTCCAAAGAGGATGGAGCTAGGCTGTTCTCAGTGGTGGCAGATGAAAGAACAAGGAGCAATGATCTCAAGTTGCAGTGGGGGAGGTCTAGGTTGGATATTAGGAAAAACTATTTCACTAGGAGGGTGGTGAAGCATTGGAATAGGTTACCTAGGGAGGTGGTGGAATCTCCATCCTTAGGGGTTTTTAAGGCCCAGCTTGACAAAGCCTTGGCTGGGATGATTTAATTGGGGTTGGTCCTGCATTGAGCAGGGGGTGGACTAGATGACCTCCTGAGGTCTCTTCCAGCCCTAATCTTCTATGATTCTATGATTCTAAGTGGACTTTGCTAACGTTATGCTAACGTTATCCTGATTAAACTGCAGTCATTTCCAGTTGCTATCGTTAAGGTTAAATCTCTTTCCTGGGGGATATCCCAGTAAAGCATTCATCATGATTCAGCATGTACCAGAGAAGTAGAATATATATATTATAATATTTTACCTTTCTGTAGCACTTTTCATTCTGAAGTATTTTGGAAATTAAAGACATACAGCACCACTGAACTGTGGTGGCTGCTCAGGTGGAAGGCAGCAACTAGCTGACTCAGGATGCAGGGGAACCGGAGCAGGGGAAATTTTGTACAGTGAAACATTAAAATATTCCTGCAACCATTTTGTCGAGAAACTGTAGCTTCCCAATGATTGGAGCTGAGTCTTGAAAGTTGGCAGGGGGTTGTGCTGGTGTCAGAAATGTGCTTTTTGCTGTCCTTGTGAAAATCTGCCCATATTTGGCCAAATTATGAACTGCTGGAAATCTCAGTTTGCAATGCTCAGTACAGGCATGTTTGAGTTTGGCAGCTAAGTTCTCTAGAGATTCTGAACACACTGAGCATGCTCCCTTCCCTCACAGTGCTACCTGCTGACCAGACTACACACGTGACAACCCAAAGAACAACCAGTCAGGGAAGCAGGGGCTGAGCAGGACTTTCTCTGAAATTCCTCCTCCCAAATGTCAAGGGTCACTGGGCATCGGAACAGAACAGGGAGATTGTCTGTCTCTCCTGTGCTCTCAATGCTTTTGCTACTGACGCACAGCACAAGAAAGAAACAGCATGACTGGAATGCAGAGGAGTAAGGAACTGGGCTAGGGGGAGACTGGGACAAAGTAATGGGGAATGGAGGAGAGACCTGGACAAGGTGCCAAAAGAGTAGGGTAGTGGATTGGGAACTGGGACAATTTGCTGAGGGGTGTATGTGGGATGAAGAGCTGAGGTGGGAGGGAGCTGGCACAATGAGATGGGGATGGGGAGGTGGAGAGTGGGACTGAAATAAGGACAAGCTGGAAGGGCCAAGGGCAGAAGAGGTCAAACTTGGGGGAATAGACAAAAGGGTCTGTAAACACTAGAGCACATTCCTCTCTAGCACCTGGAACTGAACCCAAGATTCCTGAGTCTCACCATTCCTCTGCTGTCAGCAAATAACTGTGAAACCCACTGGCAAAGTGTGTATCATCCCCCTCTAGTGCTGGTCCACACAGAGGATGACAACCTAATATTGATATCAGTTATTCCATTAGCTCAAGTGGCACAGGTCCATGCAGTGGATCTAAAGGTTCAAACCTTGATAACGAACCATGTGGGTGGCAATATGATGACACATGATGAAATTTCTGTTTTTTTTTTTAAAGTTTGTTTTTTAAAAAAAAAAGAAAATATCAAAAAAAAAAAAAAAAAAAAAAAAAAAACCTATTATAAAAGGGCAAGGTTGCAAAATCACTCAAAATTTAGGAAATTATATATGAAAATACATATATAGGAAATCCAAGCATATACAATGATAAATTCTCTGAGAAATCAGTCAATAGGTACCTCAGACTGGCACCCAAAATTGATGGACATTTTTGACATTAATGTATCTGTGCCTCAGTTCCCCATCAGTAAAATGGGGATAATAACACCACCTCACTTCAGAAAGGTGTTGGGACAATAAATTCATTAATGTTTGTGAAGTACTCATGTTTTACAGTGACGAGTACCATAGAAAAACCAATGAGAAAATAATCCTCAGATCAGGATTTGAATGGTGTACAGTAAATAAGGTACATTGCCACACATTTAATGATGAGGATAAACAACATGTTGAATAACTGCTCAAGGGAGCACCATCCATCTTGTGCTCTGAATGAGGCAGGGGTCTTGTGGAAAAAATATGTGCTCATGTAATTAATGACTGTATCATAATGTATATGCAAAAGGGGGCTGAATTAAGGTTGTGCAGGCAACCTTACTTCTGGTATTTCCTAGCTTTTGAGTGGTGGACTTTGCAACATTAATATTCCTTTAACGTAGTTTTTTGTATGTAATATATATTTTGTGTGTGTGTATATACATACATAGACAGCTAACCACACCACAGATAATACCACTGTTAATAAAAAACAGAATCCTGTTAATAACCCTTGTTCTTGTCTCTCTGATGTTTTTAGGAAATGTCGGGGTAAGAGGCATTTTAATTTCTGCTCTGGCATTGTGAATCTGATTTCATCTAAATACAGAAAAACCTTATTGATCTATCATTTATGCCACAAGCATTTCTGCTTTTAGCATGATTAAACAAAAGAGACACATACCAAAGCTCTTGTTTGAATAATGCAGCATTGATATTTTACATCTTGGGCTGCACTTCATTTTGTCCTCGGCAATGTGTGAGGACTTGAAAAGGATGCAGACATTGCTTGCTAAGGAGTGTGTCAGTTAAGATATCTTTTCCTAAAAGATACCGGCATTTCAAAAAAGCACATTTTTAAATAGTTGTCGTCCTGTGCTAACCCAGGTCACCCCTCATGTCCTCATCCTCTGACATCATGAAGCTTGTAATAGTATATTTATGTATGTCTGTTCTAAAGGTGCTCAGTATTTTACTGTGTAGGTAATGCTTTACTCACCAATGATATGTGGCAACATCTTGGATGGAAAGTGGTAGCTATTTAACAATACATGGCAGCCCTACACAGCATTTTATTATAGGAAGTGAAGAATACAATATTCAGTAAAAATTTTCAGGGGAATATATAGGTAGCATGTAATTTTCTCTGCTAGAATTTGACCAGGCCATCAGGGCTAACACCCCTTTTCCTGTAAAAAGTGCTTTCAGACCTCCAGTGACAACTAGTGCTCAGTATGTATGTTTTATGAATCATCTACTTCTTACAGTTAGAAGTAGAAGTTCTACTGATGCCTCTGTGACAGCCCTTTCTCTGGGCCACCTTAGCCCCTTGCCTAACCATGTGGCATGCTTTTGTGAGCTGCCCATCCTTGCCAGCAGCTTTGTAATCATACTTCCTTCTTTTGAGAGGAGCTGGTTCCAAGTGTCTGTGTTGATTTCCCCAAACTGAGCTTGTGCAGCTGAGATTGTGTCATTGGACTGGGGCAGTGGTTGTCCATGGCCACACTTTGCACTGGTTGCTCACTTGATTGAAGACATTGAGTTTAGAACTGATCATTGTGCTCATGCAGTCAAATGCTTTGGTTTCAAAATCAGCCTAAAGAAAACTGAAGTACTATAACAACTTGTGCTGGTCGAGGCACATGTCTACCCAATTATTTAGATTAAAAATTCCCCTCTCGAGTCTGTGGAGAAGTTTTGTGGCCTAGGGTGTGTACTGTCACAGAAGAGGGCATGGATCAGTGTTCACATTGCACTCCCCGTCAGTACCCGGCCCAAGCCAGGAAGCTAATGATTCAACCAGTGAACCAAATTCAGTGATGGATCCTGGTCACGTGCCACCTCAGGCACGTTGCACATATGCTAAGAAGACTGTCACAGAATACCACAATTTAGGAGATTATTCATCACATAGCCAAGGCCAGCTCTGCATTTGGAATAGGGGCATTAAAACAAGCATTAAGCTAAATGTCTATTGGGCAGTTCTATATGGTTGTGAGACATACACAACCTATTGCTGCCACATTAGGAAACTTGATCGGTTTTACAAAGCTTAAAAATAAATCATCAGGCAAAACTCAGAATTGGCAAATAAAGGTTATATGGGCCCAAATCAGACCTGGTTTAAGTATGTACAACTCCATTTAGCTTTATGCGTTTAATAATATAGCATTTGCAATGGATTCACTTGTACCTTTGAGGCAAAGTAACTAATAATTTGGAACTGAATGACAGCACTCGTTTTTAGTTTGTGGCAGTCAAACACACCCGTTCTTTATACCAATATTCACAATATTGACTAAGGTTCAAATTCTACCTTCAGATATACAAGAAACTCCTGGTGACGTCAAAAAATCCAGGGGTAGAATTTAGCCAAAGTGTTTAACTTTAGCATTTGAAGGCAAAAAATAAAAATAAAATTTAGCCTTTTAACAGATTTAAAATATATATTCAATATGTGCTATACAGTTTTTTTTTTAAATTACTGACTTTTTAGGAATATTTTCACAGAATATTGTACAAACCACTGAAGTTCCCCATATCACTGTCTAGAACCAGCAACTCTTTGTGTACTGTGTGCAATAATCTGTAAAATATATGCAAATAATGTATATGTAAATTTAATTTATCAAACCTATTCTACCTACCTACCTACCCACCTACCTAACACATGTCTGAAAAATATTTATATAGACTAGAGAATGTATTTTAATATTATCAGTTTCATTGCCAAAGCCTTTTGCATTATATATACAGAAAGCCTGGAAGGTAAATGCCCAGTCTTTTGAAACTTAGAATAAAGATGTTTAAATACTTTTCAATTTATTAAAGTGTTTTAACACCACTCATATTATTCATATTATTATAATTGAATTGCTTTAGAATGAGGTTAGTGCTCTATATAAAACCTGCTTTTTAAAACCCTACAGGAAGGGTCAAAGACCAGGAAATGCTCTCACTATAATTCTCATTTTCAGCTGAATTGGCCATGGCAACAGGGCTAAGAATGCAAGTTTGAATTTCATTATGTTCTAGAAACCTTTAACTTTGCATCATAATGACTCCTGTTGTAATAGAAGCAAGTTGCAGACATTTTTGATGTATTTGATATATTTAATTTATAATTTAATAAAGTTTCATTTTAACATAGGTAGTTACTTTTAAAAGCTAAAACAAAAAACTCATTCATTTGATTGCTACTAAATACATCCTTTTACATTCTACCTGTAAAATGCTCTGTGTTTGGTGACAGGTTAAATGTATACTATACACAAGGAGCCAACATTTGTCTTTGTAATACCGCAGCAGCTTTAGCAGTTTTAGCAGCATTCTTATTATTTTAAGCCATCTCCATTGTCTTCTAAACACCATAATTAGAAGCTGAAAACTTAAGGCAACCAAACTCAATAAGCTCTCATTATGAACAATATATTCTACTGTTGCTCAACAAGTGACCCTATGTAGCCCAACATGATAAAGCATTCTTCCTCAATTGTGGGGCCATAAGTCCTTGCAATGCTTTCAAAGGCAAATTTCCCATTAACTACAGTGGGAGTTTTGCCTGAGTGAGGACTTGAGCACTGGGCTCATTGGGGCAATGTCCTTTAGGCACTTCCATTTCTTTAGCTCTAATTATTCTCTCATTGGTTCTTGTATTTGACTTTTCATCTTGGTGGTAGTGGTGGTGATTTATTTTCCTGTGGAACAACAGGAGCTGAGCATCTCCTCAGATAAGACTGTTGTCTTGCAAGCACTTTGAGTGATAGATTACTGAGACGTAATGCTTGGGAATGGAATGATTTAAATGGATGAGCCGACATACTCTCTATTGATATACTCTAAGGCTGTGTAAACCATGGAGCAAAACTGAGCAGTTCTGGCATCCTAAGGAGACACTAGCTAACACAATAAAACTGTCAACACACTCTTAGTAGTGATGCTATTTATAGAATGTCATTTCCAAATGTTCATAGAGTCTTTATTACATCTGCCTTTTAATTTTCTTAATATACTGCCAGAGAAACGCTAAAGACTGAATCCTTCCCCAAAATGCTGCAGAATTGCTCCACAACTGCAGCCCTTTCTGTTCCTGCCATAGTTGCAAATAGCCCTGGTTTGCCTGGGATCATCCCAGGTTTTTGCAAACAGTCCCAAATAACCTAATATTTCAGCCAGGAAAAAAGAGAGCAAGAGAAACAGAACTTAGTTTCAGCCAGAAACTTTTTAAACAAGTTCTGTGCCTTCTGGGACTGGGTGAGATTCTTAGTGGGGATGTTGTATAGGCAGAAAAGGCAGCTTTGGTGGGGTCCTGAGAGCTAATAAAGAATGGACATGTCATATCAAAATATTCTCTTCATCAAAGTGTGCCTGGCTGCCATTTTAACTTCTAGCAGTGTAATCCAGGTTAACACATTTTGAGGGGTATGGCGAGCCCATCAAATGTGCCCAACCGCCCCACAGTTTTCAACTCTGGTCCTGATGGGTATGGAAGCCCCTCAAACTATGCCCGCCCCCAGATTTACATCCGCCCAGGCCTCATTTTGATGCCTTTCACCTTATGTGTCAAATGTGCCTTCCATGGGACTCGTAGAGAAAACTGGGGCATGGACACATTTTGATGGGCTCGCCATACCTGTCAAAAGGGACCCTTCTATAGACCTGATCTCTTGTTATAACCTCTCCCCTTCTCTTTTTTCCTCCATGCCATACAGTGGATGTCCAGATAATGTCTGCATTCCATGGTGTGGACAAAAGGGTCTGGGATATAGAGGAAACCGTCTCCCTGGGGGTTTCATCCCCATCTACCAGAGCTCTAATTTTATGTGTCGTTGCAGGATCCCTGCATTGATTCAGTGTACTTGAGGCAAAGTACTGAAACTGAGGGCAAAGGGCAGGAGAGAACAAGGGCCTCACTCAGACTTCAGTTCCCCCCAGTGCACACGTGCATACATCCTGCACAGGCTCACTAGATATGTTCAGAGAAGCTTGCCCATACTCAGTCGCAAAAAGGGTGCATTTTGAAGAAGGGCACATTTCGACATGAAAGGTAAAATTTCAAACCTTCCCAGGTCAAAGGAAAGAAACAAACAGGGGAGAAGCCTGCTGGGCTTCCCCTGTAGGAGAGGAGTAGGACATGCTCCTCAAATATACTGAGGGAATGGGTCTACTGCTAATATTATTGATTGATTTTATTTGATTTGTATTACCGTAATGCCGTAGGATCCACAGCCATGGACCAAGATCCCATTGAGCTAGGCACTATACAAACACAGAACAAAAAGATGGTCCTACCCCCTGAAGATGCCAGAGTGGTATAGGGAGAGAGACTGCAGTACACTGGGCTGCCTCTGAAGAAGACAGCTACAAGTAAGGGGAGACACGTGTTGGGCAGGGAAGTTGTTTGGGGAAGAGCTAGACCTCAATGGACCTTGTAGCTGCTTACCTGCCCTGTAACCTTGTGAGGCCTAGAGATCTGACATATTCCTATCCAGTGATCTGGGAACAGCCTACCTGAGAGACTTCCTCTCTCCCCATGATATATTCTACAGCTGGAGTCAGTGAAATGTAGATGCTAGAGCCACCCTCAATGTTATGGAGAGATGGCTGCTAGCAAGGCATCCTTTGTAAGGGTCTCAGAGCTCTGGAATACTCTTCCTCTCTTAATCTGAAGTAGCCTGTTTTTTTTTTTTTTTTTTTACATTTAGGGTACTCTCAGGGGCCCATTTGTTTCAACGGGCTCTTGAGGAGATTAGTGTACTGGCCAATATGTAGGGGAAATGTTATTTGTATGAAGAGCAGCAAATTGGTGTTAAAAAAAAAAAAAAAAAAAAAGGGTGAGATGATGAAAATTTGCATTTGGTTTTGTAATTTTAAAAAACTGGCCAGGCTCTCAGAACTTTATATGATCACTTTTTATTATTATACATTGAAATAATAAATATTAACATCACTTAAAATTACCAGGGTGTGAACATGCTACAGCTTCCTTCAGGCTTACTGAAAAAGGGTAAAAAATCTTAGCAAAAATCTTTGGGTGAACTGGTCTGTTTGTAATTTGTAATAAAGCACAAAAGCTGGTGAAATTCTTGTGCTTTCAGTTTTCATTGTGCAAACTTTGTACAGAAATGAACAGAATCTCTTTCCTACCCCCAAACATTGTTCAAAAAACACCTTTACTGATTAAAAATAGAACAGAAAGAGAAAGGGTGTATTTGATACTAGTGCCTTTCTTTTACTTATTCTTACAAGATGCCAAGGCAGAATAATGGAACGTCTCTTGAGAGTGCATTAAAGTGTGAGTGATTTTCAAACTTTTTTTCTGGGGACCCAGTTGAAGAAAATTGTTGATGCCCATGACCCAACGGAGCTGGGGATGAGGGGTTTGGGATGTGGGAGGGGCTCAGGACTTGGGCAGAAAGTTGGGGTGTGGGGGTGAGGGCTGCAGGGTAGGGCCGGGAATGAGAGGTTCAGGGTGTGGGAGGGGGCTCAGGGCTGGGGCAGGGGGTTCGGGTGTGGGAGGAGGTCAGGGCTCTGGACTGGGGGTGCAGGTTCTGGGCTGGGGCTTGGGATGAGGGGCTTGGGGTGCAGGAAGGAGTTCTGGGTTTGGGTGGGGCTCAGGGTTGGGGCACGGGGTTGGGTTGCGGACTTACCTCCGGTGGCTCCTGGTCAGCGGCACAGCTGGGGAGCAGAGGCAGGCTTCCTGCCTGTCCTGGCACCGCAGACCGCACTGCGCCCTGGAAGTGGCCAGTATCAGCTCCGGCTCCTAGGTGGAGGCACGCAAGCAGCTCTGTGCAGCTGTCACCCGTAGGCACCGCCCCCTCCAGCTCCCATTGGCCAGGAACCGCCAATGGGAGCGTGGAGCCGGTGCTCGGGGCAGGGGCAGCGTGCGGAGCCCTGTGGCCCCCCTGCCTAGAAGCCAGACCCGCTGCTGGCCACTTCCGGGGCGCAGCATGGTGTTGGAACAGGTAGGCACTAGCTTGCCTTAGCTGGGCAGCGCCGTTGGGGGGATTTTTAACATCCCGGTCGGCGGTGCTGACCAGAGCGACCCAGTGCCTTACATGCCGCAACCCAGTACTGGGTTGCAACCCAAACTTTGAAAAACGCCGCATTAAAGGATGAAACAGAGAGCCACCATATCTGATTGGCATTTTCTGTGAGGATCTCTTAGCAGAAGTAGCCAATACTGGTGCTCATTGATTTGCAACCATTCTCCAATCACACTGTGTTCATTCTCAAGTGCTGAGGAGAAAAAAAATGCTTAGAGAATCAAAGGAGAAAATATATTGTATAAACTGATAGTATTTAAGACCTTGATAATGTAATCGTTCAGAATTTGGAACTTCCGTTGAAGTCAGTGGGAATGTTTGTGATATCTACCCATCTGTTTAGGTACTTTAAAAGTCCCAATTAGTATCATATGTGAGAACCTCCCACATATGTGAATGTATAAATAATAACAATAATCTCATTCTCTTCCTTCCTTCCCAGCATTAAGAGAAATAGCTTGATAACTTTATGGTTGCTTTTTATATTGGTCAGTGTGAGCGAGTGTGGCGTGTGTGGAAATAATTCACCGAGGGAAAGCAAAGTCAAAGCAAAGAGTTTTGCCTTTAATTCTGCCAGTGAATTCTGCAGCCATTGGTATCACTTGTGGGAGTGAGTTCCGTGCTTTAGGTCCAGTAGTGCGCTCACAAGTCTCTCCCTGTAGGCTGGCAGTTTCCTTGCTCCAGTGGAATGTAGCGGTCACAGCAGGTCATGATCACTTCTCCCTCCAAGATCTAGGATGTGGCCCTTAAATTTCAATATAAATGTACCAAGGTAAAGGAGAAGTGAACACTGAAGGTAGAACTGCAGGTTCTTCCATTTTAAAGCAACAATCCATATCAGTGTACAAAGTCACATGAGAAGCAAGCACTGACTCTGTTCACCCGGAGGAGGGAGGGATAGTAGTACAAAGCACGCTTTTTTTAACTACAACAGCAATCTTTTAACAGCAGCACCCACTCAAAAACACTGAACTCGGAGGCTGATAATCATCTTTCAGCTTAGGTTATTGCATGCAATTTTTCACATTCATTCAGTTTTCTTCATACTGCTCTTAGTAAGGTAACTCCCTTAACAATAAAAGCTTTTATAGCAGCCCATTACACTGGAGAACTAACCACTCCTAGGGTTTTTTTATTGGCTTCTTGGAATATTTATAGCAGTCTTTGTTCTCCCTCCAAGCTTATGCATTTGGGTGTGTATGGCTATTTTTTTGGCAATTGGGTATGACATTTTACATCTGTGAGGCTTTAAAGTTTTATATTTGTTTTCCTCTATATATTGTTTATTATTGGCACAGAAGCCAGCATTTCCCCTGCCTCTTCATTGTTTAGTACTTGAATATTCACTGCTAGACAATTTTCAGTCCAAGTTGCCTAACATAAAATTTTATATGCCGCCATGACACTTCTTCCTGATAAACTGGTTACACTGTACACAGATAGGTGGAGTGATATTTAGCTCCTTACTAACAAAGCAGAGAATCCCTTTGGTCACAATGAATGGATTCAATTTCCAATTTAAGAGTTTCATAGAAAAAACTCACAATACAATAAATTGGCACCCTTGCACAGATCCACTCAATATTCATTGACGCTATCATGATAACAGCACATGCGCCTTACAGCCAAAACAATTCCAAAACATTTTATACAGTGTATATAATAGAGATGGACCAGAACTAGGACTCTGGATATGAAGACCCCTAACCTTTGCTTTTAAAATTACACCTCTACCCCGATATAACGCTGTCCTCGGAGCCAAAAAACCTTACTGCGTTATAGGTGAAACTGCGTTATATCGAACTTGCTTTGATCTGCCGGAGTGCATGCCCCCCCCCCCGGAGCGCTGCTTTACCGCGTTATATCTGAATTCGTGTTACATTGGGTCACGTTATATTGTGGTAGAGGTGTATTGTATTTATTATAATTATTTTAATCTTGTATGCTTTCATCGACAAAGGCCCTGGTCCTGCATGGCCCATTTACACAAAACTCCTGCTTGAAGTCGTTGGGAGTTTTGAGCGTGCAAGGAATTTAGGAAGGGGGTATATTTTTAGTTACCTTTTCAGTATATCAAAAGGAAAATTCAACACTAAGCCTGAGGGAACAATGCCTTCTTCCACCTCCAGCTTGCTAGGAAAGTCTACTTACAAGGATTTGGCCACACGGTTATGAGCATTTGCCACTTCCAGACTGGATTAATGCCATTAACTACAGGTTGAAAGTGAAAGCAGTCTTCAGTTTATGCAAAATATAGCAGCCTGCTTCCTCAGCTGGATGAGCTACCAGGAGCCCTGTGCGCTGTCATTTCAATGTCTTGAGCCTGATCTTCAAAGCCATCATTAGGCATTACTGAGCTACATCAGTGACCGCATTTCTGTTCTTGACCTGCCAAGACAGCTGTGCTTCTTTGGGACAATGCAGCTCAACATACCAACAATGAAGCATATAAGAACTGAAGATAAAAGCATTCTAAGGTAAGGGGGTCCAGCTATAGGATGATCTTTCAGATATTCTAACTGTGAGACTTTTCTCACCATAACCAGAGTGGGGGTGATAATGAATACCTGAACAAAAATTGAATATCCTAGGGAGAGCTTCCTGTAACTAGGAGAGAGACTTAAAGAGTCGAAGACTCCACGAAGGCCAGATCTACACTAAAAAGTTAGGCCGGTCCAGCTGCGTTGCTCAGGGTGTCCCTGAGTGCCATAGTTAAGCCAACCTAACCCCTGATGTAGATAGCACTAGGTCAAAGGAAAAATTCTTCCATCGATGTAGCTAACGCCTCTCAGGGAGGTGGATTACCTACACTGACAGGCGAACCCCTTCCATCGGCATAAGTAGTGTCTACATTGAAGTGGCACAGCTGCTGCACTGCAGCTGTGCCACTGCAGCATTTCAAGTTTGACAAGCCCAAAGTCCTCCAGACATACTGATATGCAGATCCACTTCATCTGGAAAGTGCTTAGATGCTACTGTGATGGGCATTAAACCCTAAGGAAAATAGATAGCTGACCCCTGAAGATATCACAGGGCTGGCACAGACTTGCAGCTGACTTCCTGAAGACACGGAAGGTAAAAAAAAACCAAACAAGCAAAAAGCCCTCTGTTTTCTTTGGAAATGAATATGCAAATTAAATACCAGACATTTTCATGGCCCAGTGCAGGCTGCGGTGGTGCTGCTGTTTGTAAATGCACCCAGACAGCTCTGAGAGGGTGATGGCTCCTCCCTTCTGAAAGAATTTTCCTAGAAATTCAGAACACTTCACATGACTTAAGTATAGCCTAAAAGTGAGAGAGGTACTGTAAAAGCATTTACAATGAGACTATAAATATTTGCATACCTTTAGAGGTTTATACCTTATAAATCTTTGAAAACAATAGTGAAATACTATTTTTCCTTTCAAACATTTTTAATTTTCATACTGCCAATGCATTTTCTTGATTGAGCTGGAACACAGGAACATGTTGAGGTGCAGTATGCTTGGGCTAGTTTGAATTAATATCCTTGTGAGTTGAAAGAAAGAAAGAAAAAAGTCAAAGAATACATTAGAAGTCAAAGCCACAAAGAAGTCAGAGAATATATTACTCTTCCCAATTTTAAAATGCAACGTATAAATATGATTTGTTTTCTGGTAAATAGCAATCATGTATAAAATGGGAACAAACTATGGAAAATAATTAAATGAAAGTCTATTCATGTGAAATCCCAGGAACTTTAGTGTTGTGGAACACTGTTGGGCAGCTTCAGATTTGTAAGCTCTTTATCTCAGCTGAAAGGTGAAATTAGCAGCTTTCTCAAAACCCTAGGAAGCTATTGTGTCAATGCTACACTGTGGAGACCACTGTTTGATTCCAGTGCCACTGGTTTAGATGAGCACTGCAATCAGGAATGTTAAAAGTGAGTTTTTGAATTGTGTTGCATGAAACAATGGCGCTTCTTACAAACAAAGAAACTGAACGAGGACCGTATTTTAGAAACATTTATAGTAGTATAACAATATTATACATGCCAAATGATGTAACTGAATTCAGCAGCATAAAAGCCACCAACACAAGTAAAACACTGGGAGTGGGGAGGTGGAATCTGAATAAAGAGAATGAAGTAATAAATATTTCAACGTAAAATGCTGGACATCTTACTGAATACTTAATTGTTAATATTGTGAAGAATAACAGAATAAAGTTGTCTCTAAAAATAATTTACAAGTCCATAGCTTCTCCTCTTGCGTACAATATTCTATTGGCTTTTTTAATTTTTAAAGATAATCTACAAGGTATTATTTTAATTTGGGCAGCAAATTGCATCACTGTTCATTACACTACCTACAATGTAAGTATAAAATTATCCAATTTTGCTCCATTCTTTTAATTTACTTTCTTGAAAGTTGCTAACAAAGCATCTTCAGAGGATACATGATGTTTCATACTACAGGAGGGCAGATTTTGGTCTCATTCACACTGATGTAAATCCAAAGTAACTTCACTGATCTGTAACTGTCATGTTGTGGCTACTGTTCACAAATTTAATTTTTTTAACACATCCAGGACATTTGCAAGTATTGTGGTAAACCAGTCAAAAAAGCTATATTAGAATAATTATATTTTTTGCTACCATGCAAAAGCATCCAAAGCAATATACTGTACAAGTTCATTACCAGAAATGACGAGAAATAAAATAGTCTTCCTGCTACACGATAGGGTTTATGAGACTATCCCTAGATGATTCATTAGTTTTAAACTGACATGAAAATCAATTAATTTTAATGGGGAATAACAGATTATGTGTTTAATAATTCATCTAATTTCCTGAGGCAAAGCGAATTAGACAATGCAATGTAAATCTAATAACAGTTGTGACCACATAATTTGACTGTCAAGAGCAAAGCTTAGTGAAATGATCAAGAATGAAACAGAGAGAAAAACATTAATTGTGTGTAAACTGAGTGACAGTCCCATGTAACCCTAAAAGGCTGTGAGTTCAGTGTAATTATTTCTATTCAGTCTTCTTTTAAAATTGTCCTACTATTTTTTTAATTATGTATTCACATTAATTGGACAAATTAATAAATAACATAAAATAACTTTCCTACACTTTCAATTTAGAGGTAATTTTCAGTTGCTAGAGACTTTACAGAGTGCATGAAACTATGTGAAAATTGTTTTATAGGCTGCATTAATTAAACAATAATGACCCCCAGATCAGGCATTTCCTGGTTGTTAATGACCAGCTGGAGGAATTGAGGACCCGAAGCAGAGCAGAGGGTCCTTAACCTGGTTGGTCATTAACGTTCGGGAAATGCCCGACCCAGAGGTCATTGTTGATGTTATTCTAAATCATGATAATTGTTATGTTTTTCCATACACAAAGAGCAGGCATCTACGTTCAGTCTGAATTATTTCAGATTAAGGGGAGCAACAAAACAGGAAAGAACAAAAGTAAAGGCACACAAGAGAGTGCAATGTGCATCTCCTCTGTAACATACTGCATCACTGCCTCACAATATGGTAGCTGCAGAGAGAGGGCTACTAGAAATGTTAAGGTGCAGTGCACAGAAAACAAGATCATAGCATTTACTAGCTTTATATCATACACCACACAGTAACAATAACGCACTAAGAAAAATAAAGGGATTACCTTTGTATATGTTAAAAATATATACATGTTGCCATGGATACAGGGCTCTGTTTAGAGTACTGATCTTTTCCTCACAGCTTAAGGACACCATAATAACCAATAGGATTACAGGGCTTCAGTCTTAGTGTTGGTGATGTAATTACTAAAATAATCTAAAGAAATGGTATGAAAGGCCCAAAGTGCTTTCCTTCCCACTACCACTTATAGCAGAGTCAGCACATTCTCAGATGGTTTTTATAGTTAAAATTCTGTGGAGTGTAATCAAAGCAAGTCGAACACCAAGCTTGTGATATGACCCTACTACTCTTATCTTCTCTTCTCCTATACTTCACGTTAGTTAATTTTAGAGTTGAGCCTGAATCAGTACCCTGAATTTAAACACCCTGAACTCTGGAAGTAACAGGATCTGGACATCAACCTGCAGTTCTAGATGCAAACAAGATATCAGTGTCCAGGTCCAGATTGGAAGTGCCTTCTTGAGTGTTTCCTACTACTGACACACACCATTTCTGATTACTCCTGCCTGCTCCCCTTTATACCCCAAGTTTGCTCCACCCCCTACCTTTTGTTTTCTCCTTTCTTCAGGACAGCACTACTTGCAAGGCTGCTGCCAGTGCAGGGGAGTCTACACTGATAGCTGCCTCTACATGACTGCTCTGGGGGCTGTAAACCACAGCAATATCTGCCTCCTGTTTCTGGAGGTAGGAGTAGAGGGAAAAGGGATACAGGGCTCCATCTGCTTTTCTCCAAGGTTGAGGAGAAGATGAGAAAGGAGTCCTGAACATGGCCCTCTCTGGTGCCCACTGCCACCTTGCAGCATGTGGTCCTTGGTGTTTTCCTTTGGGGTCAGTTCTTCTCTGCTACTTTTGTGCAAGGAAGTACAGGAAGGTCAAATATGGGGAGGGGAGATGAAGTGGGAGAGAGGCACAGATATAGGCTGGGTGAGGTAAAAAAGATGAATAGACATGGGGGATTGAAACCCCTTGCATGCTTCCAGATGACCCTTCTGACTCCCCGTGCCGCAAAGCACAAGCAGGAGATGGACGAGGTGAATACTACCTCCCCAAAGATGCCAATGGTAAGTGCAATATCATGTTGGGGGCCAGTGTCTTGCCTGCTACTATAGAAACAATGCTCATAAGAGCAGTGATTGAGTACTAGAGCTGGTCAGAAAAACTTAGATGGAACCGTTTTCCATCAGACAATGCTGTTCCACTGAAGTCAAAATGTTTAGCAAAATCGTGTTGATTTTGCTGAAATTTTGTTTTGGAAAAAAACATTAAAAAAAGTTCTGATAATGTCAAAACATCACATTTTGACATTTTCAGAATGAAAAATGTTGATTTTCCATTTTGTAATGTTTAACTGTCTGCACTTAAGCCGCTTTGTAATGATGGGTCGGGGGTTTGCATGTTGTTATTTTATTCCACTATATGTTTATTCTATAAGTAGAATAAGAATTATTTAACGGGGAAAGTGAGCAGGGGAAAATTTGGAAAGGGTAAAGTACTTCACATTTCAAAAGGCCATGAATCAAGAACTAAGGATGGCCATTGGAAAAGCAAAATATGATGATTAGTGGTGTGACACTATATATTTCATCATGCTAGAAAGTGGCATTGAGAGATACAGATAAGCTGGGTAAAACAGCTGAAAGTCCTTAGGGAATTTTAAATTTATTGTTTTTAACATCAGCATTTAAATGAATCCCTTGAAATAGGCTTACAGCAAATGAGGAATATTTATTCATAGCTATGTGTACATTAAATTTAAAGAATTGCATGAGGTCAGTTTCAACAGATTTCTATTGATTCTTCTAGTTAATAAAGAGTTAAAGGATGAAGTGAGTTTTTAAAAAATATAAGTGCTCTGAAGGTGCTAGAAAGGAAAAGCATAGTACTAAGTGGTCATGTGGCTAGTGCCATTCATCTTGGTAGTGACTATCTGTCAAAAGTGGCAAGAGCCCCTGTTAACAGCCCTGACCTGTGCTGTAATGAAGGGAGAGTGCACAGCAAAGTGTCCATTATCAGGCAGTTGGGAGCAGTAAATTGGTGTAGTTTGCCTCAATCTTGCAGCAAGTTGAGATGTAACATAGGTGGGGATCAGCAAGAGGCAATTTTATCCTATGATCATTTTTGTCAGATCACATCAGAGTGGGAACTTAGTCAGATTCAGGCTTTCAATTAAACAAGTCCCCACACTAAGTGACCACTCCCAGGAATGCTTTCTCTGGTCCTTTATGAAAAATCATGTAAATACACCTGCTGATATTTGGACAAGAAGCAGTCATGGAGAGTAAGGTAAACAACACACCTACATGACAGTCCTGTACAATCAATCACATCTTGCACCCACTCAGCAGGGCTAACAGCATGTAATAAAAATAGGCCACCTATGTTACTGATACAGTACCACTACTGTGTTTACACACAATTCTAACTAGAAAAATCTGTTTAATATCGTTTGCTCTTTTTTTTTTACAAATAAAAGCTCAGAGATGTTCACTCTTATTATAATGAATTATCCAGTTCCAGTGCCACTTTATTGAGTACTAACCACAAAAATCTATGCAGTGTCCAATGTCTGATTCAGATGCACAAAGACAAGAACAGTAAGTTAAGTCTGAAACTACTGTGCAGCCTTAACCTTAGAGAGCACTCAGTAAATTGCAGTAGGAAGCAGAAGACAAGTGTACTTGTCTCAGCTTCAGTTCACTCTTTCTCCCCCCATCAAGAGCCTCTATCATAATCCTCCACCCCCACCCCACCCCACCCCCATCCCTCCTAGGGGCTGGGGCAGGTTCCCTGATCATCCTCCATCCACCCTGCTAGTTCACTTCCTCTCCTCCGATATATAATTCCACACACCTCCCTACTGCCACCCACCTGGCCAGTTCTCTCCCCACTAATGAAATTTACCTGCCTCCCACAGCAGGTTCCCAACCACACTGTCAGGTTAGGAACTGCCAGCAGAGGTAGAGCACATGTCTGGGGAACAATGTGGTGAGACAGGTCAGGAATCTTTCTTACTCTGAATAGCAACATTCCCTAAGGGCCTGTTCTGACACTTTTCCCATATGGGAAAATCCTAAAGAATTTAATAGAGAATGATCTTCCTACAGACATTTTAAACTAACTTCTTGATTTCTATGGTAAATATATATTAAATAGTCTATATGGAAATTATACAGGATGGCTCTGAAATTCTAGAGTAAGAATACAAATTTCTATTCCATGTTGTGATTGTTACAGGGGCACTTGTAGTGCCCCCTGTGTAAGTCGTCTAACAATTTACATTAGAAGAGATAATTGTGACCTTTTCTGAGATGCTCTAACACCTCTGTTGTTTGCAGTATGTTTATGAAATTCTGCAGGGGCAAAGCCCTCCGGCTAGAAAAGTGCCTTTTCTTTATCCCATTAAATTTAATTCAGGATTTGCTGAGATAAATATAGAAAATCAGCTTTTCCTTTCTGTCATGTGCATGCCTCAGGAAAATTTTGGCAGCATGCCAAAAAAAATGACAGAACAGGAACATTCTGAAGCTGAACCCATCCAGCTGATAAAGCAGCAGCAGCAGATTCTGCAGGGGGAATGCCTGGGAGCTGGCAGAGCAGCTGAAGCTAGGGTGGAGGAGAGATGTGCCAGGCCTTGCCTAGTGACTCCATAGACCCAGCACATATCCAAGCAGCCCATCGGGGGGTACCACATGGAGCAGGAACTCCAACCAACTCTTGGAGTGGGAGAAAGAAAGCCAGGCTGAACTTCTCCTAACCACCCTCAGCTACATATTCCCCACTCAGCCCGTTGCCTGCTAATGTAGTTAGTCCTGTAGCTCCAGCGGTAGCAGTCTGTGTTGCAGTGCTGAAGGTTCAGCGTTCAACATGGATGGTGATGGATGGTTGTTATGGTTATACATAATAGAATTTTGTTTACCTTTTCCATAAAAAACAAAAACAAAATAAAACAAACCAATCCCCCTCCCTCATCTCTAGGAAATTACACACACAAATTTTTTGTTGAAAGAACGTTATTAAGGTTGGGAAATCAGCATGCTAAATTTAGGAAATTCCATATTTACAGTTGTTGTGCAACTTTGATTCGGCTCCCTTGAGTGGATGCATTATGATACAATCATGAATTACATGATCATATTCTATTTTTTTCCAGAGGACCCCTACCTTATTCAGTACACTGGATGGGTGCATGGGGGAGCAGAGTTAAGGCAGATTGCTGACTTTTCCTAACTTTGGACTGCTTGATTTACCAACCTAAATAACATTCTTTTGACATAGTATGTTTGTGTGCAATAGGATTCTAGAGTCATTTCTATAGAATTCTGTTACATTCCATGACTAGGGCCCCTGCCTTATAAGGCCTTCTGCCCTGCCTGTAAGCAAACATGGAGCACAGAATGAATAGAGACCCTAACTCAGCACTCTTCTCACTGCTATGGACACGTTTCAGAGAGCTCAGGCAGGGGCTTGGGAATGTTGTTTTTTAGAGTTGGGGACTGAGGGGAAGAGGAGCAGGCTGGCACTGTGGGTGAGGTGTGGAGGAGCAGCTTTGTGGTTGGATCCCCCCCCCCTCCACCTTCTGAGATGGAAATAGCAGAGTCTGGGAAGCCTTTAAAGTAAATGAGAGGCAAAAAGCCAGGGGAAAATGTGCTCCTGATGTAAGGTGGGAGTCAAGTGGAGTTCTGCTGTGCTCCATTCTATTTTATCCTCTGTCAGTCTTTAATAAAATATAGATATGTAATTGGGGGGAGGGAGAGATAAGGGAATAGTATCCTCTCTGCCTAGCTACTTTATACTGCATGGAAAGTATGAACACCACTGCGGGAAAATCCTTGAAATATTTAGGGACAAGCTAACAGGTAGAGGAAGGAGTTGCAGTATTGCTAGCCCCAAACATTCAAAAAAAATCATGAGATTTTTAAAAAATAACCTATTTTGGTGTCTTGTTCTTTGTCTTCTAGTTTTTGAGCCTTTAGGATTCAAGTTTTCAAGACTTTCTCTACTACCAAGAGGTCAAGTAACTGTATTTTTTTTGGTTGCAGTGAAAGCTGAGATTGTCTTGTAATCAAATGACTTCAGGAGCTGGTGCTTTGAAAAAACAACAACAAATATTGTGACACGTAATAAAATCACAAGAGTTGGCAATACTGGAGTTTTATCCTTAAATCTGTATGTCCTGGGTCCTGATGGTTTCAAGAAGAGGAAACTTTCAGATATATCAGATGGAAAACAGATGTCTCTTACCTTTTAATGAGAGTTTTAAAATGCCATATTTGCAAATCATCACAGATAATTGTGTTTAAACCTGAGTTTTCGTCTTCCCAGCCCATTTTCTCTTCGTACTTGATCCTGTAATGAAATCATTACACTGAATTTATGACATCACATTCACTCCATGGCAACAAAGTGTGATGTTTACCAACCACAGGGATTAAGGTGACTTCACCACAGGATCCAGCTGCCTGTGGTGAGGAAAAAGCATTTACTTCAGACACGAATATCTGAAACCATTTCAAAGGAAAAAAGATGAAATTACAGGCAAGCTGCTTTTCATAGAAAATGTTCCAGTTTTTTTCAAATGTGAAAATGTCTTTAAACTTCTTAACAGTTGAAAGAGATTTAACTTCTTTCATTTTTTTATCTTTTTATAGCAGTATTTTTAAAAGTTAATAAAAAGCAGAAAATGTGCCATTAAAAGGTTATCCTTTTTTGACTCAAAGTGTTGTACGTTATTGTAAATAATTCACATCTTCACAAGCCAACCAGTGTTCTCAATTCCCCTATGTTCTGAGACACTCTTTTCTTCTTTTGCTAGGAGTTTCTTGTTGTGCAATGGAAGAATCCTGATTGGCTGATGAATTGAAGTGGGGAAAAAAAATAATTTCTCCGGATGGAATGTTCCATTCTAACAATTCCAACAGGATGTGTGTTTTTCTTAAAGAATATAAACAAAAAAAAGGGAGAGAATGTTTTTCAAAGTTGTTAATGTATACTGTACCGTAATAATAATAATAATTTGTACTTACATGGTATCTGTTATCTGAGCATCTCAGAAGTTTTACCAACACTAATGAAATTTAGTTTCACAGCTGTCCTAGAAACTGAAGAAAAGAGTGAATAAGGCCCACATTTTCAAAATAATTTTGGACATGATCATTTGCACCCATTTATTGCAACATTTTCAAACCTCAGTGCCTAAGTATGGATTTAGGAAATGAACTTTAGGCACCCACATTTAAAAATTGTATCCAGAATTTTTGTGCAAATGGCTTTTGCATGTACACACTACCAGATCTCTGTGTGCAAATGCTGTTTGCACTCATATACATCCACACGTGTCTTTTCATGACTGATTAGCCATGGCAAAGTTATGGCTAATACCATAGATGGTAGCCACTGTAGTCACACTGTGGCTCATAACCCTGAGAGGCTCCTGCCCGGGAAGCCTGAGTGGGTGGTGAAGTGGTATTGCGGTGGCTTTGTGCCACCAGGGATTATTCCCTTTCAGGAGGACCTTTAGACCAGGTTTCTGGCTGCTTTTCACCACCAGCGAAGACCTGAGAATTGGGTCCCATATTTTCACAGTCTATGCCTTTGCCCCATTTCCTTCTCCCTGGTTATGTGTCCCAGTTGGTACATTGCCTATTTCCAATGGACCTATTTAGAAACAAATGTATTGAGAAGCAGATTTCTCCATAAAGAAGTGGTGATGTTCTGCCCCCACACCCTATATTTTGCACCCATTTCCAATATCTACTGCTTTCTGTGACCATTACTAATGGGTCTAAATAACACCTCCACTAGTAGCTTATTAGCATGTAAAGGGAGGTGAACTTTTTACATGCACTGTAGCTCAAGGTGGAGAAATGCATCTTTTAGAATTGGAACTCAAGAACACAAATGATTAAATCATCCCTATTTATACAGCAGGAAAAAATTCACATTGGACAGGTTGGACACCATCTGTTATCAACAGTACCATTGCATTGCACTACAAGTTACTGATTAAAGAAATACCTGACAGTGAGGGGCTATTTTCATTCCCTATCTTTGGATAGAAACTGAATGGAATAATAATTGTATGTACTCAACTGATACATAAGTCTAAGTCTAATTTTGTGCAGGTTTGGAGAGTTTGAGTGGTTGTTGTTGTTTTTTAGCCTCAACATTGTGTAAATCAGCTTGAGACTGAATTAAACAGGTGGCATACCACCTGTATATGATGATTAACGGCGCTTATGCAATAATTTATGTGAAAATGCTATCGAACCCTGATAATATCACATCTGTTACTACTGTAGTACTCACTGTAGTGCAATATAATTTTAATCAGTGTATTAGCTGTTTGAAAAAACAAGCCTATGTTATTGATCTATCCTCCAGGAGTATTGGTTTGATATGAAGTGTCTGTTACAGCCTTTACTTTTTTAGCCTATTTGTCCATAATTTGTTTACTTGAACAAAAAATCCTCTAAACTTGCAGTATTACCAAGAAATTCAACTTTTGCCATAAACAGTTCAGAGGTTTATCAGGAAAAAAAATGCTCTAGAATATTTTCGGTATGTAAAAATCAGGAAATGAACCAAATGTTCTGCAGGTATTCATTGTAATAGTAGACTCTGCTTAGACTTCAAGATTATTTTATATAGAACTGTTTTTTAAACTTTGAGCACACACAAATGCATGTTTTGATGAAGTCAAAGAACCAGAGTCTCATATCACACTGGTGTAAATCAGGAGTAGCTCTGTTGAAATCAATGCATTTACACAAGTGTAAAATCGATGTGAGGTTAGAATCAAGCTCAAAGAGCCTGGCTCATCATCTTGTGAGGTCATTTACATATGTGCAGTCAGTGCCAAGTGGGTATAAAACACCATGTTTGTGTGAGCAAATGGAAGAATATTGATTTCATAACATTCTACACCCACTTTGCACAGGTGTACGTGACAACAAGGGGCAATATAATGGAGAATCAGGCTCAGTGATGTAAATACATGTGCATTTGTGTGAAATGTTACCAAATAAGTATTCTCTGCTCACACCATGGTTGCATTTTAGATTCCCTTTGCATAGGTGTAAATGACCATGTGAGGTGCAGTGATTGAAGGATCAGGCATGTAGTGTAGAATCTGAAGTAACTAAACCCATGATATTCAGACTGCTGTCTGATTAATGATTTTTAAGTATCCCGGGTTTATGCCCGTTTTATTCTTCTCTAAAGAATTTTAGTTCACTGTTTACAATAATTTTGTGATATAAAGAGCCTAGCAGTAAAACATACTTTCTGTGTAATCTGGTGATTAAACACACTGGTATATCACACTAAGGGGACTGCTAGAAGCCATGCATTTTGATATCTTTCCCTTTCTATTTTTATAGGGACAAAAATGACCCTTTTCATGAATGTACATTTTTTAATAATCTTTAGGTAAAGCTGCTGTAACATGGAAGTTAAATTACAGGCAGTACTGAGATTCCACTTTATAAAAGGTGCAGAATGTTTTTGTATTCAAGTCCACAAGGAATCTTCCTGGTTAACAGTGGAATCATAGGTAATTTTCTTAACTCATGAACCACATATGAAGAACATCATCAGCTGTTGTAAATGCATAACCAACAACAAATCATTATGTATCTTTGGTTTAATTATATGGGCTTATTACACACCTGTACTGTCGAAATGAGGCTGGTATTTGCACTCGTGTTTTTTTCTCTATCCAAACAACATTAGCATTATAAATCTTTTCAAAGATTCATACAATTACCCCAGTATGCAGAATAGTTTTGACTGCATTCAAAACAGAAACTGAAAAGATGCACATATTTGTATGCATGTTATATTAACATATATGTGTTGTTTCTTGGGTAGGTCATTCACCACAGCGAATAGGAACCATATTTTCCCACCAAGACCACAAAGACTTGTGAATCAAACTGTAATTTAAGAAAAGGTTAAATAAAATCCAGAAAAAATTACCATCAGAATAGTAGTAATAATAAAAATAATTTAATCTTTCTTTCTTTCTTTCTTAATAAATAAATAAATAAATATTGGAGAAGACACCATTTTGTAAACAAGAAGAATAAATGTCATCACATGATACTTTGCAAACACGTATTTAGGAGGGTATTTTTGAAGGTAAAAAAGAGTTAAGTGCCTTTGAAAACTGCCCCTTTCGTTTAAATCACGAAATGAGTAAACATGTCAGGCTTGATTCTCCTCCCCTCTTATAGAAGCGTAAATCAGGAGTTACTCCACTGAAATTAGTAGAGTTACACTGGTGTAAGACATATCAGAATCCAGCTCATGTTTTTTAAAATATTTATTGAATGCTCCACATTGAGAAGTTAACTTTGCTAAAATATCTTGTGACTACACATCTACTTCAGCTAGAACAATTACATAACCAATATAAGCTTAAAAAGTAAAAAATGACTGCAGTTGAAATGAAACTCAAGACACTTATTAGATTTAGTGTGGGTAACATTACAATTATAAATTCTGTAGCAATGTATTAATCCCATCTTTACTTATACATTTTAAATTCCATTTCACTACAATGATAATTACCATTACTTTCAGGCATTAAAACTTTATGGTTACAGGGCTATATTACACCTGTAACCTGCTACAGTTAGCTAAAGTTTTCACATTCTTTCTTTACCGGTGCCAACCTTGTTTTCCTGGGGGGAAATGTGAGGTTACGCTGTGGAAGACAACACATGTTCTGACAAATATAATCCTATTATCATAATGAAAATAATACTGTTATGAAGGAATAAACAACAAATGGTGCATGAAACTTTGAGAAAATTAAAATTCTATTTGCATCTCCCAAAGGATCTAATACCAGTCCCAGAGATAAAATTTAATAGTTTCTCAGGTAGCCAAAAGCTTACTGAAATAAGTTCTCCTCTATGGAAGTTTAATGTGCCAGCAAAGGAGAGTGGCTGAACAATATACTTAACTTGCAGTTGACAGAAGACTAAGGCAGTTGGCTGTTCTGATGGAAAAATCTAGACTTTTTTTCCTATGGTCAATTTTTAAAAAATTGTTTTTGTAGCCACAGGAAACTACTGTACATGAAAGATTTCACAGCTTTGTTTTTGTATAAAACGTCTGTCCCAATTCAACAAAAAAGCTCTGACCCATCTTTGTTTTGAACAATCTGCTTTTTTCCATGGCTTTCACAGATTTGCAAAACATTATAGCAAGAAAGATTTCTTCAAGCAAACTTGGGCCTTTTAGTCCCTTTAGGTTTAGAAAGTCATTCCTTACAATATTATCAGGGGTGAATTTCAGTCCAATGCAGAGGGCCCTATGCTCCACTTAAATTTTAGGTTAAGATCTTAAGTGGGGGTGAAGTGGTACATAGGGCCTTCCTGCAGGTCCTGGCAGTGGGCTGAATTTCAGCCCTTGTGAGCATGCAATCAGTCTGTCCCCATGCCTTTTTCAAGAGCCTTTCTTCTCCTTTTAATTTTCGAGCACATGTATGAACTATTCATCCTGCCCTCCTTTTATCTAATATTACAACAGGATTGTTCCCCTCTGGTACAGAAACTAAACACATGTCCACTCAAGATTTTCAATACATCTTTGATTAAAACCACTTGGCAGTCTACAGATATACAGATTCAGTGTAGCTGCTTACACAGATAAAGTGGCCTCCGCCCCTTTCCTTTTGAAGTCCACCTTACCCTTCATCAATCTTAAAAGCAGTTAATAAGTATCCACAAATCACATCTTGGATTTGTGTATAAAATATATGTTACTTATATATATAGTATCTTACAAACCTTGTTTCAATAAGTTGTTACGTTTTGTGCAAAAAACAGCTACAAAAAGTACTATAGATTGTCCTTTGCTCTAAAACAATCAGATTATAATTTTGTTTTCTCTTTATGGCCCTGTTGTTAAAGGTCCAGATTCTCATCTACAAACACCGCTTTGACAGTGTAACTTACTCCCACTTGAAGGGCTCTATACACTGCCAGAGTGGTGTAAAGGGTCTTAATGTAAATGTGCCCCTTCAAGCTTATCAAAGCAGCCACAGAACTACTCCTGGTACATGTTCCTTAGTTTTTCAGTTTCAGTACATTTTACATCTAAGCTATGGATAGTGATAGTAGCTCAGTATTATTACTGTAGTTCTATATCTGGTGCCACAGCTACTGTTTTCTGTCACTACTTCTCTGTATTCACCCCCTATTCATAGTAGAACACACAGCATGACAATCAGTTAGGAGCTTCTTCAAATACCCAGTTGCTGCAATGGAGTGACTTCCAATATTAAAATTCTAGCCTAACCCACATTTGACTTGGGGAGTCAGTACTTCTTAACAGGATAAATGAAAGAATCCATTGAAAACATACATAACATATATTTTCTGCCTTCAGCTGAGTCCCTGTAGTTAGTTGGCCTCTGGACCCTTGGATTTTATGTCTATCCCATCACTTTCCAAGCTGTAATTCACTTGTTGTCTTTCAGCACTATGCTAGCATGAATAGACCTTTTTACAATACAGAATCCTATGACTAACGCAAACAAGTATATTTGATCACTCATAATGTTCTCCTTTGTTATGCCAAGGGTGTAATATCCGTTGCACAAAAGGTGATGGAATTAATTGACATTTTGTGATTAATATCAATAAACTGCCATTTCTAACAAAAACTCACCATCTCTTTTGTAAGATATATCTTTTGACAAAAACATATAATAAAAAATGCAGGTTTAAAATTGTTCTCCGAAGCAGTCTTCAGTCCCTAGGTTGTCTACACAGATCCTTTAAAAACAGATTTTAAAAAAATCAAAGCATAGTGAAAGTGACTTACCATTCTCTATAGGGCACTGGACTGTACCCTACTGCTTCTCCAAAAAGATTGCTCCAGCATGAATTCTTCTCCCCATGGACACCTCAATGGGCTGGATTTCTTGGGGGGGGGGGGGGGGGGTATTTGTTTTCTTGGGAACCTAAATCCCAGGACTGGGTTTTCTTTGAGGTATTTTGTTTCTGCTACAGACAAAGGAGGGGGAAGTGGTGCTGTCTGGTTCTACTCCCTTGTCACTCCATGTCATCTTCTGATTCATTCCAATCATGTGAATTTTGTCCTTTCTATAAATAACAGTGATGTTAATGTTCCAGTGACACATAGAATGTACATGACACCTCGCAACATGCATTCCTTTCCAGCATCTTCACTTTTCAAAGGCATCCTAGTTTTTCCAGTTAAAGAGCCCTCCATTTCTCTTCAGTCTCACATTGCCTCTCATTAAAAGGCTGGGTTTTAAGAAGCACAATTTAAATCTGGGTTACTAATCTAGCAATTCTACTTAGTTTGAAGATGATTTCCTAGCTAAAACATCTCCACTATTTCTCTTGCTGAGTATGTGCTGTCCCTTTTCAGAAATATTCCCGCTTTTGGTCCTGCTTTTTTTTGGGGGGGGGGTGGCTATTGTTCCTGAAGTTGGAAATGTATTTAAACAAGTAACATAGTTGATGCTGCTTTTATGCAGCAGCTTGTAGTGGCGCTTTCATTTTTGTATTGGATTGTCAAGTACAGAGACTGGGGAGGAGCAATCGCAGTGTTGCCTTTGAGGCATTTGGTGCAACAAGTGACACTGATTGCTATATGATGATCCTAGATCACGTGGGTCTGAAATGGGAGAGAGAACAGAAGTCAGACTTAGACATAATGTGACTAAAGCAATAAGAACCTATCCTCGCTGTCTCTTCTTTTGGAAAGTTGCGCATGTAATTACTGTGATGGTTTTGCGAATCTTACATCCTGCCCTTTTATTTTCATTGATCTGGCTGCAAGCAGACTTTCTATAAGTGCACTGCTGTTAAACACAATCAGTATGTAATTCAGACATAGGCCAAGATCTCTTTTTAAATTTGTTTGGTCTATGCCATCAGCTGATTCCTTGGACTCTGTTCTGGTTGCTCTAAAGGTGCAGCTAAGGATTCCCCCTGTCACAGTGACAAAGCTGGTGTGGCTGGTTCTTGTCAGGAATGAAAACTTGCAGTTGCCCCTGCTCAGCCTCTGGGCAGCTGATGCGCATAACTGAGTCAAAGCTGGGCCATCTGATTGGCTGAAGAAGCAAGCAAGCCTACACTTAAGCACTGGACACTCAATGTACACACCTGCAGCTGCAATCTCTCCTCTGCCTGCCTTGCTCCAGCTCCGAACCAGCCTTGTTCTGAGCCTTGCTCCTGTCCTGCCCAGTCCACTCCAGCCCTGCTCCCCTTGGAGGTGTTTGGTTCCTAGCTCTGGCTGGCTCTGACCTTTGGTTCTGGCTCCTGTTTCCTGAGTCTGGTCCTGTGATACTTTCTCAGGGTATCCAGAGCTTTAAGCCATCTTGTTACTTTTCTGCCTCAGCAAGAGATAGTGTGTGTCAACTCTTTGACAGTCCAGTCTGTTAGCTAGTCCAACAAACTCACAGAACTCTGCCCGTCCTTTCCTTACTTTGCAGGTAATTCTGGATGTCTCTAGTACGCAAACCCCTAGAAGAGTGTCCCTCTGCAGTATCCTGTCACTGGACACTCACAGTGAGCAGACATTATTATCGCAAGAGACGTGATTTGTAAGTAAAATTAAGCCTCGCTTATGATCTTGCAATAGACATCTCAAAGGCCATGGATTTTTTTTTTGAACTGCAGCTGGGGCTAGGGCTCCCGTTCTCAGCCGTGGGTGTCTGCTCCCCTGCCAGCCTGGGAAGTGGGAGAGGGGATTCCATTGCAGCCCCCGCCCCCAAGCCTGAGGATGGTTGATGAAGAACCCTAAGAAGAGCAGAGGTGAGGCCAGGAGGGTTGAACTATGGCCTGGGGCTGCAGGGGGGCTGAAATGAGGGGGTGGGTGCTGATGGGGTGGGAAGGCTGTATTGATTGTGGGATCTGAGCAGATGGGGTGAGTGCTGGGAGGGTGAACTGAGGGCGGTGGAGGTCGATGGAGTGCGGGGTTGAACTGATGTGGTGGGGATGATGAGGGACTGAACTGAGGGGGGCCTGAATTGAGAGGGTCTGGGGGACAGGATTTCAGAATTCTGAGTGTTTGAACTTCTGACTGTCTGATTAGCACAAGTATAAGAGATGCAAGCCTTTACATATGGCCTGTGATTTGACTGCAGGTTCAAAAGTATGTGCACAAATGATGTCCATGAAAGGAAGGCCGTCCTTAGGAAAATGGGGTCCTTGGATGACAAGCCAGGCCCTAAACTAGGAGTTTTGAACAGCGTTAAGACTGGAATTAAATATATATATATATATATATATATATATATATATATATATATATATATATATATATATATATATATATATATTCCTCATTTTATATCTATATATCAATAGCTATATATATATCTCACAGTGAGAGATAAAAATATCCCTCCAAACAGGATTGTAGAAGAGAACAAAACCTTCACATAAAGAGAATAAAAACTGATGAGATCATAAACACAAAAATGGGGGGAAATAGAGATAAAAATTGTAGGATTATTTATTGTAACTTAAGTGGAAAAGTCAGTGTCTGTTCCATTTGTATTTCTGATTAATTTATTACTCTAGAATTGCTATTATTAACTGTAAGGTCAATATTATTTCTGACAAATAGTGTCAGAAACATAAATATTGGCTTGTAATATTAAAAATATGCTGTGATAAGCAAGTATTGTAGAACAAGCAGAAGGTATTAAAATTCTCACTTACCATAATTTCCCATAGGGGGGTGTCTTTACAAAACAGAATAATCTCTTTGAAATACCACTGGAGTCACAATAACACATTATTTTATTAATGTTAGAATTACCTAGGTGTTTCTAGCTACTGGTAACATTAAAGGTAAGAAACTTCCCAAACCAAAAATATATATATGAAGTATGTTTAAAATAGGGTTTTTTCCAAGTATAATAGTCTTTAGTTTGGTTTTTTTTTTTTTTGGTCCTAAGAAGTTATTTGTTAAATAGAAAGCTATGGTACAACACCAAGAATACACAGTGTAAACTTTCTAGGAAATACAGTGGAAGTAAATACTAATCTAGGGTCTGCTCCACACTTAAAATGTAGGTTGACATAGCTACGGTGCTCAGGGGTATGAAAAATCCACCCCACACCTTAGCTATGTTGATCTCATCCATGGTGTAGATGCAGGTAGGTCGATGGAAGAATACTTCCATCAACCTAGCTACTGTCACTTGGGAAGGTGGAGTTTCTACACTGAAGGAAAAATCCCTTCCATCACTGTAGGCAGTGTCTACACTACAGGGTTACAGCAGCATAACTACAGCGTTGTGGCTATGCCACTATAGCACTCAAAGTGTAGACATGAGAAATCCAAATCTTTGTCTTAACTGATCCGCATGCAGAATATTGTTATGGGAAAAGGTGCTAATGGCTTGCATGTTAGATGTCATTGATGTATAAGCTCTCAAGAGGAAGCCTCTGATCAAAGGAGGTAAAACTGTCATGCAGTAACCATACCCAATTTTGTACATTTGAATGACAGAACCAGTGCACTCACCTGTATAGCTATAGGTTTGGCACACTTAGCCTATTCTGAAAAATAATATATCATTTCCTATGTCCTAAAGACATATTCAACATATTTTAAAATTTACACCTCAGTCTTGCACTAGGATCCGCTAGAATGGACTCCTTTGTCTGTACAGAGTCCCATTGCTTTTAAAGGGCCACAGAGATCTGTGTAAACGTACCTCATGCAGAATTAAGGCCACGTTTTGCAATAAGTAAACTGTATTTAAAATATTATAAAACTGATTGTTCAATATTTGTAATATAGCCCATCACATGCGGGGGCATATTCTATACTGCTTCTGTATTCTGTTTAGTGCAAGAGGATGGGAGGGAGCAGTCGGTGAGCTGGTTATGGATCCCTGATTCTGTGGGTTTGTCTGCACCTGTCCCAAGCCTTGCATATGGTCCCTTGGGAGCCATAAGCCAGCTGAGGCTCAGCAGAGCTCCAGTCTGACACAGCCCCAGCCTGCATTGATAGGGGGTTTAGGAGGCTGATGCAATAGCCTACTCTGCTGGCTTTACACTTGCTGGGCAATTCTCAGGTGGCTAGCTACAGCCAGGATCCAGCAGACAGCTCATAGGCACCATACCTCAAGAGAATTTGGTGCCCAGATTATTTGAGAGATGCCCAATCAGATGCCAGGTGGCCTAGTGGCTAGAGCGCTGGACTGGGATTCATAAGACCTGAATTCTGTTAAATATTAAGAGCTAAGTATTATTATGTGAGCTAAGTATTATTATCAAAAAGAATGAGGAGTACTTGTGGCACCTTAGAGACTAACAAATTTATTTGAGCATAAGCTTTCGTGGGCTAAAACCTTATGCCCAAATAAATTTGTTAGTCTCTAAGGTGCCACAAGGACTCCTCGTTCTTTTTGCTGATACAGACTAACATGACTACCACTCTGAAAAGTATTATTATGTGACATACAAAACATAATGGTGGAAAGAAAAACAATATAGACCAAAGTTTTCAAACTTGGGTGCTTAAAATTAGGCTTCTAAAGCCATATTTAGGCACCTAAATACAAGCAAATTTTAGAAGTGCAAAACATCTACAAATCCTGTTGAAGTTGAAGGGAGTTGCAGGTGCCCAGCATCTTTGAAATTGAAGTTACGTATAATGAAGTGTCTAAATATGGATTTACAAGACTAACTTTAGGCACCAAAGTTGGAATATTTTGGCCATAGATTTTTGTATGGACTTCTTCATATTTTGATTCCCAAAATAATCATTTCATTGCCAAATAAAACTTCCAATCAAACATTGTCCTACCAGGAAAGTTTAGGGGAACAGTACCATATCTCAGAAACACAAAGAGGAACACAGTGTAATTTTCTTTATATAACTAAAGTCAGTGCATCATTTTTTATAGGCCATGGCAGGCTGTGTGACACCATGTAATTTTTGAGGTATTTTATACTTTGCAAGGAAAACAATAACAATACCTAGTGTCTTTTTAAGACTGTTTTTGCTGCCAAAAGCATCCCATTTGCTTTGTCATGATTACAGCAGTAAATCTTACAGTGAAGGTATTTAATGATGGCTACAAAGATTCCTTTATTTGACCTTGCAAAGAGACGCTTTAGAACTTTACTGAGCATGCATCTGTCTGCATCTCAAGGAAATCAAAGAACACTGTGTGAAGCCTATTTTACCCAAGTACCGGGTACAGGTATAGCTGCAATAAAAGAGCACTGGTTCCAGGTAAGCACTAAGCCGCCATATCACATTAAACTATCTCCAAACCTTTCTGTGGAATGTTTAATTACATAGTAAATTAGCATCTGTATCTGGCTTTGCAAGGATGAGGGGGGACACAAAAGCCTTTGCACCACTGTGTTACCTCTTAGTGCTAGGGGTGCACAGGCCTCCCCAAAAGGAAAGAGGGGAGAGGGACAGGTCAAGACCCTGACATCCCCCTTCCTTCTGGCTGTCAGAGTTGGCTGAATGCAGACTGTACCATTCTAAAGCATGGGGCAGCAGACATGCCTCCCCCCCCCTTGCATATTGAGGTGATCCTGAAAGGAAGGATTGTGCCTCCTGGAAGCATGATCCCGCCTGAAGCTCCACCTGGAACAATGTGGCTCTGCACCAATCCCTGCCCGGAGCAGGGGTTAAATTAGGCCCATCACAAGAGAGGCTGAGCTAAAACTTATCGTGCTTGTCAAAGACCAGCTTCTCTCAGGGTTACTCGTCTGCAAGTGTGACATTTACACAGTCTGGCACTGAAAGGCACAGTCACTGCAGCTTAGATCAGGAAAGCTAAAATGAATGGATTTATTTTTAGAAAGTCAGTTTTTGGTGAGTGATTTAGTTATCTGAAGAAAACTTCAATCTCATCCATGGATCTCCCCTTCAGTCAGAAAAGAATTGGGAATTGTATGGGAGGTGAATTTACAAGGAAGGCTGAGGAGGAGGAGGAGTGGGTGGTCCAGAGTTTGAGATGAGACTAGGTTTAGAGAACATCGTCCTGACATTCTGCTTTCCCCTCTCAAGCCTGTGCATGGTAAAGTGCAGTTTGTTTAGAAGTGTGTTAATTGGAGCTGGGCAGAAAACTACAGAGAAATTCAAGTATTGGGAATTCTGTTCTTTCCAATCCTGAGGATTCACAAACACACATCCACATCCACAGCATTAACTCACCATCATGGCCCTGTGCACAAAGCCTGAGTAAATAGATTCTGCATGTGAGAGTGGCTCTAGAGGCTTGGGAGGGAGAGGGATAAAATCCACAACCTGTCAACCTGCAGGCAGGGTGTAGGACGGCTTCATAGCCACTACTCAGTCTCCTGGGCTAAAGTAGACTGTGACCTCTGTGTTTCCCCTAGGCAGGGGTTTATGTTCGCTGGGTCTGCACAATCACAGACCCAGTGGCCCTGCTTATTCTCCGGCTTCAGTGGTGTTCCATATGGAATGGTCTCAACTAAATGCAGAAAATGTCCTCCTTTGTGGCCTGCACACTCACTCCACAGCCACCGTCCTGATTTTGGAGGAAAATCACAGCACTCCTGCTGTGATGTGTTTCTTCTGTGTTACTTACCATGATGGGAGAATTTCATACTCCTTTAATCAGTCTACCAGCTCATCTACTACACTGAGCCATTCTTCCTTCAAGGCAACTTTCTTTCTTTTTTTCTTTCTCCACCTCCTTAGAAGCATAAACCCATTCCCCAACTCTGTATAACTGATTTAAATGCTTGCTTTTCTGAAGCATTGTACAATTTAATGTAATCCTCTGCTACTGCATATGCTAGTCATTGTTACTGCTACATTGTACTGAACTATCTTTTTTTATACTGTTTTCTTATTGATGTGTATTGCAAGCCATTCTTTCACAGTTATAAAGGAGATAGTCAATTGAACAGAAATATAATATAACTTCTCCATTTCATCTATTTGAAAAACAAGATAAAAGAGCACATCATAGTCTATGCTCAGTCTTTGAAATGATGGAATATATGAATTGAACGTTCATAGAATATAATTCTTTGAACTGAAAGATTACTAATGAAAAGACCATTCACTCTTTAATGCCACATTTTTCAAGATAATGTTAAAGGGACACTATGCAATAGTCAAGACCAGTGCTAGACACTTGGGGGCAGATTTTTAAAGGTATTTAGGTGCCTAAAGGGGCAGATCAGCACTTAGTGGATTTTCAAAAGCACCTTAAGCAGGTTACATACCTTGATTTTAGTTGTAAGTTGGCATCTAACTCACGTAGGTTTTTTTATAAATCCCATTAAATACCTGTCTGTATCCTAGATGCCTAAATACCTTTGGAAATCTGCCACTTGGTGCCATAGGCTAGCTTGGGGTTCAGAGCACCCTTAAAAGAGCAAACATCCTCTCGCACACAAACTGCCCCAGCTGGTGGATGGGCTGGCGTAGGCATTCTCAGCAGTCTTCTGAGCAACCTGCTCCAACTCTGGCAGACCAATTAATTTCAAGCCGATCACATTCAAATCCTTGAGTTCTTCAGGCCAGTCATCTTCCTTAACTAATTCCCTTAATTTTCCTTTTGAAATCCTTAGCCGCAGCCCTATTTTTGTTTATCCTTCCATTTAATTTCAACTCATGATCACTCAAAACAAGTTGTCCTCTCAGCCAGTTCTTCTATAAGGACCTTGGTACTTACCAATATTAAATCTAAAATGGCATCACCTCTTGTTGTTTCGGGGACTATATGGTGAAGAAATCTCTTGGCTATCACATCCAGGAATTTAAAGTCCCTGCCATTTTTAGTAGCATTTGTCCTCCAATCTATATCTGGGAAATTAAAGTCTCCCATAATCACACAATTCCCAGTTGTATTTATTTCATTAAAAATATTAAATAGTGTCTCTACATATCCAAATTATTCACTATCCCAGTGGAGCCTCTGTTACCTTTCTTCTGCAAAGTGATTTTGACCCAAACAGATTCTGTTTTATTATCCATTCCATTACTTCTAATTTCTGTATTGTCTACCTCATCATTTAAAAGCAATGCTACTCCACCACCTTTACCTTTATTTCTGCCTTTCCTGAACAGCACATACTCTTCACTACCTGTATTTCAGTCATGACTACTATTCCACCAGGTTTCCATTGTCCCTATATCTGGTTTCACTTCCTGCACCAGTAGTTCTAGTTCCTCCCATTTGTTATCAAGCCTCCTTGCATTGGTGTACAGATATTGTAGTTGTTTCCGCTTGGTCCCACCCAGATTCCTTCAGCAAATTAGATACAATCATTTTACTGCTGGTATCACTTACCTGACTGTTACTGTCATTGGTATTGGCACTACCTTTCCTCTTGTTGTCCATTTTCCTTTGTCCATTTCTGTATACTTTTTAACTTTATTTTCCACCTGCTTAATATTAGTCTCCCCCGAATTCCTAGTTTAAAGCTTTTTTAATCACTTGTGTCAGTCTCCATCCCAGAAGTCTTATTACCCTCCCTACTCCGGTGGAATCCATCCCATGAGAACATCCTGTGTCCATGAATGCGGCCTAGTGGTTGAACATCCCAAAGCACTTCGTAGAGTACCACTGCCTGAGCCATCTGTTGATCAGCATAATCTTGTCTTGCCTTTGCTCTCCTCCTCTAGCGAGAGGTAGAATCCCACTGAAGATCACCTGCACCTCCCTTTCTTTAAGTGTCTTCACCAGCCTCGCATAGTCTTCCGTGATACATCCCAGAGAGAATCTTACAGTATAATTTGTTCTCACGTGAAGGACAATCAGTGGATTCTTTCCCACTCCTATTAGGATTCTCTGCAGCCTTGGTCCACATCCAGTATCTTAGCTCCTGCCAGACAACACACCCTTCTGTTCTCCAGATCAGCTCTGGTGATAGACCTGTCTGTTCTTAGCAGGAAATCGCCAGTCATATAGACCTACCTCTTTCTGGTATTGATGAGACTCTCAGACATTCCCCTTTCTGTTTTTTTCTGGCTGTAAATCTTCTAGTCTTCTGTTTCACCTGCAGTCTTCTGTGAGTTGTCCTCTATTTTTTTGGAGCTCTGAACTTTGGCTATCTCAATTGTCTCTTTCCATCTTCTTGTAAGGCTAGCCTTGCTCTCCCATCTTCTGTTATTCTCTGCCTCACCCCTTTGTTTTCCAACCCAGTGAACCTGTTCCTCAGCTCTGTTTCTCCTTCCCTAGCTGATCTTTTCCTTTGTCTTGTTCTCATAGTCATGTGCTTCCAAGGGCCACTTTCTTCATCGAGTAGCTTACTATCAGAGTTCTCTTGTCCAGCATTCATCTGCAAGTCTTGAGTTGTCCCTTATCAGCCAAACTTGTATTCTCATAAAAAAAAAATCAAGTTAGTTTGACAGGATCTAATTTCCACGAACCAAGGTTTAGTGGCATTAATTATATATCCTCCTTTAATTCTTTATAAATCTAGTCCCATATCAGTTGCTCCATTATCCTGCCCAGGACTGATGTTTGACAATCCTATAATTAGCCAGGTCATCCCGTTTACTTTTTTAAAATATTGGCACAACATTAGCATTCTTCCAGTCTTCTGGAACTTCCCCAGTGTTCCAAGACTTATTGAAAAGCAACATTATTAGTCTAGTGAGCTCCTCAACCAGCTCTTTTAAAACTCTTGGATACAAGTTATGTGGACCTGCTGATTTAAAAATGTCCAACTTTAGTAGCTGCTTTTTAACATCTGCCTGAGATACCAGTCAAATGGAAAGAGTGTTAGTAATGGTTCCTGCATGTATCCTTGTCCCAAACTCTTCCAACTCTTCTTTTAACTCAGGTTAGTAGCTTGAATTCAACCGAAGGCTCCCCTATAAGTTTTAACTCAAGCTACTAACCTGAGGCCTGGTCTACACTACGACTTTAATTCGGATTTAGCTGCGTTAATCCGAATTAACCCTTCACCCGTCCACACTACAGAGCCAGTTAATTCGAATTAAAGGGCACTTAAAATCGATTTCTGTACTCCACCTCGACGAGCGGAGTAGCGCCTAAATCGATTTTGTTAATTCGAATTAGGGTTAGTGTGGCCGCACACCACCGAATTACTGTGTTTAAAGTAATGGGGTAGTGTGGCCGCACACCACCGAATTAATGTGGTTAAAAACCGAATTAAGGTGCTTAGTGTGGCCGCGCACAATCGAATTTATACAACCTGTTTCCCAAATTCGAATTATCTAAATTCGGATTAATCCTGTAGTGTAGACATACCCTGAGTTAAAAGCCAACTTGACATGTATTCACTGCTATTTTAACCCAAGTTAGCTGTTAGCTAACTCATGTTAAGAACACACTTTTTATCATTTGCAGTGAAGATATATCTCTAGCATAAACCAGGCCTGAGTTCAGCTACATGATGCCCATGCTCTTTATCACTAGTTATTACCACATGTGCAAGTTCCTATTTTGAAATCTATGACAGAAAATGTATTCCATTCTTGTTCCATCTAATCGATAAGGTTGTTTCAGATACAATAGCAAATTCACAGAAATTACTATAGTTTTTCAGGTTATACTAAGGTGTTCACGAAATTGTCATTAAACTTTCTTCTCCATGTTAACACTAATGGTCCTGATCCTGCGAACACTTATGCACGTGATTAACTATACTCATGCAAGCCAGTGGGAGTGCTCACAAGTAAAGTTAAGCACACACATACGTGTTTGCAAGACCCAGGTCAATACTGATGGAGACTTTGACTAGGGCTGGTCTACACTACTGCAGTAAATCAATCTAACTATGTAACTGAAGTCAACGTAGTTAGATCTACTTATCATGGTGGCTACACTGCATTGTGTCAATGGAAGAGCATCTCCCGTCAACTTCCCTTACGCTTCTCAGAGAGGTGGAGTACACAAATCAATGGGAGAGTTCTCTACGATCAATTCAGCATGTCTTCACCAGACCCACTAAATCGACACTCGCTGCATCAATTGCAGCAGTGCCGAACTATCGGTTAGTGTAGACATGCCCTTTTTAGGTAAAACTGTGAGAGCAGTAATGGATTCAAACTGTGTAGGAATCTCTCCCCCACCCAACTTCTTGGCCAAAGAGAGGTGCACTTGTACCACATCTCTGTAGCCAACTGACTTTCAAAAACACTTATGAACATCTATAAAGGCCAAATTGTGCCCACAGATCCACACCCCGTATCTCCAAAATTCTTAATAAGTGATGCGATTGAGAGGCAATAGCAACTTCTGCACTTAATGTATGATATGCCAGCATACTGCCATCCCCCAAATATGTGGTTATCCACATGTCATCTGGTGAGTTCACAAGAGAGACCATGGATTTAGCCAAATATTTCAGTTCTTCATGTCCCATTGTCTTTCTTAAACAGTGTTAGACCCATTTTGAAAGTGTACATTAGCAGTGATATGGAATAGTCTCCCATTGCCCATTCTCAGCTTTGGCCTGATCAGAGATTCAAAAGCAGAATGCAGCATTTGTGTGGGGCTATTTATAACACTTCCTGTAAAATTATTTCAATGGCCAGTCCCTTGTAGAGCAGGAGAAGCTCTCATGTTCGCCACCCCCTCACTTTCTGTTGGTGGAATAGCTAGTGTAAGTCTCCCAAAGATCAAGAGCATTACATCTCTGTTATTCAAAGACTGGGGCTATCAGCACCCATTTCCCTACAGATGGTGCAATTCTTTTTATTCACCCATTCTGACTCAGATCTGAGCCAGGACGCCATATCCTACTTCAGGAATCCATTTTACGCACTACTCTGAGTGTTTCTCTTTAATGAAATACTCTGCATTTCACAATGCAATAAAGGTACTGTGATGATTTAGTAACCAGGGTTAATACCCCCATTTATTAAACTAGTAAATAAATCATTGTTATAAAGTCATGATAAATGAACTGGGATTTGGCAATTTTCTCTTCAGAAAATGTCCAACATTTGTTTTTTTTAATGGCTGTCGCTTACCTCTCTGTGAGAGGAAGAAGATGAGGGCTTTTCTTTTACCTCTTGAAACTTTGCTTCAGTGAGTCATACATACTCTTATGTGGGTAACAGAGTTTTCTGCTCTACATATGGACAAACTCTGCCACACACAATGACAATGGCAGTATAACCAGAAAGTGACTGTCACAGTATTGCCAATCCCAAGCATTCAAAATCATGAGATTGGCTTAAAAATCCATGTGAGCCTTTATAGGGTCACATTTTCATTCTTTTCTCTACACCCTTAATCACATGACTCCAGGAAGCTTTAAGTATATACCACATACTCCCCGACTCACAAAAAGCTGCAATTGACAACACTTTATAGTCATGGCGTGTCCCTGCTAGGCACTCTAACTGCTGCTAACAAGGGACAACTATGAAAGCAGCATTGCTTATGATTAGCAGAGCCAGCTGTAGTACTTTCCTCAAACATCTTACCATAGGGCTTGTGGTGCTGGAGTTTAGAGTGATGTTGAATTATTGTGTCAGATCAATTTCCACTTTTTAGACAGTATATTTTATTTGATTATAATCTTATGGGGTGGGGGAGGAGAATCCCCCACATTGCTACACACAAGAAGTGGAATTTGCCAGATTGTGGGGCAGTTTGGAGGTCATTGCAGAGGTTAACATCCGCATTACAGATGGGGAAAGTGAGGCATGGAGAGGTTAAATGAGTTGCCCAAGGAGACACAGTAATTTAGCAGAGATGATAATAGAACCAGGTATATCCTGACTCCCAGTCCTGTGCCTTATTTACCTGACTGCACTGCAACAGTTTTATACAGTTTATATGTATATATGATACAGTTTGTGTATCATCAAAAAGAACAGGAGTACTTGTGGCACCTTAGAGACTAACAAATTTTTTGGGGCATAAGCTTTCGTGGACTAAAACCCACTTCATCAGATGCATGCGTATATCATGTGTATCATGTGTCTGTTTTTTCCATGGGCTTTGTAAAGCTTAAGGAAGTCATTTATGAAGGCAAAATAATGCAAGATCTAATCATTTTTCATTATTTCAATTCCTAGAAGGTGCAAATATTATGAGAAGACAGATACTGTGTTATTTCAGCTCACAAATATTTCCCTGGGGCCAAGAAAAGTTAATGAAACAAGTACAAGCACAAATATCAAAGTATTTGGATTTATTTGGGTTCCTATGGAATCTGAATTCACAGCCATAGCAAAAAGTAACTTTGCTTATGCACACACAGTGGCATTAATACTTAAACATTAGAAGCCCAAAGGTGATTTGAAAATCTTTTAGACCTGCCCAGGCCTGAGTTCAGGGTTCTACTTCACCTGCAACAGATGATGAGATCAGATACTAAATCAAAGCGAAAGCAGCACAGATGTTAGTATATATGTCTACTAATGCAGAAGCAACACAGTACCCTGAACTCAGATCTTGGGTAGTTAAGTGAAAGAAGAACCAATAGTCTCCTGGAAGTGCTGATAGACAGAAATACTTGTAATTCTGTTACTAATTTGGGCTCCTCAGTATTGTAATTAATTTATTTTTTTTTTAAATCAATTCACCTTTAAAAACAATGTGATATGCTTGATTAGATATGGATTGCATATAATATGAAAAATGTTTATGTTTGGATCTACATTTATTATATGAAAATCTAATTCATTGTTTTCTGATGATATCCAATTGCATCCTACATTTAGGTCACCTCTTGCAATTAGCGTAGCCTCCTGATCAGTGCACCCCAAGCAACTTCCATGTCACTTGTAAAAATGATTTTTTATTACAAAGGCTACCTGCTAGCAATAGTGTCCATTCCTCCACTTTGACTGTCTTCTCACAATATTGTAATAAACCAGGAGGATGTTGTTGATGTCCATGCAATAACACTGTTGTGAAGTCAGTGTAAGCAAGAAGAGAATCAGGCCCCTTTGCCTTTAACTGTACTGTATTTTTGGTTTGGGGGTTTTGTTTTTGTTTTACTACTATATGTTGCCTTGTTTTACTGCATCTTGTTCAAGTCATGCTATACAACAGTGGTTGTGGATAGTTCATGATATAGCTAAAGATAAGTTCCAGTTTCCATTCAACCCTCATTCTTTTTCATTGCTCAGAACTTTGACAAATTCCTTTGGCTATGATATAAATAATAAAAATAATTATATTTGTTGTGATGAGAAACAAGAAGTTTTGTGCACCAAATGAAACAAAATTAAACACAACTGAAATGCAGTCAAAATGTATATTATGGTATTATTCATATTTATTTTTAATTTGAGAGATTCTATAGTTATACTATTGGGATTAAAAGTATTATAATTAAGGATTCTTTTAATATGGGACTAACTCACTGTAGTATGCACACCTGTTTGAGACTATTTCTACTGCTCTCAGATTTGAAACTGTACAGTTATTGTATGCCTCAAATTATTAATTTATTTTAGAGTGAGAGAAGGTATTTTCTTCAGTTCTATTTACTTGTCCATCATATTATATATAAGGATATTCAATTTTGTGTCCAACTAAGTGCTGCTTTTAATGGCTAATAGCTGCTAATGGCACCAATCATCTATTATGTTTTCCTCAATATGTAATGTCTTATATGTATTGTCTAATTTAATCTTGTTACAACTCAGCTCTCTTCTCCCTAAAAACACCAGACTGTGATATTTCATGATGTTGCTGGCACCATATCATTTACAAATGGCCCACATACTTTAATGTCCATTGAGGTAGAAAGAAACTTGTCTACCATAAAGCTTTGTAAAACAAGTGAAATAACTTCCTTCATTACATTAAAGGCAGCTCAAAGAAAAAAAATAGGGTTTTATAATGGCCCATTGCTCCTTGATGTATGGCTGCATTATGCAAACACTTAGAGAAGCAGTATCTGGATATCTTTCCGCAATTAAACTATTTGAAAACTCTCTCTTCTCCATCGACAAAACATTTTTACTGAATAAGGGGGACTTGGAAGGGGAAGGGGGATAGGTTAGCTCACTAAAAGTATTTCAGTGTTGAGATGAAAAAATCCTAATTTTTAAGTAGCTCAGTAAAGATGAGTGCACACCAAAGCGTGTGTGTGTGTGTGTGTGTGTGTGTGTGTATATATATTATATGACAATCTAACTCATTGTTTTCTAATGATATCCAATTGCATCCTACATTTAGGTCACCTCTTGCCATTAGTGTAGCCTCCTGATCAGTGCACCCCAAGTAACTGTTGTATACATTGTGTATATATATATTGTATCTAGAGATGGTCCCAAAAATAGGCCATTGGATTCAAACCTGTGAGATCCAGATCCAATTTCCATAGAGATCTGAGATTCATGATTCAGGATCCATTTCTCATTACATGTACAAAAATTAGCCTGAAATAATAACTTGGGGGGTTACCATAAGACCTGGTCTACACTAACCCCCCAAGTCGAACTAAGGTACGCAACTTCAGCTACATGAATAACGTAGCTGAAGTCGACATACCTTAGTTCGAACTTACCGCGGTTCAGACGCGGTCCACACGTGGCAGGCAGGCTCCCCGTCGACTCCGCGGTACTCCTCTCGCCGAGCTGGAGTACCGCAGTCGACGGCAAGCACTTCCTGGTTCGACTTATCGCGTCCAGACCAGACGCGATAAGTCGAACCCAGAACTTCGATCCCCAGCCGCCGAACTAGTGGCTGGGTGTAGACCAGCCCTGAGTGTCTCAGATGTCTCTGGCTAGTTAATATTGCTATATACTTGGACTCTTCTTTCCCGTGATATGTAACTGCTGTTAATGTTAATGGAAGTTAGGAAAGCTCTTGAAGAGGAGAGTAGACCCCTTTATGTTCTGCAATCCTACAATGCAGTGGGTTAAAAATGTAGGGCTAGTCTTAACCTTAAATTTCCTGGGTGAAATCCTGTCCCCACTAAAGAGTGTTGCCAATGACTTCAGTGGGGACAGGATTTCACCAAATGACTTCTGACTGTAAATGAAACTACTATTATTTGAGGATATTTATTACATTACTTTACTTTTATTTTTAAATAAAAAGTAAAGACTAAGACACATTCTCCCACAACAATGTATGGGACCAGACACAACTGAATGCCACAAATCCTTCATGGACTTTCTGATTGATAGTTTATATAATGTGATTAAGACATATTTTTAGGTAACAGACCAAATCATATGCTGCCACTTTAAGTTGCCAAATTTCCATTTTAAAATTTAGGATTTTTTTTATATAGCACAATACAAAGAGCAAACAACATTTTGACCTGGTAAGGTGTGTGTAAGCAAACGTCCATAAATGTATGTTTATCTTTAGAGAAATAATCACACATCTCACTTCAAACTGAGCAAAAATGGCTTTTAAAAAAAACTGTGGAACAAAAATTAGCTTGCAGGCTGAGACCTTGTCTGTCCATTTTCTGCCAGAAATAAATTTTCCAGACAAAGTTATGAATTCCTGAAGAAATGAGTTTGATGGACACACTGACACCATTTAGCTGTTCCAGCACTTCATGAAGCTGTTATACAATGAATATCTATTTATCTTTAAGATCTTACTCATTTTCAAGAACAAGACACTTAAAAAAAACCACTTTTGTTTATACAAAGAATTGGTTTGGGTTTGTTTGGTTTTTACTAATCCATTAATGACATCACATCACATGGTACTTAAACTGGAATATAGGTGCAAAAATGACAAATGTACAAAATGTACAAAAGATTACTTAAGCTATAGTATGTTAAAATGAAGGTAAAGAAATAGTTTTAAAATCTTAAAGCAAACACCTGTATCTAGTTCATTTCTTGCCTTATTAGGTTTTCCAAGATGCATACTATATCTCTTTGCTTTTATACATTAGAAATACATCTAAGAATGCTTCAGATGTTTCTAAAAGTAGAATGAAACATAACTGTCAATATTAGGTCTAATGCAGTCTTTGTGATAATCTTCTTAAGGACATATTATATAGAGAGATGTGTGTGGTATATTTTAGTCATAATTCTGTATTTGCATCATGGAAACATATATTGGGGTGGGTGTGCGTACAAACACACACACCATCAACACAATATTTGGACAATTATGAGATGTTAAGAGAGTTTATTCATGAGACAGATCACACATTCTTGTTTGCTAAGAAAATTAGGTGGTGCGTTAATTAATGCTGAATTGCAGTAGATTTCCAATGTAAGTACTTATGACATTTATAAGAATGCAAAATGAGTTCAGTCTGATCAATGTTATTACAATGAATGCCAAATGAATTAATAATGCTGGAACACTTAAAATGAAGAATTACCAAGGTTTGTGATATAACGCATATGGTTAATTATTATGTAATTAAAAACCTTGTAAGCTAAGAATCTCAGTAGGAAGAAAGCAAAATTCAGTCTCTGTGGCACAGATTTAAAAGTGGAGTCAAGCAAAATGTGTGCTGGCCTCACAGGTTTTAACTTTAAACAAATGTACTGTGTACTGTGTTACAGCCCTTTAAGAACACTGTCAGCATTTTAATTACCAGGGTCCCGTTGAAGAAGCAGTTTATAAATAGGTTTGCCTGCACTGGAATCTCATATTAAAGCTCTCTCGTGTCTTTCTGTTGTTGCAGTTTATTGTGTGCCTCCAATCTATAGCTTTACAATAATTCACTTATAGGAAAATGGAGAAGTAGCCAGCCCCAAGGCTCTTTTAGCATGGTACTCCGAGTTATACCATTATGTGGGAGACATTCTGTACATAATTGAAAAGAAACTATTTGAAATATAATAGCCCAACTGCGTCTGAGTAAGTTATTGCTTCACAACTGCTAACGATAACCTGTATTGCACTTGTAATATTTATGCGTGTAGATGGAATACATTGCAACAATTCATATCTATTATAGACATGAAGGCATAAATGGGTTTAATCAGACATGTAATTATTTTTATGCCTCCAACTCAAAAATATGCATAAATGAATTTATGGTTATTTGGCAATCACTGGGAATAGTGTTTATAAATGTTGAAACAGCTGTTGGCAAATGTATGTGCAAAAGCAAGGAAAACAGCTTTTCACACCTATTAGTCAAGTTAGCAATAAAGGAACTACTCTTCCTTATTTAATACCTTAGGGCCAGATTCTGAGCTTATTTACACCACTGTAAATTCAAAGCAACTTTCCTGAAATCAGTCTATTTACTCTGAATTTATGGGAGTGTAAGCGATATCAGACTTTGGTCCCAAATCTTTGAATAGTTGTTTCATCATCCTTGATATTGTCTGTAAATATGAACACATATAACAGCAATTTCCTGTGGTATTGAGAGAATATTTTATTAAATGAGGATTTACTATACATTTCTCTGTCTTAACTCTTTTAGTTTAATTTCATAGTTGAAGTTGTCCATTTTGGTTGTGTTTCAGCAAAGCACTTAAAACTCTGTTTAAAGCTAATTGCATGCTTACATATTTTGCTGAACAGAGATGGATTTAAGTATGTGCTTAAAATTAAGCACATGCTTAAATGCTTTGCTGAATCAGGGCCATTATGCTGCCTTGCTTGCTCATTCTCATTTACTGTGTTATTTGTGGTACATTCTACTTTACACAGAACACATGCATTTAAAATTATGGATTATGATGATATATATAGTTCTGTCAAGTATGTGAAATCTGGCATCTGTTTGAATTTCTCACAGATAACTGTGTGCTGGTATACTGTACCATTTGTAAAGTTTTACACTGTAACAAGTAAAGCTAATCCTATGAATACATAGTTAGATTATTCCACACAATAAATTGCATTTCAGTCCATCCTGTACAAATAATCTAGAAACATCTAATTTGCTCTTTTTTCTTCCAATTTTAGATTTGAATTTTGTAATTTTGATTTGACAAGAACTGATAACAATGCAACTGAAATGTTCTGTAAACTAGCATATTAAATATTATCTGAAGGAAACAACAGCTTAGGCAATATTTTGCATTTTTTGAATTCTATATTGAGCAGGTTTTTTGCACTGAATTGTCCAGTTGTAAAGCATTTTGTGTTATAATGTTAAGGCAGCAAACAAACAGACAATTACTCTTTGCTGTATATGTGAACTTTGAATTAAAAGTATGTTTCACTTTACAGTGTTTAAAGGGTAGCTACCAACTAACAATGTACTCCACAGATTTAACAATCTCTAGTATCTGACTCTCTCAAATGATGGGTTTCTCTTTAATTCATGTATTGTATGCTATTGTAGAGATCAGTAACATTTTCAATAAATTATACATTGACCAGTCCTAAGAGCTTCTGCCTGTTGTTGGAGTATGCTCTTCTAAAACCTTACTCTGTGAAACACACACTCAACCCGTAAAAGCTGCTGCTAAACGCCTTTGAAAACCATAGAGTGCCCTCTGTTGATCAAAAATGCTGCACATATTCCTTCATGAATATTAAAGCCTTTGGACACCAAATCTTAACAGCTTCATTTTTTCTAAACATCAGTAACAAAAAACAAAGCAACTCTTGTAAAAATGAAAATAAATGTATGCTATTTGGATACAGAATGTGTAAAATAACAAAAGGCTGAACACAAATGCCTTGAGATATATATGTATATATATATCCATGCACATGATACTGATTGGGTAAGTACATACCTTGAGATGCTAAGTGAGGTGACTTCTTTCCATATATATGTGTGTGTGTGTGTGTGTCTTATGGATTAATTAATATAATGTGAAATAATATATTTAAACAATATGTAGAAAAATTGATATGAGCTATACTGGTAAATGTTGCAGAACCCAACTAGTAACAAAAACTGTTTTGTATATTGATGATTACCTACTCCTCTCAGGCTCAGAAAAAAGCAAAACAGCTGAGTGCAGCTTTTAGCTCCTGTGTTGTCTTTGTATGACATGGAAAAATTGATGGCCTGGTTTGCTGGTATCTCTTTCAAATAAGTTCCAGTGAGCCTTGATAAAACAGTAAATTTCATTGCAATTTTTGAGCAGTAATTCATGGAAGGGTGAGTACATCTCAGAGTTTGTTCAGCCTTTTTCCTTTTTTGTGTCTCTTTAGTTTGTAGGCTGAGTTAAAAAAAGCATCTTCACCGTTTAAAGTTGTTTCATGTGTTAGCTGATTTATGATGCCAACACTGAAAATTATTAATCTGCATAAAACATTTCCTGTAGAATAAATACATGTTTTCCTTTACATTGTTGTTGAAATGTTAATGCCAGAATGGATATAAATTAAAAAAAAACACAAACAAAAAAAAACCCTTGATTGTTTAAGAAACTTGAATAAATAACTTAGTTTGCATCTTTAGAGTTGCATAAAGTTGACCTATTTCTAGAAGTAATTGTTCTGTTCTGTTTTGTGGTAGAGAAAGATACATTTTCTATTTTTAGAGTCCTTTTTAAATGACAAAAGAATGGAAAAATAAAAGATATCATGTAGCTTGATTTCTTTATATTATATTATGGCCTGGATATAGCAAGTGTTGCAGAATTCTGCTTAGAAACAAGCTCTGTGCTGAAGGTCTGTGCCTTCAGAAGTACAATATTAATCATAAAACCATAAATACTGGAAACATCCCAAATCATCATTAAGGTGCTGGCAAGTATAAACAATGTGATAATTTTGTAACATTTATTTTCTGATATAAATTTATAATGTTAATTCAGTCGCTTGGAATTTAAAGAAGAAAAAAACAGAAACTCAGTTATTTAAGGATCTTTCTCCATACTTGCTTTATATTTATTCTCCAAATAGGATTTTTTTCTAATGCTATAATTAAAACATGTATTCATGAAACCGATGTTTTATTAAATTGAGAAGGTGATAATATATAATCTTTTTATGTATATTCATCATATCGTTTTTGCATATAATCTTGCTTTTGTCAGGTCCATAGATTACAGCATTTTCAGCTGTGAATTTAAACATCTCATACATGCTTTTATGAAAAAAAGGAAAAGATACAAGAAATGGTAAAAGGAAACACTAAAGTGTTTTTGTAAATTAACAACATTTATTAATGCTGATTTACACTTCTTTGAAACATGTTACTTAACAATTTTCTATTGCCATAAGCAGCTGTCGGCAAAACTATTCCTGTGCTATTAAGATTTTTTAAATGCAAATATTATAAAGATTTTAATGGTATGCAACTGGAGAAGATTAACAACAGCATTAATACTACTACCAGTACTGAAATACAACTCTAAAACTAATGGAAAATAACACATAATACTATAGCGCCTGAACGAAAAGAAAAATGTGTTTGAAGTAGATGTTTAAAATCAAATTGTCTTTTGTGTTTACAGAAATAATTCATATAATTCTTTTTTGAAAATGAACTCTAAACAGAAATCACTTTCTTTGTATATGATTCTAACTGCAAAACATCCCCATGACAACAAATATCCTAGGCTAGGTAGTAGTTTTGATATCCCTGTGTTTTAAATCTGATACAAACTGGCCACAAGAGGGCACTCCATTTTTGTTATTGTGACTTGTGTTAGATGGTATCTGTGTATCTTAGACCTGTGTTGATTTACAAACAGTATTCTCATTTTTCAATATATTCTTTTTTTAAATGATAAAAATAATATGTTTTGTCATTGAAGAGAATTAAACTTTGCTGATTTAAGATTAAAAAAACTAAAAGGTGAGTGAACAACTCTAACTTTTCTCCTCTTACACAGGTATCTCTTCATCATCATATTGTGGATGCTTTCACAAACATTGCATCTTGTTCTGCCCAGTGCATATGATACATTTAAAAATACCAATCAGACAGATTTGCTTGAGGAGGCAGATGTGTGCAGTAAGGTCCTGGAATGACTGCTGGATTTGAATCCCACTGGGCCAGAAAGTGGCATAAGAGGAGGGGTCACAGCAGGATCCTACATTACATACCTAACCCCAACACATCTGGTTGATTGGTATTTGTTAAATGCACTACCTGCAGACCCAGGAACTGCAAGGAATAATATTTTTTCAGCCATTTATTTACTGCAGCCTGATTTTTCATTACATAAACAGAAGTTAACATAGCTCAATCTTCCAATTTGAGCTCCAAAAGAGCCCTTCAGAAGGAGACTGACAGGAAATGTACATGTGATTCCTGGGTGCATCCAATCCTTTCCTAGCACCACCCACTTTCAGAAGTGTACTGGATTGTATTCTCCAAGCCCCACAGTGAACTGAGGGATGCAGGTATCATGCATCGCTACAGTCCTTATCTCTAGAGTCTTTCTGCTCTGGAAGCCCTGTGAAATGGATTATTCAGGCAGAAGCCAATTTATTATGGGGCTAAATTAAGCCCTGTATCTTCATTTATACTACCTTTATCTATGATTTTCAGGATTTTCCCAATGAGGCTGGCTCTAAAACTTTCAAATATAAGGCTAACTTGTGACCAGCCCTTGTGAAAGTGCACAAGGCGAGAGGCACAACCTTCCTCGCCTTCCATGTGCACCTCGCACCCACTCATGGGAATCAGTCACAAGTGCAGTCCTTGCGCACCCGGAGAGAGAGTGGGTGAAATCCTGGCATGATTTACACCAATAGGAGTTTTGCCACTGACTTTAATGGAGCCAGGATTACATCCCACAAAGTTCTGACTGGGTGCTGCAGTCTCCACACTGCTCCCAACACCAGGCTCAATATAAATTGTCAGTCTGACAACAGGGCACAATTTCCAAGATCTGTCAGTTCATCTGCATTCAAGGTCTAGCTATTTTTATTTCCTTATTGTGAGAGACGGTGACAGCTATCTAGATCCTTGTTCAATTTAGATTTCGGTCTCGGTCTATTTTCAAGATTAGTTAACTTTATGTAGAACCTGTCCCAGTGGCCCTTTTGTTTTGTGTTCATTTATTGTAAACGATAAAATATCACCAAAAAATAAAAGGCGAACCGAATATTTTTCCTGCGAGAAACTCAACTGCTGGTGCACAGGGTCCTGAGCACAGCCTCCCGGGGTGATCTGAATGGTTAAGAAGAGATCTTGTCAAAAGAACAAGAGTTATGGAACAGGCCTCTTTCTGACTGCAAAGCCTTTAGCTATTGCTAGATCGACACTCGAGAACTCAACCACACATGTATCGATTTCATAGAACTATTTAGGAGAACACTTTCATGCTTCCCAGGTAACTGGAGGATATCTTTTGAGTTTTCATTCTACAGTCTACAGTTATAGAATTACTTTTATTTTTTTTCAATATCTGGGTGAACGATGCAAAGGAAAGTGAGGGATACATATTGTACGGTCGTGTGGACAAACATTTCTCTCTCTGTATATTAGGCCTGAGCAGGTGTCACCTTACTATCTCTCTCCTAGACTTTGCCTGTTAAGAGAGTGCCAAATCTTGAGGAATTGTGCCAGATCATATTTTTATAAGTGTTTGGTATTTGCCTTACATATACTTATTCTGTGATACAATATCTGGAGATAACAAAAATTGTATAGATTTTTTAATTGTGGTTTTTGTTTCTTAAATTTGCTTGTAACTTCTAGGATCATAAAATCCTCTTAGTTATGCATTATGAAGTATTTCAGTATGCAGTGTTGTTGCAGCCGTGTTGGTCCCAAGATACTAGACAGGCAAGGTGGGTGAGGTAATATTTTTTATTGGACCAACTTCTGTTGATGAGAGAGACAAGCTTTTGTATTTATATAGAGCTTGCGCAGACCTGAAGAAGAGCTCTGTGTAAGCTCAAAAGCTTGTCTTTCTCACCAACAGAAGTTGGTCCAGTAAAGGATATTATCTCACCCACCTTGTCTCTCTAGATTATTTTAGATGTTTCTGTCACTGCTTGTGGACACTTTCCACCCAGCAAGTCAGCCTCAAGGGAAGACGACATTAGTTCAACTCCCCATTTGGTATTAGCCTTGGAGATGCAGTCTCCCTAACATCAGCTGAGAGTCTGCAGCTGTGTTTTGGATTATATTTCACGCTCACAAGGATTTCTTCAACCAGCAGCTTTGTCTCAGTCTTACATCTCTAATCCCCTTATTAAAAAGCCAACTCTTCATTGAGTTATGGACAAAAAAGGAAAAAAGGGATCTGTCTGAGCATCACTGGAAGAAGACATTCAGTAAAAGTAGCTTGGGGAAAGAGTGGAAGATAGTGTCAAATGATCAATCTTCAGGTATAGCCTTCAGGTCTCTTTCCCTACTGTCTGGGCTATGAGGATTTTTAAAAGGTACACATAGCATTTGTAGTTGTATATGCTAACGTAAGGGTTAAAAAAAAAAGAGAGCCTTGCTATTTATTTCATTGCAAAACTGATCACCTGCAATGATCAGAGAGGAATATCCCTTCACTCCATGTGCCACCACCCATAAGTATAACATTGCGTCATTAGTTAGCAGCATTACCAGGATTGCAGGTTGCCTTCCCCCAAAGCACTAGCTATTGGTCACTGCTGGAGGAAGTATACTGAACTAGATGAACTAATCCTTTGCGCTGATATGCAAATATTTGAAACTAGGAGTGAGGAATTAAAAAAATGCTATCAGCTCCAATAAGTGTAAGCACACAATATCATATTAATATTGAATTCATCCCAGAAAAATGATTTAAGTTCCAAACCAAAAGAATTCCCAATTAGCCAACCAGCTTGGTATCCATGAAAAATGTAGATTATGGATGGGTGATGAGATCTTATGCAGCCCCAGAATTTTTAGCTAGAGCATTAGTAATAAATAATGCCTCTGAGTGTACATGCTGTGAAATTGCTTTCTGTTATGAATACATCTCTTCATTATCTGCAGGTGCCGCAGTGAGAATGTTGGCACTGTTAATCACTCTCAAAGTGGGGAAATTGGAAAGATTTCCTTGGCTTACTGATGGGGTCTGGTTGAAATCTCAGTGAATCTAGACAGTACATGATGTCCAGAAATTTAGTAGGGTGCCTAGATACAGAATGGATATGTCATAGATCTGAATGACATACCTCCACTCCAACCTCCTTTCTCTCCCGCTACCCTTTGGAAAAGTCCCAACTTTAATACAGAAAGGCTGAGTAGGCAGGGAAATGTTTTACCTTGTCTTATAATCTAGGAATAGGTCAAAGAAATCAATAGGGCTCTTCTGTCTGGGTGGGATACGCTGCTCAGCCATCACTCTCATATTTAAGAGTGCCAACATGCTATCCTTGGAAAACAGAGGTTCTCCAGCTCTCGACAGAAATGGTACAGCAAAAGCAACAAACACTACATGTTTCATCATGCTGTTCTTTCGATGAGCCTTGACAATGATCTTCATCACCTCACAGGGTGAGAAGTTAGTTTTGCTTCCATGCCTCCTGATACTTTGGTATCTTTACAAAATCTGACAAAAGGTTCAATTAGCACCAGTGGTGTTTGTGTTTTGTGGTCTGTAGATCATCTTTATTGCTACTCTTTTTCTCCTCAAACTTGTCACCTTCACATCAGATAGAAGTTAGTGTCAATCTAACTCTTAGTGGGAGCATTCCTTATCTGGTGAATATAAGGTTATATGAATGTGTGTCTGACATATTGAGAACAAGTATATACCCATATATAGGTGTAATGTTTCTCTAGCTGTAGTTCTCTAATTCTTTCAGTTGATTGCCTCTGTCTGTAGCATCATGTAATCTAACTTCACTCACCCTCTCATCTTGTGCTTGCTTTTTAAAAGTTGTCTAAGTGGAGGATATTGCATTACCTCATAATAATGTGGGCTCACTCGGAGCCAGACAGAGCAAATTTGATAGTTTCATGATGGCCAGGGCTGCTTATACCAGCTTTGTAGAGAAGAGTTTGCTGTACTTTGTTGATTTGGGCAAATTGTATTTCTTATTTTTTAACACAGTCGCTGCCCTTTCTAGGATCACTGCCACCCTTGAGTGAAACAGGCAAGATTCCTGCACCCCACATTCTGTAAGAGAGAAGACAAACTTTATGTAGTGTTGTTATGGTACATTTTTCACCACCATTATTTGAAAATCAGAGAAATGCCATATTAGGCAAGAGAAGAAACATGGTGAGTTGATAAAGCACACAAGGGGTGTCTATTCAAATTCAAGAGATTTCTGTTCTGTTCCTGGCTCTTAGTCAAATTACTTAATTGTTCTGTGCTTCAATTTCTCAAGCTGTAAAATGGGGATCATAGTGCATACCTACCCCACAGGGTTGTTCAGGCTTAATCCATTAATGTTTGCAAAGTGCTTTGAGATCCTTGGATGGCACGAGAGAAATACAAATTATTATACAAGAAAGATTTTTCTTTTTCTTTTTTGTACAATATCTGGCAATCATAACTTTTACACAAAACAAGTTTATATTCACTTGTACTTTAAAACTAATGGAAAATAACTGAATCTTTTGTAGTTAAGATTACTTTTCATTTGCAAAATTCATTAGCATTCGGTCCACAGGCATAGTAGAAAATCATTTGACAGATATATGACAGTTACACACTGAAAAATTATTTCATCTATCTTCTACACAGTTATTGTTCTTCATTTAAAACACTTCTGTCAACCATGTGCATTAGCATATCTCATGTCTATGTATATTGTAATAGAGAAAAACAAACAAAAGTGTCTGCATTCACAATACCCCAAACTGTGATCTTGTCAGATATCCTACTAAGTAGCATTGGACTAGTTCAGTAGCTGAATTGCTGCTTTTCCCCATTCGTTGGTGTTAGACTAATACTCCAGTAGCACAGTCACAGTGCCATCCAGCACAACTGGAGTACTACAGAAGGTGCTGTGTTTTGTCACAGCTGTAAAATCAAAATTATAATCACTTTTGGTCAATTAAAAAAATCCAATATTTTTTACAAGAAGAGGAATATTAGCCTTGGTGTCCTGTCCAAGTTCCAGCTTGCTTAATTATATTCTTCATATTTCTGTTACATGTCTTGTTTCAGCTAGATACAGTAATATCCACTTCGAGCCTAACTCTGTTTACACTGACTTTTTAAGGCATCTTCATACTGCCAGAGTGGAGTAAAGGGACCTTAGTGTAAATAAGAAATCAGGCTCTACATGTCTTAAAATATTGCTTTGCACTGTTAAATAGTTGCAGCAATCAATCAAGGGGCAGCCACACTTCTGTTATGGACACGGTCATTCAAATATATATCACAGAAGTGTCAGTGGCAACTCTAAAATTAAGTTTGCACTGAGAATGGCACTTACAGCAGGAGGGTCATCCTACTATTTTACAATTACAAAATGCATTTTGGACTCATAATTTAATATGTGAAGTCTTCAGGTGACAATTTTCTATGCCATTTGCAAGAGTGCCCACTCAAATTCTTCATGGGGGGGGGGAGCCAGAAAAAAAATCACCATTTTAAAAAATGTACCCTTGGTTACTTAACTTTTTTTTCCTTCCGTTTCTTCATAATTTGGGGTTAAAAAGGCATTGATACGTAAAACCACACACAAACACACCCAGATAAAAACTACATTAACATGGAGTTAGGACTGAGAATAAATATCAGTAATTTAGAGTACAGACATTACTGATATTTTGTAATTATTCCAAAAGTAAGCATTATAAACCTAGGAAATTCAGAGTTAAGGTGAAACTTAAATGAAATCCAAAAATGTTAATATAGTTAAAGTGCCCAATCAACCTTAACTGTGCCCTACAAGTGATGCCATTATAACTGGGTTCAAAAAGAATGAGCTAAATTCATGGAGGATAGGTCCATCAATGACTATCAGTCAAGATAGTCAGGGATGTAACCCCATGCTTTGGGTGTCACTAAACGTCCAAATGCCAGAAGCTGGACAACAGGGGATGGATCATATGAAATTGTCCTGCTCTGTTCATTCCCTCTAAAGCATCTGGCACTGGCACCTGTCAGAGACAGGAAGCTGGGCTAATTGGACCATTGAACTAGAATGGCTATTTTTTATGTTTATATAATAATGATTAATGCATTTTAGTGTTTGTGGTCCCAGATTAGATGCAGCATATTTTAAAGGCACATTCCCCCCCCCCCCCAGTGTCACTAAAGGGCAGAGTTAAGGTTGTTTGAGTGCCTCAGTTGAATGTTGCCATATCTTACCATGTTTAAATTTCTTTTACGTTTAAACTTAACTCTGAATTTCCTGGGTTTGTAATACTTGTTTTTTGGGATGAATACAACATCACTTTTATCCTTAAGTTACTGATATGTACTCTCAGCCCTGGTCTACACTACGAGTTTAGGTCGAATTTAGCAGCGTTAGATCGATTTAACCCTGCACCCGTCCACACGACGAAGCCATTATTTTCTACTTAAAGGGCTGTTAAAATGGGTTTCTGTACTCCTCCCCTGACGAGGGGATTAGCGCTGGAATCGACCTTGCCGGGTCGAATTTGGGGTAATGTGGACGCAATTCGACGGTATTGGCCTCCGGGAGCTATCCCACAGTGCACAATTGTGACCGCTCTGGACAGCAATCTGAACTCGGATGCACTGGCCAGGTAGACAGGAAAAGCCCCACGAACTTTTGAATTTCATTTCCTGTTTGGCCAGTGTGGCGATCTGCAGGTGAGTGCAGATTTCATCAGCAGAGGTGACCATGATGGAGTCCCAGAATCGCAAAAGAGCCCCAGCATGGACTGAACGGGAAGTACGGGATCTGACCGCTGTATGGGGAGAGAACTCCGTTCAAAAAGTTGAAATGCCCAAACATTTGAAAAAATCTCAAAGGGCATGAAGGACAGAGGCTATAACAGGGACCGGCAGCAGTGCCACGTGAAACTTAAGGAGCTGAGGCAAGCCTACCAAAAAACCAGAGAGGCAAACGGCCGCTCCGGGTCAGAGCCCCAGACATGCTGCTTCTATGATGAGCTGCATGCCACTCTAGGTGGTGCAGCCACCACTACCCAACCCCTGTGCTTTGACTCTGTCTTTTTATCAATACATTAGAAGCAAGAGGAAGACCAAAGACAGGGTAGGCCCACTGCTTAGTGAAGAGGGAGAAACAGTAACAGGAAACTTAGAAATGGCAGAGATGCTTAATGACTTCTTTGTTTCGGTCTTCACCGAGAAGTCTGAAGGAATGCCTAACATAGTGAATGCTAATGGGAAGGGGGTAGCTTTAGCAGATAAAATAAAAAAAGAAGTTAAAAATCACTTAGAAAAGTTAGATGCCTGCAAGTCACCAGGGCCTGATGAAATGCATCCTAGAATACTCAAGGAGCTAATAGAGGAGGTATCTGAGCCTCTAGCTATTATCTTTGGAAAATCATGGGAGACGGGAGAGATTCCAGAAGACTGGAAAAGGGCAAATATAGTGCCCATCTATAAAAAGGGAAATAAAAACAACCCAGGAAACTACAGACCAGTTAGTTTAACTTCTGTGCCAGGGAAGATAATGGAGCAAGTAATTAAGGAAATCATCTGCAAACACTTGGAAGGTGGTAAGGTGATAGGGAATAGCCAGCATGGATTTGTAAAGAACAAATCATGTCAAACCAATCTGATAGCTTTCTTCGATAGAATAACGAGTCTTGTGGATAAGGGAGAAGCTGTGGATGTGGTATACCTAGACTTTAGTAAGGCATTTGATACGGTCTCTCATGATATTCTTATCGATAAACTAGGCAAATACAATTTAGATGGGGCTACTATAAGGTGGGTGCATAACTGGCTGGATAACCGTACTCAGAGAGTTGTTATTAATGGTTCCCAATCCTGCTGGAAAGGCATAACGAGTGGGGTTCCGCAGGGGTCTGTTTGGGGACCGGCTCTGTTCAATATCTTCATTAACGACTTAAATATCAGGGATGGTCTAGACAGTATTTGGTCCTGCCATGCGGGCAGGGGACTGGACTCGATGACCTCTCGAGGTCCCTTCCAGTCCTAGAATCTATGAATCTATGAGTAGCACGCAACAGGGATGCAGGTTTTGGGGACGAGGAAGATGATAGCTCACAGCAAGGAAGCAGAGAAACCGTTTTCCCCGACAGCCAGGAATTGTTTCTCACCCTGGACCTGGAGTCAGTACCCCCCCGAACCCACCCAAGGTGGGCTCCCGGACCCGCCAGGCGGAGAAGGGACCTCTGGTGAGTGTATCTTTGTAAATATTATACATGGTTTAAAAGCAAGCGTGTTTAATGATTATTTTGCCCTGGCATTCGCAGCCAGTACAGCTACTGGGAAAAGTCTGCTACCATGTCTGGGGATGGAGTGGAAATCCTCCAGGAACATCTCCATAAAGCTCTCCTGGATGTACTCCCAAAGCCTTTGCAAAAGGTTTCTGGGGAGGGCAGCCTTATTCCGTCCTCCATGGAAGGATACTTTACCATGCCAGGCCAGTAGCACGTAGTCTAGAATTATTGCATAACAAAGCATGGCAACGTATGGTCCCGGTGTTTGCTGGCATTCAAACAATATCCATTCTTTATCTCTCTGTGTTATCCCCAGAAGAGGGATATCATTCCTGGTCACCTGGTTAAAATAGGGTGATTTTATTAAGGGGACATTCAGAGGTGCCCATTCCTGCTGGGCTGTTTGCCTGTGGCTGAACAGAAATGTTCCCCGCTGTTAGCCATGCGGTGGGGGGAGGGGTGAAGCGATCATCCCAGAGAATTGGGTGTATGGAGGGGGGGGGTTAGTTGGGTTTGTGCTGCATGTTAACCTGAAAACCACAGCCCCTCCTCCTTTTAAATGGCCAACCCATTTTAAATGGCCAACCCAACGGCTGGTTGGTATGGGAAATGAGGGCACTGCTGTTTGAAACCATTCCCACATGTTATGAACGTTAAAGAAGCCAAAAGACTGTCTTACCATGGCTGCCTGCAAGCCAAATTCTATTGCCCGGCCCTGCGTGAAAGATCTCTCACACCAAACCAGTGTACCCTCAATAAGAGGCAAAATGCGACCTTTTACCAAAAGTACATGTGCTATGTAATGTTAACAGCAAGGTTTACCATGAAAGAGTCTACCCATTGTTCTCTAAAATGTGTCTTTTTAACTACCACTCTCCCTTTTTTTTCCTCCACCACCTGCAAATGTTTCAACGCTCACACCATCTTCTCTTTCCCAGAGGCTAGCGAAGATTAGAAGGCAAAAAAAATCCACTCGCGATTAAATGTTCTCTGAGCTCATGCAGTACTCCCACACTGAAAGAGCCCAGCAGAATGTGTGGAGGCAGACAATATCAGAGTACAGGAAAACACAATATGAACGTGAGGACAGGTGGCGGGCTGAAGATAATAAGTGGCGGGCTGAAGATGATAGGTGGCGTCAGCTTGGTGATAGAAGGCAGAGGCAATGCTGAGGCTACTGGAGGAACAAACTGATATGCTCCGGCGTATGGTTGAGGTTCAGGAAAGGCAGCTTGAGCACAGACTGCCGCTACAGCCCTGTGTAACCAACTGCCCTCCTCCCCAAGTTCCATTGCCTCCTCACCCAGACACCCAAGAACACGGTGGGGGGGTGTACGGGCACCCAACCACTCCACCCCAGAAGACTGCCCAAGCAACAGAACACTGGCATTCAATAAGTTTTAAAGTGCAGTGTGGCCTTCTCCTTCCCTCCTCCCCCACCCCACCCGGTGTTTCCCTCCTCCCCCACCCCTCCCAGGCTACCTTGGCAGTTATCCCCCTATTTGTGTGATAAATTAATAAAGAATGCATGAATGTGAAGCAACAAAGACTTTATTGCCTCTTCAAGCGGTGAACAAAGGGGGGAGGGGAGGGTGGTTAGCTTACAGGGAAGTAGAGTGGGGGGGGGTTCATCAAGGAGAAACGAACAGAACTTTCACACTGTACCCTGGCCAGTCATGAAACTGGTTTTCAAAGCTTCTCTGATGTGCACCATGCCCTCCTGTACTCTGCTAACCGCCCTGGTGCCTGGCTGCGCGTAATCAGCGGCCAGGCGATTTGCCTCAACCTCCCACCCCACCATAAACGTCTCCCCCTTACTCTCACAGATATTGTGGAGCGCACAGCAAGCGGTAATAACAATGGGAATATTGGTTTTGCTGAGGTCTATCCGAGTCAGTAAACTGCGCCAGCACACTTTTAAACGTCCAAATGCACATTCTACCACCATTCTGCACTTGCTCAGCCTATAGTTGAACAGCTCCTGACTACTGTCCAGGCTGCCTGTGTACGGCTTCATGAGCCATGGCATTAAGGGGTAGGCTGGGTCCCCAAGGATAACTATAGGCATTTCAACATCCCCAGTGGTTATTTTCTGGTCTGGGAAGAAAGGCCCTTGCTGCAGCTTTTGAAACAGATCAGAGTTCCTGAAGATGCGAGCGTCATGTACCTTTACCAGCCATTCCACGTTGATGTTGGTGAAACGTCCCTTGTGATCCACCAGTGCTTGCAGCACCATTGAAAAGTACCCCTTTTGGTTTATGTACTCGCTGGCTTGGTGCTCCGGTGCCAAGATAGGAATATGGTTCCATCTATCGCCCCACCGCAGTTTGGGAATCCCATTGCAGCAAAGCCATCCACTATGACCTGCAATTTCCCAGAGTCACTACCCTTGATATCAGCAGCTCTTTGATTGCGTTGGCTACTTGGATCACAGCAGCCTCCACAGTAGATTTGCCCACTCCAAATTGATGCCCAACTGACCGGTAGCTGTCTGGTGTTGCAAGCTTCCACAGGGCTATCACCACTCACTTGTGAACTGTGAGGGCTGCTCTCATCTCGGTATTCTTGCGCTTCAGGGCAGGGGAAAGCAAGTCACAAAGTTCCATGAAAGTGCCCTTACGCATGCGAAAGTTTCACAGCCACTGGGAATCATCCCAGACATGCAACACTATGCGGTCCCACCAGTCTGTGCTTGTTTCCCGGGCCCAGAATCGGCGTTCCATGGCATGAACCTGCCCCATTAACACCATGATGTCCACATTGCCGGGGCCCGTACTTTGAGAGAAGTCTGTGTCCATGTCCTCATCACTCGTCACTGCGCTGCCGTCGCCTCCTCGCCTGGTTTTGCTTTTGCAGGTTCTGGTTCTGCATATACTGCAGAATAATGCGCATGGTGTTTACAGTGCTCATAATTGCAGCGGTGATCTGAGTGGGCTCCATGCTTGCCGTGCTATGGCGTCTGCACTGAAAAAAGGCGTGAAACGATTGTCTGCTGTTGCTCTGATAGAGGGAGGGGTGACTGACGACATGGCTTACAGGGTTGTCACACAGAATGGACCCCTCAAGGATTGAACTCAAAACCCTGGGTTTAGCAGGCCAGTGCTCAAACCACTGAGCTATCCCTCCCCCCACTATTAACAGAGGGAGAGAGGGAGGGGGAGCAAATGAATACAAATGAATACAAAACAAATCTGGTCTCTTTATTGTTTTGATCCACTCCATCTCTCTTATGCATCTTAGGCTGTCAGCAGATGGTGCAGTACGACTGCTAGCCATTGTCGTCTCGTGGCTGCTCACCAGAAGACGGTGCAGTACGACTGCTGGCCATCGTCATCTCCTGGCTGCTCACCAGAAGACGGTGCAGTACGACTCCTGGCCATCATCATCTCCCATTTATATCCAGGTGCCCCCGACCAACCTCACTGAGGCCGGCCAGGAGCACACATGTCTGCCCAGGCACCCCCGACCAACCTCACCGAGGTCGGCTAAAAGAGCACGCAAGAGATGACAACGACGGCTACCAGTCGTAATGCACCGTCTGCTGCCAAAAGGCAATGAGCTGCTGCTGTGTAGCAATGCAGTACCATGTCTGGCAGCACCCAGGATACATACGGTGATGGTGAGCTGAGCGGGCTCCATGCTTGCCATGGTATGTCGTCTGCACGGGTAACGCAGGAAAAAAGGCGAGAAACGATTTTTTGCCGTTGCTTTCATGGAGGGGGGGGGGGCCTGACGACATTTACCCAGAACCACCCGTGACAATGTTTTTGCCCCATCAGGCATTGGGAGCTCAACCCAGAATTCCAATGGGCGGCAGAGACTGCAGGAACTGTGGGATAGCTACCCACAGAGCAGTGCTCCAAAAGTTGACGCTAGCCTCGGTACTGTGGACGCACTCCGCCGACTTAATGGTCTTAAGTTGGGACACACACAATCGACTGTATAAAATCGATTTCTAAAAAATCGACTTCTATAAATTCGACCTAATTTCGTAGTGTAGACCAGTGGTCTCCAAAGTGGGGTGCACGCACCCCAGGGGGTGCGCAAGATGATCCATTGGGGGTCGCGGTGGGAGGAACGCCGCCGGAGGGGAAAAAAAAAAAGACGGGGCCGGGGGGGGGAGGGGGGGCCGGGCGGGCGAGCCCCCCCCCCCCCACCCCCCAGGCAGGCAGGGTCACCCGGAACTCGGGGCTTGAGGGGCTGCAGGGCCCTGGGCTAAGGGGGCCCCCGGGGCCCTAGCCTGCAGCTCTAAAGCCCCTTTCGGAATGCGGCCCTGAGTCCTCCTGCCCGTGGAGGAGCAGGAGCAGCCACGCAGCCAGCGGCCGGAGAGAAGCGGTGCTTTCCCCTTCAAAGCCGGCCGGAGAGAAGCAGCGCTTTGAAGGGGAAAGCACCGCTTCTTTCCGGCCGCTGGCTGCACAGCTGCCCCTGCTCCTCCTGAGTCCTCTGGCCCGTGCTCACAGGGCCGCATTCTGAAAGGGGCTTTAGAGCTGCAGGCCAGGGCCCCGGGGCCCCCTTAGCGCAGGGCCCTGCAGCCCCTAAAGCCCCTGCGTTCCGGGTGGTCCTGCCTGCCCGGGGGGGAGGGGCAGCTCCCAGAATCGTGGCTCCCAGAATCGTGGCCATGGGTGTGGTGCAGCACTGTGCAGAGCCACCTGCACACCCCCTGCACCAAACAGGAGCTGCTCCAAGTAAGTGCTCTGCACCTCCTGCCTGCCCCAGCCCTGAGCCTCCTCCCGCACCCTAACTCCCTCCCAGACTCTGCACCCCCACCCTGAGCACCCTCCCACACCCTAACTCCCTCCCAGACCCCAGACCCCCACCCTGAGCACCCTCCCACACTCTAACCCTAATCCAGACCTTCGAATCGCTGTCACAAAGTGTTAAACCAAGTTTTTCAGAAATAATGAAGCATATTCAATCACATTGCTCTCACTAAAAAATATTATTAATAATATTTTTTTTGTGAGAGCAAAAAGGTTTTTTGTACCGTTAAATAAAATAAAATAAAAAAAATAAAAAATATTATTTCATCTTTATCTCATCCTTTTTTAATTTCTGTTTTGGTGTATGTTTTATAATGTACATAATATATTAGTACAGTAGTAGATGTATATAATTTATACATAAATAAATATGCATATATTGGGGGTGCGTGCTCAAAAATTTTTTACTGATAGGGGTGCGCGGTCAAAAAAGATTAGAGACCACTGGTGTAGACATACCCTCAATCTTAAGTCCATCTTAACATAGTATTTTTATTAATTGTCCTGATTTTGATAGGAAACTTGGATTTTCTTACTGAGCTAGTGTTTCCCATTAAAAGCATATAGCATATAACTTCTAATTGTAGAAAGTTTCTGCATCAAAAAAGGAAAAATATATTGTACACCTCCCAGTGCTTGAGATTGATATGAGATGTTACATGTGATATAATATGATATTGACACTCATCAGTTATAATGTAGTCTTGAGGATACTCAGATGACTCTTCCAGGGGAGAAGGGTCCTACATTTTTAAATTAACAATTTAAAACAAAAATCTTTAATATGGAAGAGACATCTCTGGAGGAGATTTTTGGGGTGTGGGTGCTGGGAGACGGGTGGGAGTTCCATCTGTTTTTTCAACCCTGGTTGCCTCATGTTTGTTTTGTTGTGTTCAATAAAATTGCTGGTTCCAGGTCAACTAATGAGAGAGATTAAACAAACAATCAAAACATTGTTGTCTAAGGATGAAGGTCAGCGCATCATGTCCACTCTGTCCTGTTTGACAAGTATGTGAGGAAATCGCTGTGTGGTGCAGAGGTGATTTAGTCCCACTACCCCACCCACTCCTGCCCCCATGTGAGGGATAGAAAAGGGTGTGACTAGCAGAACAGGCTCCCAGGATTCTCTAATCTACACTGGGGCCAGTCTGGCTGCTGTTTGTGTTCATGAACAAGTGAGCACAAAGGTCCTGCACTGAGCCCAGCTCGGCCACATGTGAGGGTCTGGCCTAGTGTTAGGAACAGAAAATCAGCTAGAAATAATTGTATAATTTTTTGACTACATTTGAAGTTTAATAACAAGCATTCCAATCATTGTCCCAGTAGCATTCTTGCAGATTCTTGTATTCTAAACCTTCATATTTGAAATACATAGAACCATCTCAAAGAAACAGCAACAGATCCTAAAACTAGGGCAATATCCATTGTCACTTTAGATAGAATTGGAGGTTTTGGCATGAAAGAGTGGATCATTCCAACATACATGTTTTGTAGGATTTGTTTTTGTGTGTTTTCTGAAAAATTGTCTTTGTTTTTTGCTCTCACTTTGTTTTATGTTTTGGTGTTTTCTTTTATGTTTTGTTGTGTTTCTGCTTTGTACATGTGGGCCATTTTATTAAAGGGTCACGTGAAAGGTGTGTGCAGATTAGGCCCCCATTCACTTTCATGGGAGTTGCATTTGTCAGCATCAGAATAGTTGTTTGCTTTGGTCCCTATTTTATGCAGGGTAGCAATAGTGGGTAAAAATGTAAATTCAAAGGTGCAGAAGTCAGAAAAAGATAATAGGTTTTCAAGCCTTTCTACATTCATGAAATATCCAGTGTACCTATGTTTCTGCATTATTAGGTTGCAGATTTCCTTTATGGCCTGTGAAGGGAACTTAAAACAAAAACAACAGTTATTGTGAAATGTTGAAAGGTTTGAGTTCACTGGGTCACGTGTCCAAGGCAAGTGAATGCCAATCAGCATTAATGCATACCAAATGTTTAAAGTTTTTACAATTCTGACAATATTATATACTATTGTGCTTTTATTGCAATTCTCTTTTAGCATGCTAGACAAGTGCACTGTACTGTTGTGAATAAAATGCAATTAAGGAGTTCACTTTTTTCTTCTATGCTCCACAATTTCCCACTTTCTTCTAATCTATTTAAATTCTGTATTACTGCTGCTTCTGCCAGGCCAGATCTCCCCTGCTATGCTGAGATAACACTTAAGAAAATCCTGTCTCTTCCCAGCATGCAAAATCCTTCAGCTTCTGAAGTGCCTTTTCAGAGGAGCTGTAAATAGGTGACCAGCAGGAGTGTCTGAATGCATTAAAAATCAGAAAACTAGGAGGGAATTAGAATGAGAGGGGGTATAGAGAAGTGCCTTTTTCAGAAGAGAGAGAGAAGGAAAAAAGTGTACAATGGAGAAAAGTGATGATGGAATAAAGAAGCAACTACTGAAGGGAAAATTGGGGAAAAGTGACAACAAAGGGCCTGATTCTCTGCTGCCTTGCATCTTGTATAGTCATGCACACCAGCCCGTGGTGAGTGTCAATCATTCTGACTGGGCAGTATTTTACAACCACTTTGCACTTGTGCAAGTGGCTGCAAGGGAGCAGAGACTCAGGCCCACAGATTGACTAGAAGGAGAAAAAAGAGGGAGAGAGTGAAAATGGGCCAGCAAAAAGGACTCAATGTATAACACAGTTTTCAAAATAGAGTATAGTCACATTCTCAAGAGCCACTCCCACTAAGAATTTTGCAGAAACTAAAGTTTGCTTAGCATGAGTGTGATGGGGTGTACCAACCCTGCACTGGGCCAATGGGGCTTGATCAATCACTGTGGGGCCAGGAGATCATGACCCCTCACCCCTGCTGTGCATGCTGTAGGTGGAGGAGACAGATAAAGGGAGGCAGCTCAGCTCAGTTAGGGCTGGTGGAAGAGGAGGAAGGACATGTGTTGCAGGTTCCTGCAGAGGAACCTGTATCTCTCCAGGCTCCTGGGACTGTGGGCCAAACTATGCTATGGACGACCAGCCAACTGCAGAGACTAACTGGGATGCTGAGCTGCAGCCAGCCGAAATGCCCAAAATGGGCCTTATGGTAGGAAGTGACCCAGAGAACATATTAGAAGCTGATGCTTGAACCCTTAACAGGGAATATTCTGGCTTCCTAAGGCACTGGGTCAGAACCCGATGGAGTAGGGTGGCCCTGGGTTCCCCTACCCACCCCCCTCTGCACGCCATTCGGCATGGCTCCCAGCGGGCCTAGCTTGAGACTGAGCATTTGCTCTGCCCCATCTCAGGCGCTACAGACTGTTTGCTCTGCCCTGCCCAGGGGGTCAGAGCCCCCAGCTGCTATTGTCTGCCCCAACCAGGAGCTCTGGGCTACAGACTGACCATTTGCTCTGCTCCTCCCAGAGAGACAGAGCCCTCAACAGCTTTATTTGCCCAAGCCAGGAGACTTGGGAAGCCATAGACTGAGTGTTTGCTCTGCCCCGCCCCAGGGACTACAGACTGCTTAGTTACTCAGCCCCGTCAGGGCCCCTGAGTACCCTCATCACAATTGTTTGACCCAATAGGGAATCCCAACAATCATGTGATGGGGTGTACCAACCCTGCACTGGGCCAACAGAGGTGGCCCCGCTCAACACGCTGAGCCCCCCGTGACAATGGGTATCAACTTCCTCTGGAAAAAAAGTGGATGAGACAAAAGTTCGCATTGTTGCTACTGAGTTTTATCAGTTCTGATGCAGAATGCATCTGTTCTCTTGTTTCCTTGTTCCTTCAGAAGAAACTCTCTGATAGAATTATGCATGTTTAGCCAAGGATGACAGCGCCTTGTCTGCCTTGGGTACTTGGATTCAGTGTGTCTTGGGCCTGGTCTACACTACGACTTTAATTCGGATTTAGCTGCGTTAATCCGAATTAATCCTTAACCCGTCCACACAACGGAGCCAGTTACTTCGAATTAAAGGGCACTTAAAATCGATTTCTGTACTCCACCCCGACGAGCGGAGTAGCACCAAAATCGATTTTGTTAATTCGAATTAGGGGTAGTGTGGCCACACACCACCGAATTAATGTGGTTAAAATTAATGGGGTAGTGTGGCCGCACACCACTGAATTAATGTGGTTAAAAACCGAATTAATGTGCTTAGTGTGGCCGCGCACAATCGAATTTATACAATCTGTTTCCCAAATTCGAATTATCTAAATTCGGATTAATCCTGTAGTGTAGACATACCCTTTGTTTCCTGACTTTTGTAGAGCCTTGGTTACTGTCTGCTCACATGCAGGCACCTATTGAGCTGTCCAGTCTCCCATGATGGCATCTTCTGCCAAGTTTGTCAGGTGGATTAGAGGTTCTTTTTTGTGTGTGTTAGAAGGAAGATGTACTTTGCTTTGAGACTGGAGGGTTCTACTTCCTCTTCCTGTAATTCTGAGGTAGAGGCAACATTTACCATCTTAAAGAATTTAGCTGCAAACTCTTTGCCAGGCATTTCTTGGTCCGATTTCTCTGTCTCTATGCTCTTCTGAAGAAGAATCATCTAAGGAAATTGAGGACATCATCTTTTTTATGTTTTTTTAAATCTACACTTCTTTTTTACTCTTTTTGGGGAAGGGGAAAGAAAAGAGGACAAGAAATCTGTAGAGACGTTTTCGGCATCCCATTCAGAGAACTTGAAGGGATTAGAAAGAATCTCAGCTGTCTTCTCTTAAAGTGGTCATGTTCTTTCTTAATTAAGGAATTTTTCTGGTCTGAAGTTTGGGAGGGTTACCCTGGTACCTTAAAGCTCAAACTCATACTTATGAAGAAGCTGAGAGGGTTCAGGAAGACATGGGGCAGCAAAGCTACATTAGCCTTGAAAAAAAGATATGGCAGCTGGAACAGACTGTCTTTGTAGAATACTGCTAAAGGGGATTTGGTAGCAGTGGAGGAAGGCATCCTTGCAGAGGCTGACAACCCTAAGAAACTGATTAGAACTCTGTCAGAGTGAAACTACACTGCTAGACACAACCTTTTTTCCCCCCTCAAGAACAATGGTAGAAAAGCACTTTTATAATCAAAAACAAAATTTCTGCTATGACAGGGAGTGTCGCAGATGGCCTGCAACTCAGCGGAGGCAGGACATCTGGGAGTGTGATTGGGGACACAGCTGGCCAAATATTGAGGGCTTTATGTCTACACTGTAATCCTGTCTACACTGTAATCCTGTTTGAAGAGCATTATATTAATGTGAGCTAGGAATCTTAGTTCTTGCCTGCAGCATCCACATAGGTGAGTTACACTGCAGCAGTCTGGTGCGCACTGCTACTCATGCCCCTGTAACCCAAACTGTGGGTCAGTGAAGACAAGCCCAGGTCTCTGCTGGTTTCCTCCCCATCACTACCAAGTACACGAGAATCCCCATCAGAGAGGACTGCCAACCATGCACTCAGCTGAGAACAGAGTTTTGATTGACCTTTCTTAGGATCAGAGCACAGAGAACTTCCAAGCGTTGCTTGCAAAACAAATTCTTCTCTTTTTATGTCACTGATTTCTAAGACTTGTTAGCTTCTTAACAGGACTTGCTAGCTTCAAATAGATAAAACTACTGAACAAAATTATCTTGTGTAGAGCTTTTAAGGTGCAAATACAAACAGAGCAAGCATGTTTTTTCAGATCTCTGTGGTTTATTGTTTCAGTGTGTACAACAGCTAGCCATGTAATTTCACTGAAATACCTGTCAAAGTTTCTTGCATTATTTAAGTCTGATGATGGGTAATTCTAATGAAAAACTAACAATAATAGACTATAAGAACATAAGAATGGCCACACTGGGTCAGACCAAAGGTCCATCTAGCCCAGTATCCTGTCTTCTGATAGTGGCCAATGCCAGGTACCCAAAGGGAATGAACAGAACAGGTAATCATCAAGTGATCCATCCCATCACCCTTTTCCAGCTTCTGGCAAACAGAGAGTAGGGACACCATCCCTGCCCATCCTGGCTAATAGCCACTGATGGATCTGTCCTCCATGAACTTATCTAGTTCTTTTTTGGAACCCTGTTATAGTATTGGCCTTCACAACATCCTCTGGCAAGGAGTTCCACAGGTTGACTATAGAGTCCTCTGGGTTATGGCTTTACTCTAAATACTAGATTCTTTCCCATATTGAGCAAAAATAAAAATAACTCCAAAAAGTAGGTGTATGTTATGCACCGTACAAGAAGCATGATACACGACTCCCTCTGAAGAATCCTGATTGGGAGAGTAGGACAGTCAGTTGGGCCCTAAATGTCTTGGTGGGAGAAATGAGACTTCCAGATGCATCCTAAAAACCTCAGAGGAGTTTACACATAGGCTACTCCTTGAAAATACAAAAGGGGCATAATGGCTGCCAGGTTTTCACCTCCCCCAACCAAGAAGGCCAGGTTCAAACCTTCCTTCCTCAACCCTAGCAATGTCAACACAAAGCTACGTCTATCTGACAAAGCATTTACCCCATGCTCATCATGGTGAGAGCCTAACACATACGTCATGCCTATATACCATCCTAATCAACAACAAATGCAACAGGAATGCATACAAGTCCACCTCTATGAGGGGCCTGTCCACCACTGTAGAATAATCCTGAGGCCCCATTATCACCACCACAACTGTGAATGATGTGCATAGGTAAACACTGTAATCACAAACACAGTTACATGTTCCCATCACATATAGCTCACGAAATGGCTCACTTAAGTAAACAGCTGTGTAAGTCATCCACTAATACAGTGCTGCAGCCAATTACTCCTCCCGAAGTATGATTAGAAAGCATATAACACTTCAATACAGAAATAAATACAAATGCACTATATGGAACTGAAGCAGGCTTCACGCAAGTTGACCTGTGGTCAAACTCCTCCAGAGAATCTGGAAGGATCCCAACATTTTAATTTTAGATTGGTAATATATTTTATTATTTTAAAACCTCCCACATTTTGACTTCTTGGGCCACAAACTTTCCTGGTGATCTGCACAATTCATAAAAACTTTTAATCTAAACTCTTTTTTTTTTAAAGGCAACTCATAAATGTATTGCAGTCTTATGGCATACCATTCAGATTGATTTATAGGAAACATCTTGAATTTCTTATAGCTGAATTAACAAGCACAAGCCAGGTAAGCCATCATATTAAAAATAAATTTACTATGGGAACTGTATATTAAAAGTTAAATAATGGCTTGATTTTTAAGCTTAAACTGAAATATTTGCTTTTCTGCCAACTAGTCAAAAACAATCTCTAAATGATTGCATTATTTTTGCTTCCAAAATATTGTTTTTTGTTCACTGAAAGTCATAATCATTTGGACAAAACATATAGAATAAAAAGTGTTATTTTACATACTCTGACCTGCAGAGTTATTACAATGTCACCTTCTCACATCAAAAATGGACAGGTATAGCCTTAACCTGGCATAAGGATGCAGTGATTTTTTTCCAGCTGTAATCATTATGAGAAGTGATATACAGATATCTATATTTATCGCATGTATACACACAGATGCAATATTTTAGTATTTTAAAAACAGAGAATTACAAAAAAAATTGTGCATGGTACTATTTTCATATGCCTCCTGAAAAAACAGGCTGTCTTGTTATTTAATACACTACTTGCTACTTCAACTGCACAAGCCTTGAAAGGTGAGCAACAGTCTCATTAATACAATGTAGAACCTTCTAAGAATGATCTAATATTTTTCTAATCATAATAATGTCTGCATTTTAAGCTTTTGCAATCTACAAGGCTAAATGCAAATACCTTAGATCAGTGAAAAGGAGGGATTCCAAACTGTTCAGTGCTATAGAGAATCCACTTCTCTTCATAAAGTTCTCCAAACCTTAAACTTGGCACTGGTTCAGGATTGAATATTGTCCATCCTGCACCTCAGAGCGGTGTCATTTTCAGAAAATATTCTATATTTGAGGGAAAGAAGGAAATATTTTTGCAGCAGAGATGATATCAGAAGTGACATCATCATAATCAGTAGATATAGGTGAACTTCAAAAGATTTGAGTTTGTTAAATATCCACCTGCTCAGATATTTATCCCAATATTAAACATCACTTTGACTGAGAAATTGGTCTGAAATCTCATGAGAACAGACTTTCTCCCACAAGATCTCCAGCACTTATTCATTCAACCAAAAATACCCGAGAAGTATTTCTTATGGTATAGCCACACCTTCACATTCACTTTCAGCTGAATGAAGGCATGGGAAACAAAACAAAAAGAAAAAAGTTAACTATTTTTTTTTCAAACATTAAATGATTCATTTGGGGATCAGTTGAGATTTTGGACAAAATCTCAGGTCATTTCTTTTTATTTGAGCTAGAATATCCATCCCTAACAAGGAGACATGTGAAGCAACCAATCTGGCTCTTACAAATTGATTAAGACTGTTTTTACGTTGCTGAAACCTATGCAAAGTTCTCATTCTGCATAAAGATCCAAGTAGTTTCCTTCATGAAATAAAAGGGAAGCCTTCTACCCATATTTAGAATCCTCACTCTGTTTATGACCAGGGAGTGCTTTACATTAATCAGGAATGTGCATTATTTGGTTGTATTGCAAAGGACACTATAACTCTCCCCGCCTCCAGTCGCTTATGTTTCTTCTCTTCCCCCCTTTCCCTTTTGGTTACCCTACATACACACACAAGGATAGATTCCTCCTGGCTGGAGCAGGGAGGTGCAAATTACCATACTCAGGGCAGATTCACTCCCAGGGAATGCCCTTCCCTGCCTCTGCCAGGTGACACATCAGGGAAGAGCAGCATTAGTTTCTGTTATGTGGCCTTCACTGGCAGAGACCGGGGCAGGGACATGCTGAATCAGAACATCCCATGGTCACACTGGCTATGTCCTGATCCCATCCAGAGTTGCCCACTTTTGGGGCTGCATTGGTTCCCTATTAGACTCCCATTAAAAGGAATTGCAGTTACCTTGTACTCGTGGAAGACTTTCTATATTCAGAGATTTTAAGGGTGGAAGGGACCCTCACCCAGTAATTTCTGCTAGCTGCCCTGCACACTCATGCTAGAAGAAGCCATTGTAAACAAGGGGCGTGTCTGATTTGTAGATCTTATTACTAGGAAGAGCAAGCAAAGGGTACTGCAGGGTAGTGGACTCAGCCAGCAAAGGTATAGCCATCCTAATCAAAAAGTGGAACAGGATATGAAAGAACATTTATAAAAAGTATTGAATATTCAAGTTCACTGGTATATTATAGTATTTGGGAGTAGTTTTCCAGTAACTGATCATAGCAGCTAATGATGATAATTTTAAAGTAAAAATGTAATTGCAAAGAAAGCATGTCTCTTGTCTTTTATCTGGTCGGTGAGATACTGTACAATAGATATGATTTACTGCATGTGTTGTGAAATTTCATGATTGAGCAGCACTGCTGTGAATGCTATAAAAACAATGGCATAAAGGTAGAGTTATTTAACAACTTACTTTCTAGCTTCCCAATTGTGGTGTTAGTTGTATTTTTATATGCAAGTATCCTTTTTATAAACATTAATTACTTGGGTTTATTCTCTGAGCAATTTATGACAAATGAATGCAGAAAAATGTTACATAAAACAGTGTATGTCAGCACTTATAATTTATTCTGGATGTCAGCCTTAAAAAACATTCTCTCACATTTTCTTCTAACTGTAAAACATATTTCACTGTAGAAAGTACAAATGGCTTTTCCATAACAGGCAGGAAGTCTGAAGTTGTGATGGTGAATCTGTGCCATGCAATGTCTAGTTTGCCAAAATACACCTCCAGAATGATGAATGGGGTCAGCAAGTGATGTGGCATAGTCTGACAGCATGCAAGGACACTATCTGGGACCCTGCAAGTAAAGGGTTAATTCCAGCTCCTCTTCCCCCATACTTGTACAGGAGCTCAAGAGAGTACACCATACACAACAACATACACCTCCCTCTGCTTTTCCAGTGCAAGGAGAGGCCTTTCAGCTCTTGAGAGTTTTCAAGCCACACTCCTCCTACTAAAAATAGAACAAGAGTACTTGTGGCACCTTAGAGACTAACAAATTTATTTGAGCATAAGCTTTCGTGGGCTACAGCTCACTTCTTCGGATGCATAGAATGGAACATATATTGAGGAGATATATATACACATACAGAGAACATGAAAAGGTAGGAGTTGTCTTACCAACTCTGAGAGGCCAATTAAGTAAGAGGGAAAAAATCTTTTGAAGTGATAATCAAGATAGCCCAGTACAGACAGTTTGATAAGAAGTGTGAGAATACTTACATGGGGAGATAGATTCAATGTTTGTAATGGCTCAGCCATTCCCAGTCTCTATTCAAGCCTAAGTTGATTGTATCTAGTTTGCATATCAATTCAAGCTCAGCAGTTTCTCGTTGGAGTCTGTTTTTGAAGCTTTTCTGTTCCAAAATTGCCACCCGCAGGTCTGTCATTGAATGACCAGATAGGTTAAAGTGTTCTCCTACTGGTTTTTGAATGTTATGATTCCTGATGTCAGATTTGTGTCCATTAATTCTTTTGCGTAGAGACTGTCCGGTTTGGCCAATGTACATGGCAGAGGGGCATTGCTGGCACATGATGGCATATATCACATTGGTAGATGTGCAGGTGAACGAGCCCCTGATGGCATGGCTGATGTGATTAGGTCCTATGATGATGTCACTTGAATAGATATGTGGACAGAGTTGGCATCGGGCTTTGTTGCAAGGATAGGTTCCTGGGTCAGTGTTTTTGGTCAGTGAAGTGTCGTTGCTGGTGAGTATTTGCTTCAGGTTGGGGGGTTGTCTGTAAGCGAGGACAGGTCTGTTTCCCAAGATCTGTGATAATGAGGGATCATCTTTCAGGATAGGTTGTAGATCTTTGATGATGCGCTGGAGAGGTTTTAGTTGGGGGCTGAAGGTGACAGCTAGTGGTGTTCTGTTATTTTCTTTGTTGGGCCTGTCTTATAGGAGGTGATTTCTGGGTACTCGTCTGGCTAACAGAGGGGTAGCCATGTTAATCTGTATCCACAAAAACAACAAGGAGTCCGGTGCCACTGGACTCCTCATTGTTTTTCTAACCAATCTAGCACACCTATTTGCTCAGGCATTTGCCTGCAGTGGAAAGATGGAGGGGAGTGGAGGAATGTAGTTTACTTTTGAGTGGGCAGGAGATTTTTATTGAGTTCTTTAAAGTGGGTTTTGGATGAGTCCTCTGATTGACACTGGGTCAGTTTGCTGTGCTGCATCAGTTTACAGTGTTTTGCATTATTAGTATAAAAAGTGCTTCGTACATACACTTGGAAAACTGTAATAGTGCATTTTATGAACTAGATAAATAAATCAATGTTGTGAATGCCAGCCTCACCTCATGCCTCCCAGAAGGAGTTTACAGGATCTCATGCTGGTCAAGAGCTTTTTGTTCCCTTACCATGAGGGGAAAAGACGTATATGAAACAAAGATAGATGGCAGCTGGGGTTGAGGGAGGAAAATGCAGGAGACTGTGATGGCCCTCACTCAGGGTTGGTTGGTAGGGGAGTGCTGCCTAGTGGTCAGGGCTTAGGCCAGTGACGTGCAGGGGGGGTGTTGGTAGGGGAGGCCAGGCCCTCCCACTCCACCAGGCTCCAACCCAGGGCCCTCTGAGGGCTATCAGTGCTCTTATAGCCAGAGATTCTTAAGGCAGCCCTCCCTGGGCCACTTCCTACCACTTACCTCCCTGTGATTGTCCCAAGGTTGCTGTCTGAGGTAAGGCAGCACAAGGGTTATCTGCTCACCGCAAGGCACCTTCTGGTGGCTGTGTGTAGCGAGGTTGTTCTTGTTGGGGCTGACGGCAAGTTACCTTGGGGCTGTTATTACAGCATAGTTCGGGGAGAGCTAGTAGTGAACTGGCTTTGACCGGCTGGGCTGGCTTGCAGCCACTCAACCGAATAAACAAGTAGAGATAAGGAAGGCCAGAGAGTGTTGAGTGTGGGAATAGAGAGCAGCAGTGTCTCCTGCCAGAGCCTGCTTGTGGTGAATACAATTTTTCTATTGTCTTTCGAATTTTCACTTCAGACAGCTGGAAAGTAGAAAGCAGATTCTCTTCCTCTTCTCTTATCTTTTGTTACAGTCTCTCTGACTAGGTCTCCTTGACATACCCACTGCACATAAGCCAGTAAGTGTTTAACAAGGCATTTTTTCTGGAAAGGGCCTATTTATGCAAAACCTGTTTAATATTGATAGGAACTGAGTCACAGACCGCCTTTAATTGCTAAATCTATCTGTTAATTTAAAAAGAAAAATGTGCATGGAGGCATTTTTCTGAAATAAATACAACTTACTCTTAATTCTTAGTTTATTTGCAGTTAGCATCAGATAGTGAAAGGATGGGCATTTCCCAGAATCCTGGCTCAGTAATGTGTGGCAAGTAATTTCCTTACAGGACCATGGAGAGTGCATTTATTGGCCCTGAGAGGAATGTCTCCGCTCTTTGCAGCTGGAATATAGTTCAAATAAATGTTTACAGGCAAAAGAATTGTTAAACTGAAGATAAGGCTGAAGTACCTATCAATGACTTAAGGGAAAAATCCCTTAAGAGAATGTTGTATTTATCTCAGCCCCCTGACATTCCATCCTGCACACTTGTCATTCCTTGCCTGTAAGATATTTTGCTGAAGGGGGTTTCAATAAGGACTTTAGTCTCTACAGCCTTTCACTATGGAAATTGTAAAATAGGAGTTCTCAAATGTTTCCATACTGTAGACTACATCTTAGCAGAGAGATGGTCTCACAATTTGCTTTTCCTCCCCTTCACAACTGCACAAAGCCTCTTCCTCTCATTGGTCATTGTGTATGTACTGCCTCACCTTCTCATTCATGACTGCATTACATCCCTGTGTCAACTGCAGCAATTGTTTACATAGGGAGGTAATATTAGGAAAGCATTTAATGCATTTTTAGCTCTGTCTAATGCGATTTTAGCAGGTGAAAACAAGGAAAGTTGGCACAGGGTAGTCAGCCAGCTCTCCTCTGTGGACTGCAGTTTGAATATCTCTGCCTTAAAATTTTTAAGGTATGTAGCTGCCTATGAAGATGGACTCTTGAGTGGGACTTTGATTTTATACAAAACATATGTGTGAAACATAAACCAAGGACCTGATTCTGCTATCCCTACTCATGGTGAATAACACCTTAATCTGCAAGAAATCCCTTTAGTTTCAGTGGAGATATTTTGATTCAAATGGGACTAATTATAGATTAAGATACTATTCATTGTGTGTACCGGTGGCATAATCTGGCTCTAAATCTCACTATTGCATATGAAAACTTGTATACTTTGGAGCATTTGTCCTAAACAATTACCCTGAATATGGTTATTTTGGTGAAGAGATGTGAAAGCCTGTCTTTTTCTAATGACTCAGTATGGTCTTAAAGATAGGAGTAGTTGTGTGTTGGGAATAGGATTGCCTCCTGTTTTTCAGTGAGTGATAATACAAGGACAAACTCTGTAGAGCCAAATTAAATTAAATTACAAAACTGAATTTAAAAAACTCCCCCTAGTGAAAGTCATCAGTCCTTTACCAAGACTAAAGCTGAAAACAAATTTGGAGTTTCTAGCAGAAGCTGATTTGAATTATAAAGAGCCACAAAATCACCAGAAAAAATGATCGGGAGGTGACATCATCTTTTTTTCCCCTTCAGATTTCCCAAATACCTTGTCTAATCTTGCCTCTAACCTTTCAGAAAAATTCTATCTTGCCAGAAGATCAGGCTTATGAAATTTCAGGCAGATGTCTTGGCAAAGTTAGGTCTTTAAATAAAAGGTTGGCTTCACCCTTTACTACTGAATGACTAAAATCTATCCAAAAATGTAGCCTTTTAAAATTTGTGTAGCTTTAATTAATCAGGTAGCACTTTGATGTTATTAACTCTTTTAGAATAATTCATGATTTTTTAAAAAAAAACCTGTACATCTATAAATCCAAATTCTCAAACAAAAAGAATTCTGGCAGTCAACCAAATCCATCAGAAGGTATCAAACAGGAAATAATCTCTGCATGAGAAAAACTTATTCTGAAAAAAATTGCAGTCCAAAAATTGAGTAAATGGAAAAATTACCAACCTGTAAAAAAATAAGCCTACTCATATGTATAATATATGTAGCTATAAAGAATGTCTGTGTACACACTATATATATCTCTATATATTATACATATGAATAAGTTTATTTTCCTGCAGTATGGCAATTTTTCCACTCAATTTCTGAACTGCAGTTTTTTTCAGAATAAGTTTTTTTTATCAAATAAGTTTATAATTTGTCTAAGAAAACAGTACAGGGCATGACAGGTGTTTAGTTACAAGTTATTATTAATGGGGGGATGAAGATTTGAAACTGGACTCTAAGAGCAGCTGCAGAAAAGTTTTTTTTTATAAAGAGAGAAAGCAAACACTAAATTGTACTAGAAAACAACAGATTTGAACAAGTTCCAAAAGAATACCTGAAATTCCAGATCCTTTTCTCAGGCCTTCAGCAAAAAGCCTTTTGTAGTTGTTGTCAGTAAAGAAATGCTATACAGCTTGAACAAATCAAACACTTTCCATTCAAGACTGTCTCAGAGGATTGGAACTAACTAAAAGATTAGATGGAATCTGATTTTTAGACCTGAAATTCATCCTTAACAGGATTCCTTTTAATAGCAAATGCTATTTAATATTATTGATGTGGGCGTTACAGTACCCCAAAGCATGTCACCTCCTCAAGGAGCTTTATAATTCCTTTAGTAAGATGACTGTAAAGAAGTCTGCTCCCTCTTTGATAACTGACCCAGAGGGCATTTACTGAGTTCAAAGAGATGGGAAAGATAATTTTTCCCCATAAAAGCAGCATCTACACAGAATATAGAGCACAAAGTATCTCACTTTTTCTTTCTTTCTTTCTTCAGCCAGAGGATTGATTTAATATGTACATACAAGCATAATCTTTCTTTTCAAGGCTATTGACTCAGCTTTATTAAGGTCCATTTTTTTAGTATGCAACTGTGAGCAACTGCAATGGATTAACCCTTTCTGTTACCTATGGCCAACACTAAACCTATTCCCTCTGTCTCTGAGCTGGCTCCACCAGAAAGCAAGAACTAAACCCCACTGTAAGCTGCCTAGGGTGCTGGGACTGAATTTAATGAACAGACGGAATTTCAAGTGAACATGACAATGCATTTGGATACAACATCCAGATTGCCCACAGCAAAACAAATGACCAAGTCAAATCAAAAGGAAAATTAAGTGACCTCACAGAAATTCATATATGTATCTTGTTTTCTCTCTTTTGACTGTGGGACGTTTTCCTCGGCCCTGGCCCATATTAACAACAAGGGTGAAGAAACATAAGCCAGAACAGTTGATACACAGTTCAAACACAGGTTAAAGAATATTTATATAAGATAGATATATTCAAGTCGGCAGAACCTGATGAAATTCACCATAGGGTACTTAAGGAATTAGCTGAAACAGTCTTGAACCATTAGTGATTATCTTCAAGAACTCATGGAGGACAGGTGTGGTTCCAGAGGACTGGAGAAGGGCAAAGTACCTATCTTTAAAAAGGGGAACAAAGAGGACCCAGCAATTATAGGCTAGTTAGCATAACTTCAATACCTGGAAGAATACTGGAACAAATTATTAAACAATTAATTTGTAAGCACCTAGAGGATAGTAGGGTTATAAAGAATAGCCAGCATGGATATGTCAAGAACAAATCATGCCAAACAAACCTAATTTCCTTCTTTGAGAGGGTTACTGGTCCAGTGGATGTGGGGAAGCAGTAGACATGATATATCTAGATTTTAGTAAGGCTTTTGACACAGTCCCACATGACATTCTCATAAGTAAACTAAGGAAATGTGATCTAGATGAAATTACTATAAGGTGGGTGCATAACTGATTGAAAGACTGGGAGGGCGTATCTAGTGGGGTCCCATCGGGGTCAGTACAGGATCCAATATTATTCAATATTTTCATTAATTACTTTGAGAATGGACTGGAGAGTATGCTGATAAAATTTTCAGGTGATACCAAGTTGGGAGGGGTTGCAAGCACTTTGGAGGACAGAATCAGAATTCAAAATGACCTTGACAAATTAGAGCATTGGTCCAAATTCAGCAAGATGAAATTCAATAAAGGTAAGTTCAAAGGACTTCACTTAGGAAGGAAAAATCAAATGCTAACTACAAAATGGGGAATAAATGACTAGGTGATAGTACTGCTGAAAAAGATCTGGGAGTTATAGTGGGTCACAAATTGAATATGAGTCGTCAATGTGATTCAGCTGTGAAAAAGGCTAATCTCTCTGTGGGATGTATTAACAGGAGTGTCATATGTAAGACACAGGAAGTAGTTGTCCTGCTGTACTCAGCACTTTGTGAGGCCTCCGCTGCAGTACAGTTCTGGGTGCCACACTTTAAGAAAGATGTGGAAAAATTGCAGAGAATCCATAGGAAATGAACAAAAATTATAAAAGCTTCAGAAAACCTGGCCTATCAGGAAAGGTTAAAAAACTGGGCATGTTTAGTGTTGAGAAAAGAAGACTGGGTGGGGATTTGATAATTTTCAAATATATTAAGGGCCCATGGAAGGTAGGACAAGAAGTAATGCACTTAATCTTCAGCAAGGCAAATTTAGGGTAGATATTAGGGAAAATGTTCTAACTATACGGGTAGTTAAGCTCTGGAATTGTCTTCCAAGGGAGGTTGTGGAATCCTCATCATTTGAGGTTTTTAAGAACAGGTTGGACAAACTCCTGTCAGGGATGGTCTAGGTTTTCTTGTCCTGCCTCAGTGCAGGGTACTGGATTTGATGACTTGTGTAGGTCCCTTCCAGCTCTACATTTCTATAATTCTATAATTAAGACGTCTCTTCTGAGGCAACTGAAACATGATAGGAAAGTGGCCAATTCAGATGCCATGTATGGAGAGAAAAGAAGTGCAGCTGGTGACCCATGATTTTATTAGTTGGGTATATATTGGTTGGATGGTCTAGATCAGTGGTGGGCAACCTGCGGCCCGCGGGGACGTGCTGGCTGCTGTTTCCCGCAGTTCCCATTGGCCAAGAATGGAAAACCGTGACCACTGGGAGCTGTGGGCGGCTGTGCCTGCGGACAGTCCATGTAAACAAACTGTCTCGCGGCCTGCCAGCGGATTACCCTGACAGGCCGCAGGTTGCCCACCACTGGTCTAGATAATACTTAGTCCTGCAATGAGTGTCGGGGACTGGACTAGATGACCTCTCGAAGTCCCTTCCAGTCCTATTATGCTATGCACTGGTTTGTAGTGTTGCCATATTTTAGTTAGGTTGAATAATTGTCCATTTCTGTTTGTCTTCCTTCTTATCCCCATCTCCATTACTTTTAGCAATTCCACTATCCTTCTTAGCCTACAGACTTGCAAGTAGGTAATTTTACTAATGTCTCCCTGGCTCTCCCTCCCTTCCATATGAATCCTTTTGCTAATTCCTGTTGGCTTCTCTTCTACAATATCTATGAAATGCATCCGATCCTCTCCATTCCCACCACTAAAATATTTGCCTAGGAAACTGAAACTGTCTCTTCTCTGGACTTCCACCTTTGTCCTCCATCTTCCTCCTGACCAAAAAGTTGCTGCAGAAATCATCAACTTTGCTTACTGATCTGATCATATCCAGCCCTTTTCCTTTTTTTTAAATGTAGATTTTTATTTAAGTCATATCCACACATCCTCTGTAAATCAGCCTAATAATACATGTTTCCAAGATGCAGTACAGGTTGTATTTTCAGTGTTCAGCCTCTGAACTTTGCAAATGCAGTCATTTTGAGCACACCCTTCCAATAGCTTATCTTCTGTCTGTACACAAGTGTTGACTTTTTGTGCCTACAAAACTCATTGCGGGCAATATTTTTCTTGTAGCTTTAAAATTCATTTTAATTATGTTAAAATGTCATTTTCTCCTGCAATTGTAAAATATGAAAAATTTAATGGAGACACTTATATTTGTAATTTTCCACTAGCTACAAAAGAGGCAGGAAGACAATCTCTGCTATGAAATGTCTGAAAACTGCATTGCTTTGCTTCTGTATTTTTTTTAATGTCCTCCAGTCTCCTCTCCGTAAATATCTTTTTAATCTCCAACCCCTTAGTATACTATTTTTTCTTCTTAGAGCCCCTCTTAAAATGATTTGCAATTGAGGTAGCCCTTTTGTCATCAATTAAAAGTTGCTACTGTGGTTATACATGGCACCAAGCCAGCATTACAGTAAAGACATTTTGTCAATCACCTTTTTAATTTTGGCATAGACACCAGCATACTGATATGGCATTTCTAATTCTACCCTCCTATTTTGTCACTCTGTGTGCACTTATTATCTATCATCTGCTACATTAACCCAGGAGTTTCATCCCTTCTCATTTCAGAAGTTGAGCACTGCCCCAATGGAATTAGAGAAGTGAAAACCGATTCACAAAATGTTATGACAAGGAGGAAGCTTTGATCTGTATTAATAAACCACAGTATTTAACAAAGATAATTCAAACATGACACCCCCTTCCTGTATATTCCCCTCTACATACATGCACACTTCATTAATTAATCAATCAGTCATTCTATGTGCTGTTCTGGAGTTGCCACCTGTTAATGGAGAGTGGGGAAGTCCCAGATTTTCTTGCCACAGGACCAACATGTAGATCAGAAAATGAATCCAACCCTCTATTTACCTCTTTGTCAACAATATTTCCACAGCATTGTCACACTGAAGAGTTAGGACTCAAAAAACTGACAGACTTAAAATTGCAACATTTAAATAAATAATGTTGTGTTTGTCTTGTGATATTGGAACCTTAAGGGACAAGCTTCCTCACCACCAGTTTGTGTGAAACTATTTCAGTTTGAACGTGGCCTGACATACGTACAAAAAACATGGGCCTCCCTATAGCTGCTAGAGGGAGATCCACTGACCTCTCTTACTCCCTGCAGTAGGGGAGCTCATTATACTTAACTTTCTTCTCCATCCTACTTCCTTCTTCTGCTTCCCCCACTGCCTTATGTTCCCTCTCCTCAGTCTCTTCCATCTTTTGATCACTGTCTCTTGCCCTCAGTCTTTCCTCACTGTCCCTGCATTCCCACATTCCCTTGGCCCCACCTTCCTCCCCCATTATCCCCCTTCTCACCCAGTCTCATTTCCCTACCACCAATACACATTCCCTTTAAGCACCTAATTGCCATTTGTGCCTTGAAAATCTCTCCCACAGTCAACAATATGGAAAAGCAAATATTTACCTTCCATGTTACACAAACAACCCTACCACTGATCCACAAGACATACTTACCAATTTGAAGACACATCATAAATATATATTAATTACTTTTTAAAAACTGCATTAAAAGAACTTGATTTAGGTTGCAAGTCAAGCACTCAGAAGTTAGGAAATGCAAAGTTTATGGTTGTCTTTGGAGCCTTAATTCTGCCCCCTTCTGCATACGCATTATGATATAGTCTTTAATTACTTGATCACACATTTTTTCCACAGGAACTCTGCCTTATTCAGTGCATAGGATAGATGCACAAGGTGACAAATTTAGGATTTCACGGACGGTAGAAGTGCAACTACTCACAGAATGTTTTACCCATCAGCAGCTGTGCATGACTCCTTCTCCATTGTAGGATAACATCTGACAGAAAAGTGTTGTTCCTGATAGAGAAAGGTTTGTAGGTAGCTGCCTCCTCCTCCCCTCCACCCCAAATCAGTCGTGTGTGTCCCTGGCCTCCTGTGACAGAATATAAAACTGTGTCCACTATTGTAATCTTTGTACAAAGTATGCCTTGTGAGGTATCACTGGCAATGTCATAATTTGCTGGTCATTATTGTCCTGGTAAAATATGTGTGGCAACATTGTATGTAAAGTTATAAAGTTACATTCCACTGCATGGTGTTACTAAAACATGTTCCAAGTCTGGGGAGTGGCCAAACCAGCTCCTCAGAGACAACAAGCAAGCTGACGCCTCAGCCAGGTGTAAACAAGGCCTATGGGCCATTATCTGCTAAGTGGCCATTCTTTGGCAGGAAATGGGGCAGGGGCAAAAAATCTATATCTTAGCAAAGAAACAGCACGGAGTTCCCATCCACAGAGACTGCCTGTCGCCATGCTCCCAGCTGGAAAAGTTTCTCAAAGGGGGAACCGGACTATAAAAAGAAGGGGCAAACACCCTCAATGGACCCACCCCCATCCTGCTCTCTCATTTTCTCTGCCCATTCTCTCTTCGCCAGCAAGCCTGTTGAGAGCATGTGGTGAGAAAAACTTTCCTTTGAATTTAATCTAGTTTGTTAAATTAGACACTAGTTGCATGTTGTCTTTATTTTTTCTGGTAACCATTTCTGACTTTCATGCCTCATTTCTTGTATTAATTTAAAATCTAGCTCTTTGTAGTTAATACACTTGTTTTATTGTGCTATCTAATCCAGTGTATTTGACTTGAAATGTTTGGGAAACTCAGGATGTGTGCATATCATTTCTATTAATAAAATGATGGACTTTGTATAAGTTTGTATTGTCCAGAAGAGGGATGGGCAGTACAGGATATACATTTTGGGGGGGGGAATCTAAGACAGGGAGTGTGTTGGGGTCACCCTGAAGTATAAACCAGGCTGGTAAGAGCCTAGGTGTGGCTCAAACACAAACCAAGTTGATTTACATGCTAAATACTGTGAGCAGTCCAGGACTGGAGGCTACAGCAGCAAAGCAGTGTAAAGGGCACCCCAGGTTAGAGGCCAGGGAGACACAGCTACTCACTAGTCTGGATTGTACCCTGAGTATGTCACACCACCGATAAGTTTTGTGTGCACAGAGTATAAACTTTCGTTTATAACATGAATAACAGCTAAAAATTATCATAAATCCAACATTAAAAAAATAAACCAGCATCAGATCTTCTCTACCACTGTTTGTATGGATAGACAATACATTGTCAGAAATATTGGTCAACAATTAAAAGTAGAGCTGCCAAGGAAAAATTTCAGCAATAGCCCAATTTCAAAGATATGCTCATAAAAATGTATGGAGATAAACCAAATAAAAAGTACATAGAAAATTCAAAGGGCATAAAAACTGCCCTATGTGAAATTTCATACCAATTGGTCACATACTTTCATAGATAACCAGGCATTTATGCCTCATTTTCAGCCAATTTTAGAATGGAACCCTAGTTGCTACCAAAACCTCCATAATTTATATATAGAAACTCCTGGGTGCATACATTAAAAGGATTTGTAAGTACGTCTTGCTGATCAGAGTTAAGATTGTTTATTAAATCTGTACGGTTAATTTTTTTTGCTAGTGTGAGCAGCCCAATTTGCTTTCAGTTCCAGGTCACACATTGTGCAGTGTCCAAATTCACCCTCTTTTGAGGATTTGGTTTTATTAACTCATAAATTAACAATGACACAAAGTTCAGCCTTTTTCCTGGCTTGGTTCCTCCTAGAGTTCCCATTTCAAGCCTGCTCAGCCCACAGCCTAGTTCCTCTTTCACTGGAAAGCCATTCCATGGTCCCTTATGTTTGCGTGGGGTAATGAGCAGCAGATCCCACCTAACCCTTCCCCAGCAGGATCAATACCTGTTACAAGATGGGGTGTTTCAGGTAAGCACTTCTGTGCCCTGTGTTATGCAGGAAGTCAGACTTGATTATCAGAATGGTCACTTCTCATTTAAAAATCTATGAATCTTTGTTATACCTACTTCTATTTCTGTAGATGTATTTTAATTATGACTGAAATCACTTGCTTCTTTAGCCTGTGAGAGTTAAGGATAAATTGTTTCAGAGCAGTGATACAGGCAGTCACTCAGCTTCTAGCCAGTCAATATTTTTAGGGCATGCAAACATTAACACACAGCATGCAAAGTACTTCCGGTGCTACTTCTCACTCATAATACTGCTTTGCGTGTCCAGGAAGTGAATAACAGAAGATAGCATTGTTGGAAATCAAATTAGTTTAAAGTAGCATTACCATTTTCTTTTTAACAGTATTCATTTTTTTTAAATTAGAATCAAGATCAATGGTTATACAATGGTTTATTTCCTTTTGAACCAAAAATCAAATCCTTAGACATTCCCTGGAGTCCCAATATTTGCAACCCCGACATTATTTGCAACTAGGACTTCAGTGCAGTATTGATTTATCAGTGTATTTTCTCTTAGTGATGTCCACTGGTACATTCATGGTCTATGTATATAGAATTTGAATGAAATTAATGATACATTAAAGATTTAGAATATCTACTTGAAAAACAAAACAAAAAAAATTAATTTTTTCATGTCTTTGCTTTGAAATTTCTATAGATCTTATTACTGCTTTATGCCAGAGATTAATTTCAAAAAGACAACATAAATAATTTTTACTTACAAATTGTGGCACATTGTTTTCAACCACCTCCAACACTGTACTCAATATATGTGACTCAGGAATATAGACAGATGGTAAATTTCCCCATGGCAAAGTACATTAAAACTTTCTGTATATACAGGCATATTAATAAGAGTTTTTACTGTTATACTGCCAAACAATGCCACTAACCATACAGCAGTTTGAGGAGAGAAGACATTACCATTTTTATTTCAAGGACCACATATTTACAGTTATATTATTTAAGTGCTAAAGGTCACATGAACGCCATGTTATAGCTTGCAGTTCATCTTTCTAAGAGACCAGTTCTCCACTGAGTGCTTTCAACTTTCATTAAAGTTGTATTGACTTTAATGTGAGTTTAAAGTGCTTGTTTCATTCCAGGATTGACCCTAAGTATACTAAATTGTGCATTTAATTGTGAGCTGTATAACATGCTGTAGTTTTAGATCTCATATAATATGTTATTAGGTAGAGAGATCCTCTGAGTATTACCCTGTATAAAACATTTGCTAAATAAATGAGAGGCTTGCAGTGATAATGTAGGCCAAAAAAAAAAGTTTTTCCAACAAGAAGGTGTGAGTAACAGTAGGAGGAATAGTTCTACTTTGTGTAATGACCCATCCACTCCCAGTCTTTATTCAAGCCTAATTTAATGGTGTCTAGTTTGCACTAGTTTGCTTACAGACAGCCCCCCAACCTGAAGCAAATACTCACCAACAACCACACACCACACAACAAAAACACTAACCCAGGAACCTATCCTTGCAACAAAGCCCGTTGCCAACTCTGTCCACATATCTATTCAGGGGACACCATCGTAGGATCTAATCACATCAGCCACACTATCAGAGGCTCATTCACCTGCACATCTACCAATGTGATATATGCCATCATGTGCCAGCAATGCCCCACTGCCATGTATATTGGCCAAACAGGACAGTCTCTACGCAAAAGAATAAATGGACACAAATTAGATGTCAAGAATTATAACATTCAAAAACCAGTCGGAAAACACTTCAATCTCCCTGGTCACTCAATTACAGACCTAAAAGTGGCAATTCTTCAACAAAAAAACTTCAAAAACAGACTCCAACAAGAAACTGCTGAATTGGAATTAATTTACAAACTAGACACCATTAAATTAGGCTTGAATAAAGACTGGAAGTGGATGGGTCATTACACAAAGTAGAACTATTCCCCCTACTGTTACTCACACCTTCTTGTTAATTGTTGGAAATGGGCCATCCTGATTATCACTACAAAAGTTTTTTTCCTCCTGCTGACAATAGCCCACCTTAACTGATTACACTCGTTATAGTTGGTATGGAAACACCCATTTTTTCATGTTCTCTGTATATATATCTATCTCTCTCTCTCTATATATATATCTTCCTACTGTATTTTCCACTGCATGCATCCGATTAAGTGGGTTTTAGCCCACGAAAGCTTATGCTTAAATAAATTTGTTAGTCTCTAAGGTGCCACAAGTACTCCTTGTCCTTTTTCCAAGTCTTGCTCCCCACTACCTCACACAGAAGAGTCAGGGATATATAGGGGCCTTTGGCATCAGTTGACTGGATTCTTAGGCAGGATGATGATGTTTACATTTATATTGGAATCAAATGCCTAAACAAGACTAAGTGTGGAGATTTAAACTTTGCTCAAGACCTACTTACAGTATTTACATGAACAGCTCAAGGCCTGGAATAATATAGTAACAGACTACAGTAAATCTAATAGATATGGACTGTTAATCAGTGATATGACCTCTACAACTATAAGGGCTGATTTTTAAGGAGAATGAGCTGTCAGTTTCTATGCAAGACTGGAAGGAGTAGGCTCCTTCATTTGTCTTCGGAGCTTGATCATGATAGATAGATTGCAGAAAAAGGAAATGAGTGTGAGACTCAATAAGGCTACCAATACTTTTTTGTCTGCTATACAATCTGGAGCACGATGTTCAATATCTACAATATAGCATTCCAGTATTATCAATCCTTTCTTATGACAGTGAGACCAGACCTATACAGCCCAACAGATAATTAGACCATATTTCTCAAACATTTCAATGTTTGAGAAAAATAACAAGGATACTCTGTCAGAACCCTAATTTTGACACAAAAACAATTAGCTAATTTAGAGCTAAGGTTGCTCAAGTATATTTCCAATCAAAGCAATCACTAACAGTTAGGAAAATTACTATTCACAGCCACACCAAACCAACTCACATCCTTGCCATAAAAACATCATAATATCCAAACATGCTCACAGACTCCTCAATTCCACACAAAAATCACTTTCAGTTCTCTTCTAGAACCACCCGCAATGCACCCATCCAATCACATGGATTGGATCACATCAATATCACACAGAAATGGAGAACCTAACTTTGACCTTTGCTAAATTAAGCTATATTCCTTATAAACATACATGTAGTGGCCCGATTTTCAAAAGTACTGACAATCCACAGCTCTTATGTTGTTCAATAGGAAATAAGGATGCTCAGCATTTTTGAAAATCAGGCCATGTAATATTATTTGCACATAGAACATAGGAGGTCAGAGTTAAAGGGTGGGATTGTATACTGCATCTCCAGAAGCTGCAGCATACACAAGTGCACCAAGGGGAGGGGCAAGGATGGCTCTCAGTCACTGTTGTTCTCTTGGGATTCTGGGTTGGCTGGGGGCTGATACAGCCCCAAGCACAACGTACTGTCCAAGAAAATATGGTGGGGGGAAATCAATGTCTTAAAATATGGCCCATGGTGTCAGTAGTCTGGTAACTGATCCACATACCAGTTCTGAGGTAAATTGTCTTTCATCTTAGGGTGACACCAGATCAGAATACCAGAGAACTGATTTCCTTTTTCGAATTAAGCAAGGGGTGAATGTATACGTGTGTGTACATATGTGTACACACACACACACACACACCAGGTACATATTATCCCTGTTTTACAGCCTACATTTATAGATGTGGGACTCCTGAATTAGTCTGTTTGAAAGTAATAACTCTCTTTTAAGTAGTTCTTTGAAGTATGTGAGTGTTGTAAGTGAATGAGGGCTAGAAACTTATTTTTTTAAATGAAAGCTGAGATTTTCACATAATCATATGACTTCAGGGGCATGGACTTCAAGAAAAGCAATAAATACTGCAAGACTTGTATTAGTTAAAATTGCAATAGTTGACAACACAGCCTGAAACAGAATGAGGTGCTGACAGGGTAAACATTGAAAAGCTTGGACTGAGGAGGAATTCAGCACTGAGGCGAGTGAGTTGTTAAATTTATTTGTTGGTGAAGTAAAGCAAAGAAAATTTGTTAAATAAAATAAACAACTAAAAATCCTTAGACCTCTTTCACCATATTTGCCATATCTCTTTTGTGCCTCATCCTCTCCTTCTTGGCTCCTCCACCTCTTGAATTCCATCTCAGCTCCACCACCTGCTCCACCTCCACTGACCATGTCTCCTGCCCCATGACCAATCCAGGCCAATCCAGTGAGGGTGGAATTCAAGAGGGGCCATGAGGAAGACGTACACTCCCTGCTGGTGATCTCAGAACAGAGTTGAAGGATCTTCCCCTACCAAAAAATACCACGACAGGAATTACTTCAGAATAATGAATAAACCCTAATGTTTGTCATAATATGTAAATAGGCAAGTAAATAGGATAAACTTTGAAATTGTATGCCTTTAATGGAATTTGTATCTGCATTTTATATTCTGATTGAGTCAATCTTTCCATGAACTACATGATGATTTCACAAGAAATAACAAAAGTATTTATGATATTTTCTAGAATGTACATTCTGTCAACATTAGCTTCATAAAATTAATAGACAATGTTTTCAGTAAACATTAATAAATTAGCCTTATGCATCTTTTTGTGTGCCATTTGCAGACAATGTCTTGTACTTGTAATTGTTCTCTTCCTCTTATTAGTTTTTCTTCATTTTCTATTCCACTAAGCTAACAAAAACATCTTGGTTCAGAGCTCATCACTCTATTTTTTGGGTGTGTGGGGAAACAACTATTGCTAAATCCAAAGTATATAAGCTCTCTACTCTCAGTTCCGAAAAATCAGCACAGCCTTTCTAATAAAAAACAAAAGAGGAAAAAAATATAATAAAACACAATCATTATTCCCATCCCCTGAGCATACTAATATATAGTTAACCAATTTGCCATTGTTGACATGCTTATATTTTCTGGAGGCTGCCACTTGTGATCACAGCACCTGCTTTATTTAGAGATAAAACATTTTTTTAAAGAGGCAGCCTACCATTTTTATGACAGCCTTTCTTTTCTGAGGCATGATTCTGTTTTTGAACTGAAATCATCACAACTGAGATACTTTCATAAACAGCTATAATAATGCTGCAAAGAATGCAGATCAAGCCTAAGTATAGGTAATATTGAGCTTGATCCTTTTTCCACTGAAGTCAGTTGAAAAAGTTCCATAGATGTCAGTGGCTGCAGGATTGAGCCAATGGGGTGAAATTCACTCACATGTCAAGGGCCAGCACAAAGTCCTCTGCTTCTCAGATAGTTTCATTCATATAGTGGGTATGCTGGCTGAGGAGTCGCATATGGGTGCAAGGGAATCCCCTATGTGTTGGGGAAAAGGTCTGTGTGTCAGCCTTGTATAGGCCAGCACAGAATACTACACTGGGAGGTGGGCTGGGGTTAGTGCAGGGAGGAGCCGCCGATCCAATATGGAATAGCAGCCACGGGGCGGGGTGGGGTGGGCATAGAAGGATGTGTGTGCAACAGCCCTGCACCTGGCCCTGTCTTGTGAGAGGGTAGATTTCACCATCTCAGCCGCTCTGTACTCCTCCCATGTAGAGCCCAAATACATGGGCTTGATGTGGGTAGAGTGTACGTCAGCCACAGCTTACAGATATAGCCTGATGGGTACTACACTTTATCCCAAATGTATTATGATGCTTTGAATTGCACCCTTAATAGGTAATGAGTTTGGGAGAAGAGTGTTCCCTTAGGCCTGGTCTACACTAGGCTTTTATGTCGAATTTAGCGCCGTTATATCGAATTAACCCTGCACCCGTCCACACCACGAAGCTATTTAGTTCGACATAGAGCTCTCTTTAAATCGATTTCTGTAAACCTCCCCAACGAGAGGAGTAGCGCTAAATTCGACATGGCCATGTCGA
>NW_020664435.1:18494784-18509770 GCF_002925995.2 Terrapene triunguis | reverse complement strand
TAAATTTGTTAGTCTCTAAGGTGCCACAAGTACTCCTGTTCTTTTTGGGTCTTGTAAGGCTTTTTATCTGAATGGCTAGAGACAAGACTCAGACGACTTGAGGAGGAGCTGGAGAAAGGAGTCAAGTCATGAGGTAAATATGGGATGTAGCAAAGGAGTAGGGGTACCAAGTAGTGTATGAGGGGGCCCACTTTGATATAGTATGTATGGTAATTAAATATAAAAATCATTATACCTTACTGACACTACCCTTATTTCAATTCCCACCATCTGTCCATCACTGGCTTCCAATGTCACTTTCCTCTATCACCCAGTTAGACTGGGATAAGGCTGGCAGAATTGAACACTTGGGGCCTGATTTTAAAAGGTATGCAGACAGAGGCCTAGTGGGAATTTCATAAGTGCTTATATAGGTTAGGTGAAAAAGAGGGAGTTTTTTCATTATAATCTCTCTCCCCCCCAGCCTAGCCTTTATCCAACCTTTCTTTGTTAGTTAACAGATCTAACTCCACGGTTTGGAACAGGACCTTAAAAACCAGCAGGGGAGGATAGTTCTTGGGGTAATGGTATCATGTGCTCTCCCCATGAAAATCCATCCAGATTTGGCTGAGTTATAAAATGTGGAATATTGCTATTTGCACATGGGAATTAGCAATTATAAGGCACTTGCAGTTTCATTTTCTGAACATTCTAGCTGCACCACACAGGCTCCTCAGTGCTGCCTAGAAAAGCCTAGAAGTGGCTGGGCAATTTTAAAATGGGTTTTGTGTCCTTTTTTTTATTCTTTATGATGCTTAAAGCCTACAAGATGTTTCTTTTTGCTGTGTTTTTCACTTTAGAAATATCATTAGTGGCAAGCCTGGTTTTCCTTTTTTCTAGAAGACTTGTTGGAGGCCTCAGATGGATATTGGTAGCTTTCTCACACCTTAATGGAGGGATAAGTTTGATAGACATTTATCAAATAAGTTATTCCTCCAAAATACTTAGATTTTGATATTAAATAGATATTAATAAAAGCTGGTGTCTTAAACTTTAGTCTGACTATTCCCAGTCTTCATCCTCTTCTGGTGTCATAATTTCATAGCTCTTCTTTTGTTTGGAGTATAAAGTGTTGTCAAGTGTTGTAATGAAAATGAGCAGATTTACAAAAATAGAAAAAAGGTTTTCCTGCCTTCTTTATACATTACAACATTTTTAAAAAGGGACACAAGCCTCTTTTATGAGAAATGCATAAGGAACATAGCTAGGGTGACCAGATCACCACACTAAAATGGCACCCTGTGTTCTGATATCAGCCCTGCCCACAGTCCACCCCCACTCCTCCCAGGCTAGGCCCCCACTCTGCCCCAGGTCCCGCCCCCTCCCCGCTCAGCCCCCACACCACGCCCTTCCTCATCCCCCGGCCTGCCGCTGGCTTGCTGCATCCCTCGTCAGTCCCCCACCCACCGCTCGCCTCCTCACCCCCCCGCCCGCCAGTCACCCCTACGGCGCCGACTTCCCCTCTGCCGGGTGGGTGCTTGCCCACCCCCCGCCTCCTCCCACCTCTGCACTGCCCTCGCCCCGCCCCCATTCCACTCCCTTCCCCCAAGTCCCTGCCCTGCCTCTTCTCCACCTCCTCCCGAGCGTGCCTCATCCCCGCTCCTCCCCCTCCCTCCTTGAAAGCGCTAAGCACCGCCAAACAGCTAGTAGGCGGCGGGAAGCACTGGAGGGGGGGAGGAGTGGGGATGCGGCGCGTTGGGGGGAGAGGAGGAGGGAGGAGCTTGGCTGCAATTTTTCTCCATGGGTGCTCCAGCCCCGGAGCACCCACAGGGTCAGCACCTCCCTCCCACTCGCCTCCTTACCTGAATATTGGGACAAATGGCATCCCATCATACATTTATCGGGATGCGGGACAAAGGGTTAAATATCGGGACAGTCCCAATTTTATCTGGACATCTGGTCACCTTAAACATAGCCAATTGGGGATGGACTCACGCTGTTTTAAATCAGCAGTATAGGTCGACTAGTTGCAACAGGTCATTAATAACACGGGGGTGGCTTATCAAGTGCTTTGAGATGCGTGGCAGGGAGGCTGCCATAAGACTATAGGGCAGCAGTTCCCCATTTTCTAGCTGGTCTGCAGCCAAGTAACGGTAAGGATGTGCGAGAGTTTCAACTGCTCATCCAACCTGGAGCCCCCCAAGCCCAAGGCTGGCTCTTAAAGCCTCGCCCAGTGGGCACCATAGGGAATTGAATGGCATCTCCTTGGAAACCCTCAACCTCCCCGCAGGGCCGGTGCAAGGATATTTTGCGCCCTAGGCGAAACTTCCACCTTGCATCCCCCCCTAAAATAAATCACATATATTATACACAATACACTGTCACAGAGTAACGTTATAATTTAGAATTTATGTTTCCGTGCTTTAAGTTTAGCAAATTTAGAAACAAGTTCCTCCAAGTCAATGCTGTGAGCAATGTCATGTTCTATTGACAAGATAGATAGCCCAACAAGTCTTTGTTGCAACACTGATGTTCGCAAGTATGTTTTTATCAACTTGAGCTTAGAGAAGCTTCGCTCACCACTGGCCACAGAAACTGGGAGAGTCAAGAGGATGCAAAGAGCAATAACTGTGTTAGGGACACTATCTGCCAGCTTATTTTCCCATATGAAGTTCAATACATCTTGCGGTGATGAACTCCTTTGGACTCGTCTTGCAATAGCTTGTAATTCACTGCACAAGTCAAAGGCATCAATATCTTTGGATTCACCATGCTGCAAAGCTTGCTCCAGATTCAAGCAATGTTCCATAATTTGCTTTGGTGTTTTATTTACTTATTTAGGGGGAGGGATAGCTCAGTGGTTTGAGCATTGGCCTGCTAAACCCAGGGTTGTGAGTTCAATCCCTGAGGGGGCCACTTAGGGATCTGGGGCAAAATCAGTACTTGGTCCTGCTAGTGAAGGCAGGGGGCTGGACTCGATGACCTTTCAAGGTCCCTTCCAGTTCTAGGAGATGGGATATCTCCATTAATTTATTTATTTATTTATTATTTTGCAAACTGTAAACATCATATATGAAGCCAAATACTGAACTAATTTGCTGCATCAATGTGAATCTTTCTTCAACCGAATGTATTGCTGTGTCAATGACTGCAAAGTAAAAGTTCACTTTGAATTTTTCTTTCGGATTATAAATAGGTTCATCATCTGCTTCATATGTGAACTGCTTCCTCTCCTTTCTAATACGGATTGGATCTGGTTCAAAAAGTGCCGGTACATCCAACTCCTCCGCAAGTTCACCTGCATCTACCAATGTTTTCTCAAAGGCTGCGTCACTTCTGCGGCCCACAAGAAACTTCTTGGTTTCTCCAAGTTGTTTAATGGCATCACATATGTCGAATTCTTTTGCCTGAAGTTGTTTGCTAGTCATGTTGATCTCAAACAATATGTCATACCACAAAACAAGAGAAACAAGAAACTTGAAACTAGAAATGGCGTTTGTAAGAGCCTTTGCATCAACTCGTGACGTATTGCCAGATGATCCTGTTAGAGTAGTGTCTTCATAGATGTCTATCAGAGCATCATAGATGTCACCAAGCTGATAGCGAAGAGGTTTCAAGGCATCGATTCGACTTTCCCATCTTGTTTCACTCAATGGTTTAACTGTGAGATTAGATACGTGGCGTGTTAGAACTTCCCAGCGATGTGTAGAAGCTGAGAAATACACATACACACGTTGAACTAAATCAAAGAAGGCAGTTGCCTCCAAGCAACACTTTGCAGCATCATTAACAACCAAATTCAATGAATGTGCACTGCAAGGAACGAAAAAGGCTCGTGGATTAATATCCAAAATTCTTCGCTGGACACCATTTTCTTTCCCTTTCATATTGCTCCCTTTGTCGTAGCTTTGACCACGCAAGTTTTCTATAGGCAGTGACATCTCTTTTAACTGGTGAAGAATAGTTTCTGTCATACCAGCTCCAGTTGTCTCAGTAAGCGACACAAATCCCAAGAAGTGTTCCTTTATGCATACTGATTCAGTCTCATTCTCGGTCTCTGAAGTAGGCCTATCCACAAACCGAATGATCGTGGTCATTTGTTCAACGTGGTCTGCATCTGGTGTACAATCTAGAATGATCGAAAAGTATTTTGCAGCACGAGCAGATGCTAGGATTTTTTGTTTGATGGCATTGGATAGAAGCTGAATAAGCTCATTCTGTATGTCTTTCCCTAGGTAATGTACATGCATCTCTGGTCCTTAATCCTGCAAAGATGCTCATCCATAAGCGGGTCAAACAAAGCTAGATATTCGACAAATTTGAGGAAGTTCCCATTACCAGAAGTGTGCAGTTTTTCATGTGTTCCCCGAAAGGCCAGGTTTTGCACACCAAGAACTCTGACCAAAGCAATCAAACGTTTTAGTATTTGCTGCCAATACTTTTCTTCTTGCTTAATCAAGCGCAAATGTTCTTCATCAAATGTTCTCTTGTATTTCAATTGCAGTTCAAGTTCCTTCCATGTTTGAACATTCGTCAAATGTTCACTGCTTTTCTCGTGCTGTGAAAGAATTGCAGACATGTTTTTCCAATCCCTTGAGCCTTTTTCAGAAAGAGATGATGTGTCAATAGTACTACTGCCAAACAACTTGCAGCAGAAGCAAAAGACAGAATCACTTGATGTGGAATACTGCAGCCACTGACGGTGCATTTCTTCTCCATTAACAAGTCTATGTTTGTAATGAATTGTCAAGAATTTTCTTTGCTTACTATCTTTGCGAAAATCGAACTGCTAAACTTGTTCCAGCCCATGTTCCACCAGAATTTGTCGGACTTGATCATTGCATTTGGCCCAAGTAGCAGGATCACTAAAGCTCAAATTCAAACGAGTGACATTTTCACTTTCATGGTCTTCCAAGTTTTGATCCTCGCATGTCTCATTTGATTCGTCTTCAATATTCAGATTACGTTCTTCAACCTCTTCTTCAACTTGTGAAACTCTCATCCCCACCTCCATCTCTGCTTGATCCTTTGGCATTGAACTACCTTCATCTCTGGACAGTGGATGGAGATATTTCAGAAATGAATCTTCTTGCTTTCTTTCTTCTTTTTGCTTATCAGCCTTCCGCTTACGAAATTGTGACCCAGACAATTTTTTTTTAATTCGCCATGAGGCTGCATCAACTGAAAACGGAAAAAAAATGAAATTTTATTCCTATCAGTTCTTTTTCTTGTTCACTATTAAAAGTAAAGGATAGAGAATACATGTCACTTACTATAAGTCACTATTTGAATTTCATCAACTGTTTGATGTAAATATTGATTAAGAGATCAAGATGACTTTCCCTTAAAATTAAGCAATGTTGATTGTAATCAGAAATACACCCTTTTTAGTCACGTATACTTCCTTCCTTCATTCTTTCATATCAAAATCTGACTGGGAGTGCTGCAGAACCCATTCTGTCCAACCATCCATGCACCTCCAAATGATTAAAAACATCAAATGGTACAAACTCAATTTGAATGAAAAGTTCCATTTTCTAACTAAATAGGTCACACACTCTCAAATGGTTGCCAAGTGCTCTCTGTGGTGGTATGCTCATCTGCTCTACATGCCTACTAACTTCCCTGTGAGAATAATCTTTGACTTTGATCCAATGAAAGCAGGATGGAAAAGCTCCCCCACCACACCCCGAAGACCTAAGACATGATGGCTGGATGACATAAACAGACACCTGTCCCTCACAGGCACTACCTCATAACATGTCAATTTTGCTAAGGACAGAACATCATAGAGGAATATTATGCATTCAGTGGTCTCTACACTGGCCAAGCAACAGCATGACAACTAACCTAACCTAACCAGTCCATCCAACATTTTTGACTGCTTCTTGGGCACTGGTGAGCCACCACTGAGTGGTGCCAGACCGAGCCCGGTGACAGGGGTGCACTACAAGTCTACAAACCGAGGCGAGGTGCTGGGCCTAGAGTCCTGCTGAGACTGCAGTCCTGCGCCAAGTGGAGCGCAGCCTCCATGAGGAGAGAATTCAAACAAATATCACGCTCCTTCTGCGTGATTCCCCCAAGCACTTCTTCAGGCAGCTGCTATGGGGGTCACTCACAGGCTTAGGCCTGCCTGTTGCAGGCATAACACAGCTGCAGGGCTTAAAACCCAGATACCGGGCATGACAGAGGCTGGGGCAGGGAGAGGGAGAGGGGTGCAGTGGGGCAGCTCAGCTCTGCAGGCTGCCGTCCTCTCCAGCCACCCACGCACAAGGGGAGCAGGAGCACAGACCAGCCATGGACCAAGAGGAGCAGGAGCACAGGCGCCCGAGGCCGAGCTGTAGGGAAGCGCTTACCTTGCCCAACGCACGGGTGTCGGGGTCCTCTTTCTTCCTCCACTGGACCTCTGCCCGAGGCTCTTTTGTTCTCCGTGCCCCCCCCGCTGGGGCTGACCGTAGAGGCTGAGCCAGGAGGCAGCCGCCCGTTTCCTCCCGAAGCCCTGCTGCCACGCCCGTCACCGGGCTCGTGCCACGTGCGTTAAGCGGAGCTGTGGAGCTCTGCCCAGCCGCCGGCGCCCCCGCCGGCAATGACAATAATTGCATGGAGCAGCCGCTGCGCTGGGAGAGGGCGTCTGAGCCGCCGCTGGCAGCCCAGCCCAGGAACGCTGTAAAAAAAAAATTGGGGGCATCGCTTTTTGGTGCCCCCAAATCTTGGGGCCCTAGGCAACCACCTGGTTTACCTTAATGGTAGCACCAGCCCTGCCTCCCCCCTGGGAGCTCTGGTGCAACCCAGCTGCGGCACGCTGCCCAACCTATCCTGCAGCCTGCCCGAGGGCTTCCCTTAGCGCATGCGCATACCAGGAACTACACATCCCAGCATGCTCCTCACTGCTCCTGGGCCAATCGGCAAGGCGAACCCACTTCCCTCCCTTCTCTCCCCATCCCACCGCCGGGTGCGAGGAATATCCCTGCGGGGTGGGAAAGGACACCTCAGTTTCCCCGGCAAAGTGCTGCCGGCTGGTGCCAGGGCGCAGGGAGAGCGCGCTGGGAAGGCTGCAGCGTTTCGGCAGCTGGGCCTACAGAGGAATGAGGCGCGGCCACAGAGAGACCGACACAGGGGGCAGCGGGTCCCTCACAGAGTTGGGGGTGGGCTGAGCCCGGGGTGACTGAAGGGCAGGCGGGGGAGGGCCGCGTCGGGCGACTTGGCGGTTACAGCCCAGCGCCTTCCCGCGCGCTGTCAGTCAGGGGGCGTTAGGTACCCGGCTGCCGTTTGGTTGGCTCATGCCGCGCGAGCCCGCCCACGTGTTCTTTTTCTTGTTCGCGCGCGCTGTCAATCAGCGCTCTGGCTGCTCGCGACGGGCACGGAGGCGCTTTGCCGCCCACCACCCCCGGCTTGGCTCCGCCCCTTCCCTGCCTCGCTTCGCGCTGTCAGGCAGCGTGGGGAGCCCTGCTGCAGGCGAAGGTTGACTTCGCTTAGTTCGCCTGCTCCGCAGCTCGCACAGCTTTGGCCCCGCCCTCTCCCTCCCAGTGCGAGGGCCCCGACTGCCTGTTCTGGGCTTGGGTCGCGCGGAGCCGGCTCGGTAGTTGGCTCGCGCCGCCCTAGCCTAGCCCCGCCCATTTGCGAGGAGCCCAGCTCCGTCGGAGAGGAGCGGCCGAGTCGGCTGCTGGGCTCGGTTTCCTGCTCAGTGGGCGTCAGTTGGGCCTCGCTGGGCCCCGCCCCTCCTTCCCCCCCGGCTGGCTCTGAGCTGTCAATCAGGCGCCGGGCTCAGGGGCAGGCGGCGGCGGCGGGCGGAGAGAGGCAGCTACGCCACAGCCCAGCGGCGGCCATTCGTGGAAAAATAGGCCGTCCCGCTCCTCCCAGCTCCGGCTGCGACCGGCCTTCTCCCCGCTACCCCCACCCCACCCTCCGCCTCCTCCTCTTTCTCCTCCCCCCCAGAGCGGCGCCTCAGCGGGGCATTAATGCGGGATGAGCGGTATGTAACCCCCTCCCTCCCTGCCTCCCTCAGCCCGCTCCACCCTCCATCCCTCATCCCCCTTTCTTCTCCGCTCTCCCCTCCATGCCCCTCTATCCCGCCCTCTTTCAGTCCTCCTCTGGCCCTCCTTCTTCCCCCCTTTCTTCTCTTCCTTCCCTGCCCACTCCGCTCTCCGTCCCTCCTCTTTTCCTCCCTCCTCCATTCCCCTTTTCTCCCCTAACCCTCCCTCCTGTGCGCATCCTTCCCTCCTTCAGTCCTCTTTTCCTCCCCTGTACAGCCCTCATCCTGCCCCCTAAAGCATCGACGGCCACTGAGTGGCCGTCGATGCTTTAGGGGCAGGAGGAGGAGGAGGGTTGTGGGTGGGTTTTTCCCCCTGCTGTCTGGGAGAGGAAATCAAACCTCCCCTTTCTGGGTGTTAACTCTCCAGCCCCCATGGGTTGGGTTTCAAACCACGTTTTTGGGACTGGCTCTTTTGTCAGAATGATTTGGATTGTGGTTTTCAGAGCGGTAAAATCGAAGGGACTGGGTACCAAAGAGGAGGGGCTAATAGGTTTTGCTTTTGTATAAAGAAAGGTAAATAATTAATCTGTTATGCTTTATATTTTTTGCAGATCAAAAGAAGGAGGAAGCTATGCCCACAGAGGGAGAGAAATCTCCTGAGGCAGAGAACAACAATAATAAAAAAAATAAAACTGGAGGCTCACAGGTAACTCATGCACACAAAAAGGGAACTGCACACCTCTTAAAACGAAACATGCAGTTAACTGCATTTCCCGTTCAAGGTGTCTTTCTTTGGGGTGGGTGAAACATGAATGGTAATCTTGACTGCCTGGACATGTTTTTTGGGTGGATTATGCTTTAAACTGATAAATTGCTTGCTGTGTATTGAAGAATTTTGTAAAAAGGACTGGACTGAGGAAGAAACACTTCGGTAGTAGTTTTATTTATTGGTAATAAATGGCCTTATTTTTCAAGCATATGTGAGGATCTGAGAATGTACTTCCTCATTCAATACTGTATGATCTCACTGTGTACTAAAACATCTTAAACATTTTTGTGTTTCCTGAATAAACTTTGATAGTTGAACTGTCAGAAATAACTCACACCTACTCTTCTTCTAAATTTGCTGCTGTTTTCTCTGTTTATGGGTAGGATTCTCAACCTTCACCTCTGGCTTTGCTGGCAGCCACTTGCAGCAAAATAGGAACTCCTGGTGAGAATCAATCAACTGGACAACAGCAGATTATTATAGATCCAAGCCAGGGTTTGGTGCAGCTTCAAAATCAACCACAACAGTTAGAATTAGTTACAACTCAGCTTGCTGGAAATGCGTGGCAGCTTGTTGCTGCTGCTCCTCCTGCTTCAAAAGAAAATAATGTTGCTCAACAAGGATCTTCTATTGCTTCAAGCACAGCAAGTCCCTCCAGCAGCAACAATGGGAATACATCTCCTTCAAAAACTAAATCAGGTAATTCTGCTACTAACCCTGGACAGTTTCAAGTAGTACAAGTACAGAATCCAAGTGGTAGTGTCCAATACCAAGTGATCCCACAGATTCAGACAACGGAAAGTCAGCAAATTCAAATCAATCCTGCCAATGCTACAGCTCTACAAGATTTACAGGGTCAAATTCAGCTCATCCCTGCAGGGAATAATCAAGCTATCCTCGCAACTGCAAATAGGACCACTTCGGGGAATATTATTGCTCAGAACCTGGGAAATCAGACAGTTCCAGTGCAAATTAGGCCTGGTGTTTCAATACCACTGCAGCTGCAGACTATTCCAGGTACTCAGGCTCAGGTTGTAACAACCTTGCCTATAAACATTGGAGGAGTAACTCTAGCATTGCCTGTGATAAACAACGTGGCAGCAGGAGGCGGTTCAGGACAGGTTGGTCAGACTGCTGATAGTGGAGTTTCCAATGGGAATCAGGTAGTAACCACGCCTGTCACCACTGCTTCTGTTAGTACTATGCCAGAATCCCCTTCCTCTTCTTCCATTTGTACAACCACTGCCTCAACATCTCTGACTAGCAGTGACACTTTAGTAAGCTCGGCAGAGGCAGGCCAGTATGCAAGCACAGCAGGCAGCAGTTCAGAGCATACTCCTGAAGAACCTCAAACAACTGCCGCAGAATCAGAAGCCCAGAGCTCCAATCAGCTTCAGCCTAATGGACTACAAAATGTGCAGGATCAGTCAAGTTCACTTCAACAGGTGCAAATTGTAGGTCAGCCTATTCTACAGCAAATACAGATCCAACAGCCGCAACAGCAGATTATTCAAGCCATTTCTCCACAGTCATTTCAGCTCCAGTCAGGGCAAACTATTCAGACCATCCAACAACAGCCTTTGCAAAATGTTCAGCTGCAAGCAGTGAGTCCAACTCAGGTACTCATCAGGGCTCCAACTTTAACACCATCCGGGCAGATTAGCTGGCAAACTGTGCAGGTTCAGAATCTTCAAAGCCTTTCAAATTTGCAAGTTCAGAACGCTGGGTTACCCCAGCAACTAACCATCACCCCAGTGTCTTCAAGTGGGGGCGCAACTATTGCCCAGATTGCGCCAATGGCTGTTGCTGGTACCCCAATCACACTGAATGCTGCCCAGCTTGCTTCAGTGCCTAACCTCCAAACAGTAAGTGTTGCCAGCCTCAGTGCAGCGGGTGTTCAAGTTCAAGGAGTTCCAGTTACCATTACCAGTGTTGCAGGTAAGTGTTCTAGCACATATATTTTCTTATATTTAATAGTGTTGGGCATTGAGCGTGGTTTTGCTTATACTTCTGGGTTTAAAATTGTAAGAAAATTAACTAACATTTTTTAAATGATTTTTTTTTTAATGATACGGAGATAGATCAGGGGTTCTCAAACTGGGGGTCAGGACCTCTCAGGGTTATGAGGTTATTACATGGGGGTCAGGCTCCACCCCAAGTTCTGCTTTGTCTCCAGCATTTATAATGGTGTTAAATATATAAAAAAGTGTTTTTAATTTATAAGGGGGCGGGGGGGGGGCTCAGAGGCTTGCGATGTGAAGGGGTCACCAATACAAATGTTTGAGAACCACTGAGAGAGATGTATCCAGATCTCCCATCTGAGGCCTTTTCTAAATATGGAACTTGTTTTAATTTGATTAAGTATCATTTGAAATTATATCTGAATAAGTGTTGTTTAGAACGTGTATGACAGAAAAAAGGACCGTTTACCAAAGGTATGCTTTTTAGGTTTCTCTGCGGTCTGAGATTCTAGTAGTAAAACTTGATATATTTATCCAAACTTTCTGCAACATTAAACTTTTGGAGAACATTCAACTCTCTTGATCTAATGCTGATAATTGCTATTTTCGATGACAGGTGAAGGTGGAGATAGCAAGTGAACTTAAATAATCTTGTGGCCAGTACTCACTTCAGTTGATTATAAAATTGCTTATCATTATGTAATTTCTGCACTACCTTCTACTTCTATAAGCTGACCCCTTTACAGTCAGGGTTTTGCAAATATATCATCTGGACGTAGAATGAGTGAAATGCTCTGAATTTGTACATATAGAACAGTGATTCTCAACCTGCAGGCCGCTTGCAGCCCAATCAGCACACAGTTGCGGCCCATGTGATATCTTCAGGGCCGTACAGGTAGTATATATGTTGTGTGGATGTGGCCCACATAACACACAGAGAGCTGCATATGTGGCCCACAATGGTAAATAGGTTGAGAACCACTGATACAGAGCATAATTCCCATAGTCTGTTTAAAAATTACTCTTAGCTGTGATTCAGTGTTTAGTATTGGAAGTCTTAATTTATGTTGTAATATGCTTGTCTGACTGCTCTTCTGTAGGTTAGGAAGAACTGTTTTTAAATAAATGCTGATGATAAACAAGAATTTTTTTCATAAATATTCTGCAGGGTCTCAGCATTTCCACAGTCAGGGAGAGGGGGAAACAGGGTGGTAGGGGCACGTGTGCGTGTGTGATATATAACATTTTAAAGTAAATTTTCATATGTAAAGTTTTGGCAAAAAAATTCACTTTTTTTATTACTTTTTAATTGACACAATTTAGAGATTTTTCCCATTTTAGTAGTAAGGAATAGAAAAATCTCCAGTGTGTAGACATATCAAATTACCACTAGAAAAGGTTTGCTAGTATAGATATACCTAGTGAAGATGCAGCTTCTACCAGCAAAAAATGTTTTTGCCAGAATACTTTATACACGTTTCTTGAGCAAAATAAACTGTTCTGGCAAAAGCACTCTTTTTATCAGTGAACTGAATCTGCACTAGAGGTTTTGCCAGCATAAAAAAATATATATTTTAAAGACACTCCATCTGACATTATTATACTGTCAGAAGTCTCTAGTGTAGATCTAGCTTTACTGTTGTACATGTATGCATATGCTAAGCAGGACGTTTCATGCCAAATGAATTAAAACTGTTATAGCTGTAGGCCTGAGGATTCTTCACCTTTTTTCAGGGGGGATTAGCCGTTATTTCTATCTTCTGATAAGCAGACCTGAAAGTTAGTGTAGTTTTGTATCTCCGGTGGTACTTTCTTTTCATGATTTTAACTATCAAGAACTAGTCTGTAACGATGGCATCATATCTGTGTATTTTCATTTTCCTCTGCAATATGGCGTTCAGGTCACTTGCTGGGATTATCTGGGTACAGGTCACTTAATCACTTCCCTTCCATTGTAGGGTCCTTGGGCATTGGTGCACCTCTGTCACTTCTAGTCTCTATCTGTGGCATGTAATAGTGTGGTCTTCTATGGGCTCTAATACTTTAGTCTGATTTCAGTTGTTGGATTTAGTGTGCAGGTGCAGGGTGGTGGTTGTAGTCTGTGAGATATACAGTAGGTCAAACTAGATCTGATGGTTCCTTCTGGCCTTAAACTCTGACACCGTGTGCTGCTATTAAGGCTCCTGGGTTTTTGAAAAAACAGTAAGTTTGTTTCAGTGGTGTCTCATCTCTAATCAGCATTACAGTCTTGACCTTTTGGCTGCTCTGGTTCAAACAAATGATATTGCACTCTGGGAATGGATTACATAGTTCTGCTGTTGTGCTAGCTGGCCAATTTGGATTGGAAAATTGTCGTGGATGGGGGATTTTGCATATAGTCAAAAGAACTCGTTAGCATGGAACTCGTCCTGGGAAGAGTGCTTGGGGAAGCAATATAGGAAACAACAAATTTTCTGCTTCCTGTATGCTGTTTAGGCCTCAACTGTGTACTAGGCATAAGCAGGGCCGGCTCTGGCTTTTTTGCCGACCCAAGCAAAAAAAAATAAAAAATCGGCGTGGCCAGAACTGCAAAGCAAAAAAAAAAACCCCAAACCCGCGGCGCGGCCGGAGCCAGGGTGCAGGGGAACTCCCTGTGCTGCAGACATGCCCCAGCTGGCGGGGGGGGCGAGGCGGCCAGGGCTTCAGCGAGGCACTCGCCACGCGGCCCCGACTGCCACACCGCCTGCCGGGAGGGCTCCGCGCCGCTCCGGTCGACGGGGAGGGAAGGACGCGTACTGCACTGCCGGGCTTGCTACAGACCTGGCACCGGCTGGGACAGACTGAGCGTGCAGCCCCTCCCAGCAGGGTGCTCCCCTCCTCCGCGCCGCTGCCCCCTACAGGGCGGCCGGATCGGCAAACAAAACAAAAAAAAAAGCGGCCGTGCCGCCCTAGGATTGGGTGGAATGCAGCTCCGTAGAATCTGCCGCCCCAAGCATGAGCTTGCTTGGCTGATGCCTGGAGCCGGCCCTGGGCATAGTTGGGAATTTGACTGAAAGGATAATATTGAGTTCTTTGACCATGCTGCTGTTCACACAGTTTACCAGCCCAGGTTATGAGGTCTTCTCTTGGAAGGAAGAGGGAGGAAGACATAAGGTGAGGGGAGAGAAATCAAATGGCAGTTGTATGGTACTATGGAGGCTTCACAGTAGATGAAGGTTCTTGCCTCTTGTCCCTTCCTCCAAAAACATTAACATACACAGCACACTTGCTTAGTGTTCTTGTGAATGATGTTAGGTGTGAATATTGATTAAATGTCTCCTAAATATACCTACATCTTTCCTTGAAATATTTCTCCTTTAATATGAATATTGTGGGATAGAGGAGAGGAATAAAAGTTAACTGAATTTTACTTGTTGCTGTCACTAGTGCAAAGCCTTAGTTAATAGTTTAAATTACTGTTCAGTAGGAGACTCCGTAGACTGCTAATTCACTATGATCTGATGTCGCATGTAGAAATTAGATTGGAGTTTTGTGACTTAATGGAGATTCTACCACCATTTATAAACTTAATATTTTAAAAAAGACACTGCTTTTTGCTAGAAATGTTCTCACTTGCATAATAGAGGTGCACTACTATAAGCTAATAATTATATTCCATTGTCATAGATCCATAAATACAGATGAAAAGGGGAACTGTCATAATTGTCTTCAGGTAGTGTATTTTTTATTTTATTTGTTTATTTTTTGCAAAGTAATGTTGTCCATCAATAAGTTCTGTTTTGGCTTTGGCAATTTGTTTCATGTCTGTACTACGGTGGGGGTCACACCAGGGGCTCCTTGCATTCCTCCATTTTACCTCCTCCACCCACAGCTCTGTGTGCCAGACTCACATCCCCCTCTATTTCAGGGATTCCTGTGACTTCCACCTCTCCAAACATGGAGCTCTCTGTACCCCTAATTTCCCTCCCCCAATAGCAGAGGCTCTGTGTGGCCCCTTATTCTCCCCTGTGCTGTATACCAGATTCCCTCAATCTTCCTCTTATAGGGGTTCTCTGTGGCCTCCCATGTCCATCTCTTCTCCCATGCTTGAGGCGCGGTGTTCCTCTTTCCTCCTCCCGTCTTATCCCAGAGATTATGTACATACTTTCCTCACTCCCATTATTCTTTCTGTCTGGGAGATAGATCATTCAAGATGTCAACATGTTAAATTCTGTTGGGAGGATAGGCAGAAAGGAGATTGTGGTATTTTGTTGGAAGGCACTAATGAATGCTATTAACCAGTTGTTTGACCTATAGATAGTTGCAAAGTTACACCTCTACCCCAAT
>NW_020664435.1:18421934-18489784 GCF_002925995.2 Terrapene triunguis | reverse complement strand
GCACATCAAAATACATAATAAATAGCACATTTTATCTCTGAAGCAGATGACTTCTCAAAAATTGTAGACCAGTGTAACAGGTCATGAACAAGCTCAAAAAAGACAAACGTTTTCATAGTTGGTATTGGCAATGAGAAGTATGGGTTATTCTCTTAATGGATTGCTGTGAATGATTCAGCCTGAGGATTTGCCCACATCTGATCACACAGAATCAGGGCACCCTACATACCAATTCAGGATCCAATCTGTTTGCACGGCTGCTGAGAAGTTTGGTATTGAGCCCTCCTAAATACTCCAAAGAGGGCATACAAATTAAAGTGGAAAAGGTGGGACTTGGGGTAGTTTTACTTTAATCCTAGAGACTTGTGGGTAGTAAGAGCTAGGCAAATAATTTATGGTTTTTATTTTTGTGTTTTGGTTGGTTGTGTTTTTCCCTCTTCCCCCCATTGGTAGTTTTAAACAAAAACTCAACTCAGTTTAAGGTAAGAGTGAATTTGAAAATTCCAAAAAAAAAAAATTAGCAAATCAAAAATGTCAGTTTTGGGTCGAATTAAATGTTTCAGAACATTTTGTTTCTGGATGTTTTTAAAGGTCTAGATTCACAAAGTAGGAAGGATGGTGGTGCCCCCCTTTATAAACTTTAGCCCATTGTTCAGGGAGATCGCCAAGGATGTGAAAGACCTGAATTTATTTTCCCCTTTGCCTGATGTGGAGAAGGGATATGAAACTTGAGTTCCCCACATTTCAGGAGAGTGCCCCTAGTAAACTAGGAGATATGCTTAATCTATACTCATTTAGTTAAGCAATTAAATAGTTGAACTTACATTTTTTAAGATTCTTAAATTTTATATCTTTTATATTAGAAAATGGTGAGTGATAAATTTCTTATCTACTAGATAATTGTGATTTGTGTTAAGCCCTACTTGGTCTTTAACTTTAAATTTAACTTCAATTTAAAGTGCACAAACAGCATTTTCAAATTGTTTATTAGTTAAATAAAATTACCTGTATGGTACATAAGAAAAAAGTTTTAAGTGCAAAATGTGTTTTGATAAACTGATTCACTAAACAGAGAAACTGATTGTTTCTGGTCACCATGGCCTTTAAGATTTTAGAACTAGCAGATGTCGTTCTCTCTCACACACCTTGTTTTTATTCATAGATTACTCCCGAGGGAATTATGTGCCAAAAAAATAAAAATTCTGCACACACAAATTCTGCAAATTTATTTGTCAATAAATAAATGTGGAGGCTCTAGCATGGCAGTGAGTGGGGAGCACAGGCAACTGGCTGCACGGAGGTGGGAGATCACCCTGCAGCCTTCCCCAGGACACAGACTTAGCAGTGAGGCTACACCTGACCCTGACACAGCACAAGAGCTGGGCCTGCCCTAGAGGTCTGTATCCTGGGAAGGTCGGGGGGAGGGCCGCAGGGTTATCTCTCACCTCACAGTTGCCTGGGCTCCCTACTCCATGCTAGTGCCTCCACATTTATTTATTGATAATACAATTTGCAGAATTTTAAAATATTGGGTGCAGAATTTTTATTTTTTTTTCTCTCTCTTTTCATTGTGAGATAAGTGGCATTTCAGCCTTTTTCTGCAAACCTCATGAAACTTTTTTTAACCCCCTAGACCAAACTTAAATATGTACTTTAGGTACCGGGCTGAATTAGGGCATTAGTTTAGTGGAGGCCTCACTTTAGATTTGTTTTCTTTTTAGCAAATTCTGTAGCTGAAAGAGGTGATTAAATAATCCTTGAAAAAGATGGTACTTTCCTCAGCTTCTGGTTTTATACTGTAGCAGGGTGCTGGTGCAAAAGCATCTAATTAGCCCCTGCCTGGTCCGCTCCAATGAAGGGAAGCAGATTGGGGCTGATGGAAAAGGCCTGATGCTGGCCTGAGGATTGGCAACACCTGCTGACCTGACAAGCGAGGGGCTATAAAGGCTGGGAGAGAGCCAGAAGGCAGGGGGCAGCAAGGGAGAAGTCAGTCAGTCAGGGAGGGAGTTGGAGGACTCCTAGTTGAAGGCCGACTCTGCCTGTAAAGCTTATATGTAGATGGACACTAGTGGTGGGACAACCTTAAGTAAATAAAGACATGGGTGTTGCACAACTCTGAAGCCTCTCTGAGCCTTATTGGGGAGAGCAAGTGGGCCCCAGGAAGAGGGGCGGGTTGTGAACCCTGGTACACATGGGGGCTTGTCCAGGATCCTTTGCCAGAGACACAGTTTGGCGACCTGGAGATGTGAGCCACTGCAGAGTGCCCTCCGGAGGAACACGGGGAGATTCAGAAGACACTGCAGGCCTTTCAGCAGTCCTCTGTCAGATGGCCCCGGCGGATGACCCCAACGCCTTTTTGGGTACCTTTGAGCGGGTGGCCCTGGGCGCGGGATGGGATAGGATAACCTGGGCCCTGTGGCTAGCCCCATATCTTGCTGGAGAGGCGCAAGCGACATATATGGCCTGGACGGATGGCCAGACTAGAGACTATGACGCTGTGAAGGCATCCATCTTGGACCGCCTGGGGCTTTCATTGGAAAAATATCGGCAAAAGTTTTGGGCAGCCCGGTGGGCAGGGGGCATGCGGCCCCAGGCCTTTGCCCAGGAATTGACGGACTGGGTGATGCGGTGGTTGAGGCCCGATGCCCAAACAGTGGGGTAGGTTATGGATCAGGTGATCCTCGAACAGTTGGTGCAGTGCCTCCTTGATAGCATGCGGGTTTGGGTGCGGCGACATCAGCCTGGCACCGTAGAAGCTGCCGTCAAAAGGATGGAGGAATATGCAGAGGCAGACTTCCCCCCGACGGAGCGTCGAACCCTGCGAGACACAGAGGGGGGCAAGAAACCCCATAAGCATCTCGCTGGGAAGCCGGTAAACAAGCGACGGGAGGAGCACAAGGGAACCCCTAGCTGCCCGGGACAGCTTGTATGCTGGCACTATGGACAGCCAGGGCATAAGAGCCCTGACTGCCCGGTGATGGACTGTGAGGCTGCTGAATTCTGTGGTTGGACCAAGGCTGGGGGGCAGAAGAAGAGGCGTGGAATAGTCCCATCCCCATGTGGGTGGGGAGAAAGCCCCAGAGGGGTCTAGTGAATACGACCTCAGCCCTCTTCCCTCATACAGCGGCACTTGGTAAAGCCACATTTGCTAATCCCTGGAGAAAGGATGATGGTGGAATGCATCCACAAGGATAGGGAGTATTGTCCCGTGGCCCAGGTACCCCTGGAGGTGCAGGGATGGTTTGCCTGGAAGTGGATGGGGGTAATGGAGGGGTTGCCATACCCCATGATCCTGGGGTTGGATTGGAACCCTGCCCCAAAGGGAAAGAAGGCATGGGGAGGAGACCAACAGAGAAAGTGAGAGAGAAGGACCTGGAGGGAGGAGGCCAGGCCCCTATGGGGGTGGACCCTGAGAAAGGGGAGTCCCCATAACCTCAGGGGGAAAAGATACGAACCCTAGATAAGACAGCCAGGATAGAGACCCTACGGGAGTGACTGATGAGGGAATGGAGGTCCCAGGACGGGACCACCCAAGGGAGGGAATCCCTGTGATAGAGGAAGAGAAGCCAAAGAAAGTTCAGAGGGTTGGAACCCAAAAGGGGGAGGCTCAAACTCCAGTAGGCAGAAGCCCTCAACTGGAGACACGGGGCAGCCTCGGGACAGTTGGTGCCAATCTGTCTCCCCCACCAGGGAAGGAAGGAAGGAAGAACATCCGGGGCAACCTGCCCGAGGTTGCAACTGGTGTGATGACCTCTGGGCGGAGGTGGACTTGTGGGGTGGCCCATCCCCTACCCAATGCAACTTTTGTGGGTGGGACATGCCAAAACCCCACCGGGTTGAGCCCGGGGACCACCCAGATGAGCAGGGAGGCCATCCCCAAAGTAAAACCCCAGGCCGAGAAAAGCAGGGCCGAGCAAGATCAGGCCTGGCATCGGCTTAAGGGGGGAGCTATGTAGCAGGGTGCTGGTGCAAAAGCATCTAATTAGCCCCTGCCTGGTCAGCACCAATCAAGGGAAACAGATTGGGTCTGATGGAAAAGGCCTGATGCTGGCCTGAGGATTGGCAGTACCTGCTGGCCTGACAAGCCAAGGGCTATGAAGGCTGGGAGGGAGACAGAAGGCAGGGGGCAGCAAGGGAGAAGTCAGACGGAGGGAGCGGGAGGCCTTCTAGCTGAAGGCTGACTCTGCCTGTAAAGCTTGTATATAGATGGACACTGGTGGTGGGACAACCTTAAGTAAATAAAGACACAAGTGTTGCACAACCCTGAAGCCTCTCTGAGCCTTATTGGGGAGAGCAAGCGGGACCCAGGAAAAGGGGCGGATCGTGAACCCTGGTACAATACATAAGGGAAAACAAAATCAAGTTCCACTTCAGATATGCTATTTTTCTCCCCCTGCCCCTTCCAACCACAAACATTGTTTAGAAAAACAGCTTTGTACTTTGGATGTGAAATAGGCTTAAAAATCTACTTTCAGTGGACCAAGAAATGGATAAAGATGCCTATATTCTTCTTTCATGATGTTCTCAAATGCTTGAAGCTTTTTAATAATCAGTCTATCCATATATCAGACATACAAAGCATCCATTGATAAAGCCCTTTCTAAAAGCATGAAAGTATATTCTGCAAGGGGCTCATGTTCATGGGATAAGAAACATAGGGCTTTGCCTGTGGAATTCACAATGGTACCATTTTAGATTTGCAGTTACTTCAGGAAGCTTTGTAAGACTGGCATTCTCCTCTTGATTGATGCAGCCTTTGTTCCTTTTGGGTGCCCTCAGTCTAAGTTAAGCAAGTAAAATTAAAAATACAAAATCTATACGAATAAATTTCCCAGGATTGAATTTCTTAGATTTGCTGCCTTATTTGATATCTTGTCCTTATTGCTTGCTATTTTCCATCAGTGAATGCATGTTTTATGCTTGCAACTTTTATTTTTCATATTTGAGAGCATCCACTGGTTTGGACTCACTATTCCTATATACCAATGTTCTTGAGTTTAAAATTAAGCTTGTAGAAGTTCTATTATACCACAACCTATAGCATTTAGATATTCATTAATATTTTCTACATAGTTTTAGTTTCAGATTTTGAAACCCTCTCTGGCAAAGGGATCGTGAACTCTGGTGTGCAGGAGCCTAAAGTGCCTCCATTATAATGGATGGCGCATGTCTAACTGTGAACAATAGCCAAACAAGTGCATGATCTCTGCTATGAGAAATAAAAATTATAGTTAAGAAAATTAATTTTCTCCTTATCTTAAAAACAGCGAGGACTAGAAACTTCAAATGTGGTCTGGTGTGAAGTAGTGCTGGCTGTCATTTTCAAGAAAAGTAGGTATATGTTTGGCAATTCCTGATTACCCCTGAATGAATTCCAAAATGTTACATGAACACTTGTTGGTACTCCCTGTTCACTAAATAATTATAGACCTTGGAGGTTTATATTAAAAATCATAAATGCAAGCCCTTTTCCTGGAGGGAATAGTCTTCAAAATGTACATGGATTGCTGAGTGTGTCACTATGATTCCTAAGCTTAAAGAAAAATTTCAGAGTTCTGTTCCTTTCCCCTTACAATCCAGGCACTTTTGTCAGTGATGCTAGCCTCCTCTGCTCTTGGCAGCTATAGCACTGAATTAATTACTAATTAACAACTCCAAAAGTAACTCCTGGTGGGCAGCAGCATCTCCTTCCCTTCTTGCAGAATGGGTACATAAACATACTTTCAAGTTGTTCTTGATTTTTGGTGGCTACAGCAACAATGAAACCAAGAGGAAAAACTGTCTGTCCCTTCTCCAATACCAGTGCACTTACCTCCAACTCTCCTTCTTGCTGAGTGAAGATACCATCTCCTGACATTTTTGAATGCTGATGAAATTCAGTGACATTATCCTCACCATGTGTTACATTTAATTTTGGAAGAGCATGCTTGGGTACTACTAAACACTATAGAAAGATCTGTTACAAACAGCTACTCTTTCTCCTCTACCCCCCAAAAAATCAGTTAGGCATGCCCCAGTATCTAAGAAAACCAGCCTCACGCTTTTTCAGCAGCTTTTTTGTCTCAGTGGGTTTCCCTCAGATTTCTGATGTAGTCTCCTGCTGTACCCTGAGGGCTGTCCCAGATCATGGAACCAGAACCCAGGTCATCTGCAGTACCCATTATACAAACTGCTTCATTTTTCTTTGAGTATCTGATTAAGAACTCTTGGGATTGGCAGGTTCAGAGGGAAAGGGAGTGGCAGATATTGCACTTAGAGGGGGATGTGGTACTTCTCAACGCAACACAAGTGTCATGGAAGTCACTAACCAGGAAGACCAAGGTACATGCCATGCAGATTTTGAAATCCTGGATCTTGGGCATACTAATAACCTAAACATTGTGGGTTTGAGGTGGTGGAGGAGCGAAGAGGGGAAACACCTAGACTTCTACTACCATTATTTAACTAAAAAAAACTAAAGCTAGCTGGAAAAGAAAACTATAGAGAAAACTGGAATTTGAAACAGCAATGCTAGCACAGCTGCATACACTGACAAGTTGAGTCTTGGACCAAGGCAATAGAGTGGAACCGGAGAGATAGTAGGTCTATGCTGCCCTTCATGCCCTTGGTTTGTAGCTCAGGCATGGACCAACGAATGCTGCTAATTTTAAATCTTCACGTCTTAGGTGCGTGGAGTGCACATACACCTTGAGTGGAATACACATAGGAACCATCACCAAAGATATTTTGTATACGTCAATCCCTTGCTGAGCTCATGCACCCTATGTACAGATCAGAATCTTTTAACAAGTGGCTGTCAGAGCCACTCGTGCACCCTACAATAGCTTTGCTCTCCCTAGCTCCACCAGGCATAAAGGGTGGAGCACCTCCAAGAGTGGTCACATTTTTTCCTTCACCATCTGGAATCCTGGTCAAAAAATTCTAAGCTGCAGGGAAGGAGGGCAGGCCGTGAGATCCACGTGTATAGAACATCTTGAACAATTGGTTACTGTAAGATAAGAAACTGTTCTTTGACTATCTGTACACACGTGGATCTCATTCTCAGTGTTTAGCCAGCAGTTAACTCCTCCAGGAGATGGGAGTGAGGAGCTCATCTAAACAATAATTGCTGAAATGCCTGATCAAACAGCATCAGAACTGGAGGCTGATGAGGATGAATAGTGGTTGGGGAATGTGTGAACAGAGCTCTATGAAGCTGAAAGCTGTGGAGCAGCTATGGGAATTCTACTAAGACATGCTGCCCAGGTCACCTGTGGCATGGTGGAATGAAATGAGAGAGGGAGGAGTCAACTTATAGATATCATAGGCTGTTCTAATACAGTCTATGATCCATTTTGAAAGTCTTTGTGCTGAAATAGCTTGCTCTTTGGACCTATCTCTGTGAATTGCAAAGGTAATCAGACAGTACTCTTCTCGCATCCAAAGTATTCAGTTTTGCCTCCCTAGAAGATGAACAATGGAAGAACACTAGGAAATGCATCTACTAATTGATATGAAAGTCAGAGACCACCTTAGGTATAAATCTGGAGCAAGGTCTCATAGTTACTCACTCTGCATAAAATATTATAGCTGGGGGACCCATCATCAGAGTCTGAATCTCACTCTCTGGGCAGAAATGATTGCTACCAAGAATGTAGTTTTAATTGTCAGATAATATAGTGAACACAGCGTCATGGGTTCAAATGGTGGCTATATCCATGAAGTAAGCACAAAGTTCAACTCCCACGAAGGGGAAATTTGCCTGACAAGTAGAAAACTGAAGACAATTCTTTTAAGAATTTGTGAACAGTAGGGTGAGACAAGGCCAAGCTATTTTGGACTAGTGGATGATAGGCAGATACTTCTGCTACATGAACTTTGATGGAGCTAACTGAAAGACCTGACTACTTGAAAGACAAGTAGTTCATTATAACCAGAATCAAAGTTTGTAATGGACCAAATCTGCACTTAGAAGACTGTGAGGAAAAACATGTTCATTTTGCACTATATGTACATTTAGTGCAGGGTTGGGTAAACTTTTTGGCCCGAGGGCCACATCTGGCAATAGAAATTGTATGACGAGCCATAAATGCTAACAGAATTGGGGTTGGGGTGCAGGCGGAGGTTAGGTCTCTGGTTGGGGTGTGGGCTCCAGGGTGGGGCCAGAAATTAGGAGTTCAGGAAGTGAGAGGGGGCTCCAAGTGGGGTGAGTGGGGGCAAGGGCTCCAGCTGGGAGTGCAGGCTCTGGGGTGGTGTTGGGGATGAGTTTGGGGTGTAGGAGGGTGCTCTGGGCTGGTACCAAGGGGTTTGGAGGGCGGGAGGGGGATCTGGGCTGGGGCAGGGGTGCGGGAACGGGTGCAGGGTCTGGCTAGGGGTGCAGGCTCTGGGGTAGGACTGAGGGGATTAGGGTGCAGGAGGGTGCTCCAGGCTGGGATTGAGAGGTTTGGCTGGCGAGGGATTAGAGCTGGGGCAGGGGGCTGGGACGTGGGGAGAGACTCGGGTGCAGGCTCTGGGCAACACTTACCTCAAGCATCTCCTGGAAGCAGTGCCATGTCCCTTCTTCGGCTCCTACGCGGAGGTGCGGCTAGGTGGCTCTGCACGCTGCCCCGTCTGCAGGCACTGCCCCTGCAGCTCTCATTGGAGCACCAGAGGGGGCCATTGAAGCACGTAGGAGCCAGAGGCGGGCCATGCCGCTGCTTCTGGGAGCCGCGTGGAGCAGCCCCTGACCCTGCTCCCTGGCTGGAGCGCCGGAGCAGGGCCATGCCATGGCTTCTGGGAGCCGCGTGGAGCAGCCCCCGACCCTGCTCCCTGGCTGGAGCGCCGGAGTGGGGCAAGCCCTAGACCCCGCTCCCCAGCGGGAGCTTGAGGGCCAGCTTAAAACAGCTGGCGGGCCGGATTCAGCCCGCAGGCCATAGTTTGCCTGGCCCAGGTGCTTACCCTGGCGAGCCACATGCCAAAGGTTGCCGATCCTTGCTGTAGATAGTTCTCTTCACAAATGCTGTCCCTGCCTGAGCTCAGCTAACATGTCAGGGTGGTCCCAGCCATGGACAGGCTTTCTGGGGCCTACAGTTGGTTGGCCAAATATGTCAGTCAGTTTCTGGTCTGGTAACTCTACTTTTTCGCCCCCATTGCTGGGCTAGGTCTCAAGCACAGATTAGACAGGCAGTCTCAATTTCAGTTCCCCAAGGCTGTGGTGTGTTGCTGGAGGCTGCTTTTCTCAAATCCCCAAAATGGTGCAGACGGCTACATGAGTTGGAAAAATTAGTTGATTTGTTAAATGAGCAATCTCTTATACAACAAAATGGCCATATCTTAAGGTGAGGCCTAGAAACTTGAAATTATTTATGAAGCTCTAGGTGACAGTTAAGTGGCAAATTAGGAATATCAGACTGTTCCACTAACATAATGAGGACACTTAAGGTCTACTAACCAAGCACCTTTTTTAAGTTTCACTTTCTCTTGGAGAACTAGCAAGATTCATAAAAGGTATGCCCTTGACAAGTTTGACAAAAGATCAATGGACTTCAGAATTCTGGAGCTTCAGTACCCCTAAAGACTCCAAAGGGCATTAGAAATTTTATATGCAGTACAGGAGATCATCTAAGCTCTGTATAAATCAGTAACTCCTCTGAAGCTCTTATGTTCCAGGAGCTCATTCAAATTGCCTGCAGACCTTATAGAGGTTAAAGGAATTTAAGTAGTGCTTATAAGCTCCTTGGCAGGGATCATCTTTTTGTTTCTAGCACAGTGGGGTCTTTTTTCATGACTAGGATTCCTAGGCAGTATAGTAATAGAAATAATAAATAGGTCTTCAGGTATAGCTTGGCAGGTACCGTACATTTTGGTGGTGGTCTGTCAAGACGGAGACTATGATATTCTAATTAATATGGCTGCTAACTAGGATGTCACCTAGTTTTAAAAATGTGTTATTTGGACATAAACATACAAGAACATTTCATGCAAGTATTAATACATTTTATTCATAAACTGTTATCATCTTAAAGCACCCCTTTATGTCTGATCAACCTCTTATGTGTTTTTGTTTATATTCCCAAAATGTTAATCAGATATTATAAACACTACTTGATCCTAATTTAAGACTGGCTGTCACTTTTTTCCATTGGAGGGATTTTCCATACTTTATTTCTCATGCCAATAATGTTGAGGGAATCTGTCCTTTTCCAAAAAGCAGCTACCACACATCTTTAGATACATAGTTGCTAATACATACAGGTACTTTCATATTGCAGAGATACGAATATTTTCCTTGATGACGGAAAGAGAAAATTAACCTCAGCTTTACAAAATTTTTGTCTGATAAAGATGTAAAGCAATTACTAAAGAATGCTGAAAGTTTTAAAGAAACATTTGTACGTTGTAAAATTTAAGGTAAAACAAAAAAACAACAACTACACAAAGGTTAGAAGGAATGAATACAAAGCTGAGGTACCTGAAACAGTCTTAGCTTGCCTTCTTCCACCAGCATCTTGTTACCTAATATTCAATATTATCTTTCAGATTCTGTGTTTTATTTTCATTAGTGCTGTCAAATGATTACAAAAATTAATTGCAATTAATTGTGAGATTAAAAAATAGTCACAATCGCAGTTTTAATTGCACTGTTAATAACGACCATTTATTTAAATATTTTTGGATGTTTTCTACATTTTCAAATATACTGATTTCAATTACAACACAATACAAAGTGTACTGTGCTTACTTTATATTATTATTTTTGATTGCAAATATTTGCACTGTAAATTTTTTTTAAAAAATAGTATTTTTCAGTTCACCTATACAGTAGAATTTCAGAGTTATAAACACTAGAGTTACGAACTGACCAGTTAACCACACACCGGAAGTACACAATCAAGCAGCAGTAGAGGGAAGGGGGGAAAAGCAAATTGAGTACAGTACTGTTAACTGTAAATTATGGGGTAGGAGGAGGGAAAGCAACATTTTTCTTCTACATAGTAAAATTTCAAAGCTGTATTAAGTCAATGTTCAGTTGTAGAACAACCATAATGTTTTGTTCAGTTACGAACAGTTCAGAGTTATGAACAACCTCCATTCCTGAGGGGTTTGTAACTCTAAGGTTCTACTGTACAGGTACTGTAGTGCAGTCTCTTTATCATAAAAGTGCAACTTACAAATGTAGAATTTTTTTTTTTACATAACTGCACTCAAAAATAAAACAATGTAAAACTTTAGAGCCTACAGGTCCACTCAGTCCTATTTCTTGTTCAGCCAATCACTAAGAGAAACAAGTTTGTTTACATTTACGAGAGATAATGCTGCCTGCTTCTTATTTACAATGTCACCTGAAAGGGAGAACGGGCGTTCACATGGCACTGTTGTAGACGGTGTTGCAAGGTATTTACATGCCAGAAATGCTAAACATATGCCCCTTCATGCTTCGACTACCATTCCAGAGGATGTGCTTACATGCTGATGACGAGTTCTGTTCGATAATGATCTAAAGCAGTGTGGACCAATACACATTCATTTTCATCATCTGAGTCAGATGCCATCAACAAAAGGTTAATTTTCTTCTTTCATGGTTTGGGTTCTGTAGTTTCCGCATCAGAGTGTTGCTCTTTTAACACTTCTGGCTGTACGTTCCACACCTCGTCACTCTCAGATTTTGGAAGGCACTTCAGATTCTTAAACCTTGGGTCAAGTGCTGTAGCTATATTTAGAAATCTCATATTGGTACCTTCTTTACATTTTGTCAAATCTTCAGTGAAAATCTTCTTATATCGAACAACATATGCTGGGTCATCATCCAAGACTGCCATAACATGAAATATATGGCAGAATGTGAGTAAAACTATAGAGCAGAAGACATACAATTCTTCCCCAAGGAGTTCAGTCACAATTTAATTAACATATTTTTTTAACAAGCATCATAAGAATGGAAGTATGTCCTTTGGAATGGTGGTCGAAGCATGAAGGGACATGTGAATGTTAAACATATATGGCATGTAAATATCTTGCAACACTGTGTACAACAGTGCCATGCAAACACCTGTTCTCCCTTTCAGATGACATCGTAAATAAGTGAGCAGAATTATCTCCCGTAAATGTAAACAAACTTGTTTGTCGTAGCAATTGGCTGAACAAGAAGTAGGACTGAGTGCACTTGTAGGCTCTAAAGTTTTATGTTCTTTTGTTTTTGAGTGCAGTTTGTGTACAAAAAAAAATCAACATTTTTAAGTTACATTTTTGTGATAGAGATTGTACTACTACATATATGAGTATCAGAGGGGTAGCCGTGTTAGTCTGAATCTGTAAAAAGCAACAGAGGGTCCTGTGGCACCTTTGAGACTAACAGAAGTATTGGGAGCATAAGCTTTCGTGGGTAAGAACCTCACTTCTTCAGATTCTGTTGCTTTTTACATATATGAGGTGAACTGAAAAATACTATTTCTTTTCTTTTATATAGCGCAAATATTAGTAATAAAAAGTAATATAAAGCGAGCACTGTACACTTTGTATTCTGTGTTGTAATTGAAATCAATATATTTGAAAATGTAGAAAACATCCAAAAATATTTATAAGAAGTTTAAATTGGTATTCTATTATTATTTAACAGTGCAATTAAAATGGCAATTAATCGTGATTAATTTTTTAATCCAGTTAATTTGTTTTGTATTAATCGCTTGAGTTAGCTTCAGTTAATTGACAGACCTCATTTTTAAGCTTATGGATTTAATAGAAGTTAAATGAACCACTTATTGTGGAAATGTTGTGAAAAACACCCAGTCGTCCCAGGATAAATCTGAATTTCAAACTTTCCATCATTTTCCCTCCCCCCCCCCCCCCCCAAGTACTTCAGAGAAAAGCCTGTAATGTAGACATAAGCCAAGTGATTTGACCCTGCTGAGGTAGAGATGACCGTCCCGGTGCGGCCTTGACTGGAGCCAACTGGTCTGGTTAGAGCTCTTTCATACTAAGCATGTGATCGAAACAACTGAGAGCAGCAGGAGGACCCACAAGAGCTTACGATAAAGACGGTATTGCCAGTGCTAAAGGGTCAAAACTCATTAGTCAAGTCCCATAAATCAGGAGATTTAAAAAAGAAAAAAAGACTATTAATTATTTACATACTTGTTTCTGAGCCTTAAGGGTACACTTCATGTTTTCAAACTGTTCTCCACAGCCATGAGGAATAGGAATTTGATTTATTTAAAATGAAAGCTGAGATTCCTGTGTAATCTGATTCCAACAGGTGAGTCTTTTAAAACACAAAATGTTATGAGCGTTACCAGTGTGGGAGAGGGGAGCTGCCTCTTCTGAAGAAAGTAATACTGTCTTTGAGTGAGAGGAGAGGGCCAGACTCCTTTCTTTTGAATGATTTTGTTTTTTCTTTCTTCTTCCTCTGCTGCTACCATTGATCTAGTGTACAAGTAAGCTGGCTTGGAGGGAATTAACTCCTCCTCCTCCCTGGCTCTATAGACCATAAATGTCCTTGGCCACTCTCACAATTTGCCCCCACCTCTTTCTGTCAAAGGTTATTTTTCCCATTGATGGTAATTCATATTAAGAACTCTTTGGTCTTGCTTAGTATTATCCCTCCATCTTCTTTTTGGTTGAAACCATAAGGATGTCCTTCCAAGAGGTGCTTAGCTAACTGTTCTGTCTTCTGACATTCTAATTACGTGCCCTACCCGGAGAAGTCATTGGGATTTCATTATATTTATTATATTTGGTTTTTCATAGACCTCCCACAGTTAGCTATTCGATCTTCTCCACACATCATTCTCCATTACTGGCCCAAAAATTCATCTCAACACTTATTTTCTAAGGTATTTGGCTGGGTGTCTTCGTTCTTAGGGTCTCTTATACATATAAAACAATAGGCCATATAATGGTCTTGTATAGCTAAAGTTTAGTCTTTTTCAGTAGTTGTTTGAAGCTTAAAATTCTCTTCAGAGAAGTATCAGGCATTCCCACTCTATAACTGCCTTAATTTTTTTCCCTTACCAAATTGTTATTGGTAATTAAAGCTCCTAGGTATTTAAACTGTCTTAACTTACTGATATTTATGGTCATCAACTGCTTAGTGAGCTTGTCCATTATCTTCTCATCATCGTACAACCATATATTTGAGTTTATCTTCATTGATTTTAAGTCCCATTTTTTCTAGCTGCTCTCTTCAAGTCTCCAGTCATCCTTTGCACTGTATCTCTTCTCTCTCTCCTATGATAACCAGGTCATCAGCATATTCAAAAAATTAATACAGGCGATTTAAATTCACTCACATCCTGAGAATTTTGCTGTGATAATACCACTTTTTTCCATAGGCAGAGTACTAGGGATAATGCCTTAGTACAGTATTGCTGCCAGATGGGGCAGAGATTTAATTCCCTATTCATACTCAACTTTTTGAACCACAAACACAGTTGTACCATCCTGTTAATTTTGTCAGCGATTCTGAATGCTTTTATTATGGCCCAGACGTCATCTCACAACATACTATCATATGCATCCTTAAAGTCTATAAAAGCTATGTATGTATTCTGATCATATTCCCATCTTTTCTCAAATAGTTGACAAATTGAAAATATTTGATCCACAGTGAACCTATGTTTTTGGAATCCACACTGATAATCTATCTTCTGTGTAAAGAGTAAGACCTGGTCTACACTAAAAAGTTAGGTTGAAGGAAGCCGCCTTAAATCAACCTGTTAATGTAAGTGTCTACACTACCGGGTCCTTTACGCCGACCTACATCGCCTCTAATGTCGACTTCTGTAATCCATCTCTGCGAGAGGCGTAGCGCTTAATTTGATTTTTATGGGTCGACTATGAGGTAGGGCAGATGCAGTGTTGTGTAATTTGAGTTAATTGGCCTCTAGGTGGTGTCCCGCAATGCTCATCTGTGACTGCTTTGGAGATCATTCTCAACTCTGTTGCACTGCAGCCAGGTACACAGGAAACAGCCCCTCCCCTGCTAAAGCCCCAGGAATTTTTGATTTCCCATTTTCTGTTCGATCAGCATTGGGAGCGTGCCAGCTTGAGCATAGCTGATCATGGAGACTACACACCCCAAACGCACTCCAGCTTGGTCTGCACAGGAGGTGGTGGATCTCATTGCTTTGTGGGGAGAAGAGTCTGTGTAGGCAGAGCTCCAATCCAGCAAAAGAAACGCTGACATCTATGCAAAGCTCACTCATGGAATGGGGGAGAAGGGCTACACGAGGGACACACAGCAGTGCCATGTGAAAATAAAAGAACTTGGCCAAGCGTACCAGAAGGCAAGCGAGGCGAACAATCGTTCTGGTGCTGACCCCATACATGCCGGTTCTACAATGAGCTGCATGCGATTCTCAAGGGTGACCCTACCAGCACCCCCACAAGTAACATGGACACCTCACAGGTGTGTGAGTCTAGGGACAACCAGGAGGACGATATTTTGGAGGAGGAGAATGGAAGACAGGCGAGCGGTGGATTCATTCGCCCCGAGAGCAAGGAAATATTTTTAACCCTGGAGCCCTGTGGGTTGCCGGACATCACGCTAATCTGCCTTTACTGTGTTCAGCATGGATCAGCAAGTAGTTTAAAGAGGCTGATAGGGGACTGGGGCCCCACATGATAAAGACTGCAGTTTGGGAGTGAAAACGTTCCCCTCCACCCTGTTCGTAAACAGCTTCCCATGGTGCTATGGGGAAGGGCCATTGTTGGACTAGCTACCTCCGCAGCCGACATGAGCCTGCCATAAACGTCATTAAAAGTGCGGTCACTCATGACCAGGGGGAGGGGCCAGGACTACTCACCATGGCTGGAGCAATAAAATAGCACAGTAATGGTTACAGATTCTGATTATGTTATGGCTTGCAACTAGTGTAATAAGGTTTTTGTTTGTTTATTTTTTTATGAAAACGGCCTTGCTATGAAAACATTTTATTCATGTACAATGGCTCCTTTATTTTTTCCCATGACTGACAGCTGGAAATGTGTCCTTCAGCATGTCATCAACACCTGAAAGTAGACTTTTGCTGATTAGGAGGAAAAAAAGAACGTGGGAGGACATGTTCACCGAGATAATGAACATCTCCAGGACAGCTGACACAGAGCTGAGAGCGTGGAGGATTTCATTGTCCGAGAAGTTAGACATGGAGAGCAGGAAAGCTTCCAATGAGCAAGAGCGTGCGGTGCAGGATGAGACATGTTGAGGCATCTGGTTGATCTACAGGAACAGAAGCAGGAGGGTAGAATCCTTTTACAGACCCTGGTGGACAGCCAGCCAGCATCGCCTGGTGCAGAATCACCCTCCCTTAAGCATTCCAGGAGGCATGGGCGAAAAGTCCATTATCCCTTTCACTTAACTCAGAGGGAGGGTACAAGGAACAGAAGGTGCCCATTCACAGACCTTTGATGGTGTGGAATGCAGTATTATGTTACACAGCTGAACTAACCTCGTTATCTCCATACTGATTTATACCTGCCTCTGGAGATTTCCATTACTTGCATCTGAAGAAGTGAGGTTCTTACCCACGAAAGCTTATGCTCCCACTACTTCTGTTAGTCTTAAAGGTGCCACAGGACCCTCTGTTGCTTTTTACAGCTGAAAATGTTTCTCCCGTTCCAACTTTACAACCCCTTTTCCCCAAAGTTACCTTTTTTTCTGTTCTCCCTTTTTATTTATGTTTGTTAAATAAAAGTAAATGGATTTGAGAAATACATGTTCTTTATTGAGTAGAAGCAGTGGGCATGAGCATGTTGTCTCAGGGAAAAACATGCCATTCCACTCTTTTGATTGGGGGTTGGCTTTACAGGGACATTAATACAAGCCAGGTGAAGCTTTGTAAGAGCACAATGCCAACAAGCAGCTTACATTACTGAGACTCATGATTGAAACGGCTTTTCAAAGCCTCGCAGATACGCAGCATCCCTTGCTGTGCTCTTCTTATTGCCCTGGTATCTGGCTGCTCAAAAATGGCTGCCATGCGATCTGCCTCAACTGCCCACCCCGTGGAAAATTTCCCCCCTTTTTTTCCATAGATATTATGGAGCACACAGCAGGCAGCTATAACCATGGGGATGTTCTCTTCACAGAGGTCCAACCTTGTTAGTAAACGTCTCCAACGCCCTTTTAAATGACCAAAGGCACATTCAACCACCATTCTGCACTTGCTGAGCCTATAGTTGAACCGTTCCTTACTGCTGTCCAGACGGCCCGTGTATGGCTTCATGAGCCATAAGAGCAAGGGGTAGACTGGGATAACTATAGGCATCTCAACATCATGAATGTTCATTTTGTGATCTGGAAAGAAAGTCTTGGATTGCAGCTTTTTGAACAGACCCGAGTTCCTAAAGATGCGCATGTCATGAACCTTTCCCGACCATCTTACATTGATGTCAGTGAAATGCCCCCTGTGGTCTACCAGTGCTTGCAACACCATTGAAAAGCGTCCCTTTCAGTTTATGTACTCTTTGGCAAGTTGGGCTGGTGCCAAGATGGGGATATGCGTGCCATCTATCGCCCAAACCACAATTAGGGAACCCCATCGCGGCAAAACCATCCTCTGTCCTGCACATTTCCCACACTCACGACCCTTCATAGCAGAAGTCAATTAATGGCCCTGGACACTTGGAGCACAGCAGCTCCCACGATTGATTTACCTACTCCAAATTGATTCCCCACTGACGGGTAACTGTCTGGAGTTGCAAGCTTCCAAATAGTGATCACCACTCGCTTCTTCACTGTCAGAGCAGCTCTCATTTTTGTGTTGCTGAACTGCAGGGTAGGGGAAGGCTCTGCACAATGTTCCTGGAAGATTGCCTTCCGCATTCGAAAGTTCTGCAGCCACTGTTTGTCATCCCATACCTGTAAAACAATGTGGTCCCACCAGTCAGTGCTTGTTTCACGGGACCAGAAACGGCGCTGAAGAGTTCAGCTGCTCTGTGACTGCCAGCAGCAACTGTGAATTGTTTTTTTCAATGGCTTGCAGCAGGGCTGCTTGCAGAACATCGCTATGTTCCACGCAGTGGACCCTACTTCAGCTCTGGAAATAGTGCAGGAGAAAGCGCGAGATGTTTGAGATGCTCACAGCAAGAGTGCACAACTGAGCAGGCTCCATGCTTCTGGGGTTATGGCATATGCGCGGCGGTTTTAAGGTGCGAAAACCACTGGGTTGTTTGCTGTTGATATGAGGGAGGGAGCAAAGTGCATCATGGGATGTTGACTCAATGTTCCCATTCTCCCCTATGACAATGTTTTGGTCCCATGAGGCATTGCACAAACTTCCCAAAACACACTATGGCAAGTTGCACTTTGGGATAGCTACTAACGACGTACTGCCTTGTGCATTGATGAAGGCACTGCTAGTGAGGACGCACCCCATTGAAACAATAAGCCTGGTGTCACACACAATCGACTTAATTTGGAGGTTCAAGGTCGAATTACATAAAGTAGACTTAATTTTGTAGTGTAGATAAGCCCTAAATCTATGTAAGAGTATCAAAGATAGGATTTTATAGGCCATAATGAGGAGAAACATTTCCCTCCTCACAATAGTTTTTTAAATTCCATTTTGTCACCCTTTTTTTCAAAATTGGGCATATGACCAGCTGCTTCCATTCCTTTGGAATTTTTCATCCCTCTAGACCAACAAAATTACTTTTGTAAAATTATAATCTTTATAGGGAACTAAATTCATTGGAAAAGGGGGGAGAGAGGAAATAATGAAGAGAGAAGGAAGTGTTTCCTGTTTCCACTCTCTCCTCCCTCTGAAAAACAAATAGTACTGTTATCTCAGGGAAGAACATGCCATTCCCCTCTTTTGATTGGCTTAGTTCTCACGCTAAGTGGTTTTTGGTTGTCTTAGATGAGTGAATTCTGCAGACAAGTATGGCAGACTTCAAAGCAATGTTGGTTTAAAAAAAAAAAAAAGCAGATTCTGAAGTAAGAAATATTTCTGCCAAAAATCCATTTCTACAGTATTAAAGCAGAATGTTCTAGATTTTGTTTTCTATTATATGAAATACTCCAGTTGATCAAAAAAGAAAAATTATCTACAATTGCAATAAAATTTAAGCTCTCTCCTTCAGTATGTGATGAAGTTTCTAAATGGCAGCCTGCCCTATAGAGGAAAAAGGTAACTGTGAAACAGTTGTTAGGCACAAAAACAATGTAACAAGGAAATAGCTGTTTTTAATTTGGAAGTATTTACAACTGCTAATGTACCACTCAGGGCTGGTCTATACTTACCCGTTAGTTCGACGGCTGGAAATCGAACTTCCGGGTTCGATCTATCGCGTCTGGTCTGGACGCGATAAATCGATCCCGGAAGTGCTCGCCGTCGACTGCGGTACTCCAGCTCGGCGAGAGGAGTACCGCGGAGTCGACGGGGAGCCTGTGGACCGCGTCTGAACCGCGGTAAGTTCGAACTAAGGTATGTCGACTTCAGCTACGTTATTCACGTAGCTGAAGTTGTGTACCTTAGATCGAATTGGGGTGTTAGTGTAGACCAGGCCTTAGTGTGCTAGATAACCCAGCTCTGCATTTCTAATTGGAGGCAAACCTAGACTCTATTGGGGCCCTACAGATGTCTCAATGGTTAGTAAATATCTCTCTAAAGTTTTTGATGACCATGTTGATGAAGTAACTTGACAGCTGCCTGTAGATTTTTATCTTTGATAAAACGACTGGTGCCCAAAATGACTCTTATCATTAATATACCTGCCATACTTTCACTCAGCAATGATGTTAATGTTGAACAGCCAAATGACCTCTGTACAAGAGTTTGCCAGGGTTCGACCCTCTCCAGTGCGGCGGGGAGCCACACCGGCTCACTACACACCGGTGAGCTTGGGAAATTCGTCGGGCTGTGGGGTCTCCCTCGGCAGCTCTTGCTGTAACCGGAAGAACACGGTAAGCCCGGCCCTGCTCAGGGCGGGCAATAACGCTACGTCAGGAGCTCAGGCCCTCAGTCAGGACTGAGCAACAAACGAGTACAAAGTATTAAGCCCGGGCCCTAGGTCAGGGCGGGGCAACAAACACTGAGTCAGGAGCTCAGGCCCTCAGTCAGGGCTGAGCAACAAACGTACACAGTATTAAGCCCAAGCCCTAGGTCAGGGCGGGGCAACAAACGCTGAGTCAGGAGCTCAGGCCCTCAGTCAGGGCTGAGCAACAATAGTAGGCCCCAAGCCTCAAAAGGCCTGGGAGAAGGGGAGACTGCCACCCAATCCGTGGGTGGCAGGGGGGACGCAGGCCCTCCCACTCCACTGCGTCCCATCCCGGGGCCCTAGCAGTGGCAGAAGACCCGCTGCTGTCAGTGGGGATCCTGGCCGCAACACACTGACATAGGCTCTGGCAGTGCTGCAGCCAGACTGGGGTCGGCTGCCCACGGGCTACTTCCACACTCCCCCTCGGGGCCTACCTGGGTCCTGGTGTCGGCCTCTGGGGGATCCAGGACCATGGGTTCATCAGAGCAGGAATTGATCGGCAGGTCCGGCAGCCTCTCCGGATAGCGGGCGCAGGGCAGGCCCGGCGGCTCCTCCGGATAGTGGGCGCAGGGCACGCAGGGCAGGCCCGGCGGCTCCTCCGGATAGCGGGTGCAGGGCAGGCCCGGCGGCTCCTCCGGATAGCGGGCACCCTGGGCCATGGAGTTTTCCCAGCAACGAGCTAGGCTGGAGACATCTGGTCTCTCCGGCGGCTGGGGCCTTACTGAGCTCTGAGGGCAAGCCTTTATACTTCCAGGTTGCCGCCTGACCCTCTGGGGGGCGGGCTCTGAGCTCCCTAGCTCCGCCCACTCCGGACTCCGGATGGGCTCTTCCCCTCCGGGGCGGCGGGGAGCCACACCAGCTCACTACAACCTCTCAAAGCTATTGTATTGAATGTGTCTCTAGCTATTAATTGTATTTTCAGAAGAAGTATTGCAAACAAGTTCTTTGCATAAGAGTGTTTGTGACAGACAATTCTGTGCATGTGAGCAAGAGTTGGGAAAAACTTGAAACACACATTGTTTATGGGAGTTCAAGTTTGTGCAACATGAACTTAACTCCTGAACTTGCTGTGGGACATCTAGATGGAGAATTGTAAATACTTTAAATCTTGGTTTGAGGGAGAAGGAGAGAAGATAAGGGGAAAACCTGCACAGCTTCTTCTGCAAGGAGAGACTTACTAAAAAGAAATCCTCAAGCATTGCTACTCTTGCTGGCGATCACAAACACTACTTGTAGTCTTTCTATTTTCCACTATGCAGATTATTTAAATAACTAAATTTTTTTCCCAAAAAGAATGCTGCAGGTAATAATAGGTTAACTCTGTCCCTGCCACAAAACAAATTTTACAGTTGGGAGGCAGTGGAGCTCACATCTTTATTAGTGTAAGTGTTGAAGTAGGAGGTAGAGCAAGTAAACTCCGTTTGTGTAAAACAAGATACTGGATTTTGCCCCTCAGAAGTCACAGGGGAAACTTCTAAGCACAGGATATAGTGATAAGTAGTGTATTTAACCAAAAAAACACTGTTAATATTATAATTTTTACTACTTCCATTTAAAAAGTTTTCCACTACTTCTGCATGATCATCTCATGTTTTGCTGTATATTAAAAAAAGTTGAACTAGGTTGTCTCTTGCCTTAAGAGAAATTAACAAACTTGTGTTGATAGTTTCTCTGAATTGTTGGAATAATATGAAATGTTCTTCACCTGCTCGGAGATCTTATGGGCAAAATCAGGGCAGCCATCCAAAAGAACATGAGGCGTTATCTTGTTTGAATTGCTAACTAAAACTCTAGTTTGCTGTGTACTACAATGATCTGTTCCAAGAGCAGCAACACATTGTGAAGAACCACTGAGTACCAACAGCTGGATTTATTTTATTATATTGTGTTCTTGGAGTTTTATATTGTATACTATATTGTTCTCAGTGGCTCTTTTACTACAGTTCAGTACCTGCTATACCAAATATGAAATAAGTAAATCATTTTTTTAATTAAATGAAAAACACTATGAAATGCAAAATCTCATTTCTGTCAGAAAATTTTTGAAGCTACGATTATTGCCCTAAAGAACATAGCTAAAATTTTAGAATTCAAAAGCTATTAATTGACTTAAGCTCCTGAAACCTCTTAGGCCATTTGGCATATTTTACTCTCTGCTGGTGAGGAACAGAAATACAAATAGAAAACCTTTCTCCATCTTTTTTAAGAGGAGATTTTAAGAGTTGACAGCATCCATTTTATAAACAAGACTGCTGATATACCATTATTGCTAATTTTAAATTCAAAACTATTTCTCACAACAGCTGTAGCTTGGCTCTCTTGTTTGTCTATAGGGGCATATTTAGTGGTGTGCCTCCCAAGAGCTATGACACAGCAGTCACAGGCCAAGTGAGGGACAGAAGTGGCTTTACAGCCCCCAGTGTTAACTGGAGCAACCTCAGTGACTGCTCTAGCTTATAGTAGCATCATTGGAGCTGCCTATTGGGTGGCTGTGCAGCAACCCATATTCTCTGTAACACTTGGCATTATACTACTCCCCATCCTGCTGCAACTCACTCCCTTCACTAGGGAATGCATAGTACTAACAGGGTTCCTGTACTGGGGAATTTTTGCTTGGCCACTTGTAACACTTATATAGCCCTATTTGTCACTAGTGCAGGGCCAGAGAGTAGTATAGTATAGTATCTTATATTGAATACTGTTTAACTTGTGCCAAAATATGTGTTATGGCTTTTGTGGGATGTAGCCTATAGGATAGTTTAAGTTAAGAAAAAATAAGGTGAAGTTAGGTTTTGGGCCAAAGTGTTGAGGAGTATGGGAAATTGAAGTTACTAGCGTGAGATAAGTTGAAGACAAAGTGTTATGAGAAGAAGGTAAGAGTTAGTAAGGACATGACCCAGAGTTGTGTTCCCATTATACTTTGGTTATAAGTGGCTGGAGCAAAGTTTTTAAAGTGTTTTTGAGAATTGTGAATGTTTTATAAAAATGCTATCTATATTGCTAGTATGGGAAGGACATTGGTGCAGATGTTAATTTTAAATAATTGGTAACATAAAGAGCCAACTGAGAAGGTGGTGAAAATATAATTATGGTAAAGAGCAGTTTAATATTAATTAGTATTATAATAGAGTATAAAAGGAGTAGTTTTGTTAAATTGAAGGAGAGCTCCAATCAAAAGGGTACTGTTAGGTTCCAAGATTATAAGGCTGTACTTCACTCTGTTGTCAGCAACTGATCACCAATTCATGCACCATTTCATTTTTGAGTAAGAGTATAATTGTAGAGTTGTGTAAGTAGCAATTGCATGCCTGTTTGTTTAAACATTTTTCTTTTTAATAAAATTTGTATCATTCATAGTGTTGTCTAGTGGTCCTCTACTAAATACATTTTCTCTAACTGACCTAGAGGATCAAACCTGAAAACTAAGTTGGGTTTTGTTGCACCCTTATCTACAGCAACTTGATATTATTTGGGAACATTTCAACATAAAAGTTACAAAAGGGCTACAGGGAGCCTAACTTTGCATTTATTTTGCACATTTAAATTATAAAACCTAATTAGGTATTCACAGTTCTTGTTTAAGTGCAAAATGGTACCAAATTTCTAGAGAATCACACACTGAAATAAATGCAGAGCTTCAGATATATTCCCATTAGGAATCTACCACCTCAACTTTTTTTGGTTTTGTGAGAACCTGACTAAACTTAATCCAAACTCTTGGTGTATGTATCCAGATGCCATGAATGGGAGCATGCTGGGGAGAAAAAAGGAGTGGATGGCTCTGAATTGAAATGGTGGGGGGAAGGGGAGAAGACTTCTATAAGCTGATGATGATACATACAAGCTTTTCAGTCCCAATCCATTTCATCTAGGCCCTCCCATGAGAGTGTCTGCTCACTTCCATCCTTAGGGCTGAAAGCCTGCTCTGAGTGTTTCATTCCAAAAGAGTGTAGCTGTTTCACACTGTTCTCCCCACAACCCCAATTGCTAGCACTCTAAACTGGCACACTTTCCCAGCCCCTTCTCTGGGACCTATTATCCAACCTTAACAGTGATACAGATTCAATGCTGGAATACCTTTTTTATTTTTATTTTTTAACAGGTTATTCCAGTGATCTTTGTGAAGGGCCCATTGCTGGTCAGCTTTTACCAAGTAGTAACAGCAAAGCTTTAGGAGATACTTACACTGCTTGATCCTTAAAGCAGATTTTAAAATACACTTTTTCTAGTCAGTCCACTTTTGCTGCACCTGTCCTTCAAGATCCATCTCCTAAAATGTTTATTTCTTCTATCCTTCTGATTTTCCAGCAGAATTATGGTTCTTTCTCCTTTCTGCTGCTGCTTTGCGTACATTCTTGCTTTCACCAGTATTGGAGGAGCAGCGGGTTTGCCTACTCCGTCATGTGAACCAAAATGATGTTATAGGAATTTTCCCTCAAGCCCCCAACTCTGTGCTGCCTGGGCTAAAAGGAAACCTCTGTTTTGTATTTATAAGAACATGAGAATACTAGGTCAGGCCAATGGTCCATCTAGCCCAGTACCTGTCTTCTGACAGTGGCCAGTGCCAGATGCTTCAGAAGGAATGAACAGAACAGAGCTATTACTCAGTGATCCATCCCCCATCATCCAGTCCCAGCTTCTGGCAGTCAGTGGTGTAAGGAAATGAGGTTGCATCCCTGACCATCTTGGCTAATAGCCATTGATGGACCTGTCTTCTATGAACTTACCTAATTCTTTTTTGGCCCTTACAACATCTCCTGGACAACAAGTTCTAGAGGCTGACTGTGCACTGTGTGAGAAAGTACTTCCTTTTGTTTGTTTTAAACCTGCTGCCTATTAATTTCATTGGGTGACCCCTGGTCTTGTGGTATGTGAAGGGGTAAATAACACTTCCCTATTCACTTCTCCACACCATGATTTTATAGACTTCTATCATATTTCCCCTTAGTTGTCTCTTTTCTAAGCTGAACAGTTCCATTTTTTTTAATCTCACTTCATATGGAAGTAGTTCCATACCCCTAAGCATTTTTGTTGCCCTTCTCTGTACCTTTTCCAGTTCTAATGTATTTTTTGAGATAGGGTGACCAGAACTGTATGCAGTATTCGAGATGTAGCATGGATTTTTATAGTGGCATTTTTCTGTTTCTTATCTACTCCTTTCCTAATGGTTCTTAACATTCTATCAGTTTTTTAGACATCGTACAGAGGTTTTCAGAGAACTATTAGTGATGACTCCAACATCTCTTTTAGTGGCAACAGCTAATTTAGAACCCATCATTTGTATGTATAGTTGGGATTATTTTTTCCAGTGTGCATTATTTTGCCCTTATTACCATTTGATTTTCATCTGCCATTTTGTTGCCTAGTCACTCAGTTTTGTGAGATCTTATAATATTACCTTTGTAACTCTTCGCAGTCAGCTTTGGACTTTACTGAGTAGTTTAATATCATTTGCAAACTGTGCCACCTCACTTTTCACCACCTTTTCCAGATCATTTATGAGTATGTTGAACAGCTACAGGTCCTAGTACAGATCCTTGGGGGACCCTGCTATTTACCTCTTTCCCTTACGAAAATTGACCATTTATTCCTACCTTTTGTTTACTATCTTTTAATCAGTTCCTGATCCATGAAGTCCTTCCTTCTTATCCAATGACTGCTTACTTTGCTTAAGATCCTTGGGTATAGGGCCTTGTCAGAGGCTTTGTGAAAGTCCACATACACTGTCACCTGGATCACCCTGGTCCATATGTTTGTTGACACCCTCAACGAATTTTAATAGATTCTATTAGTAGTTTGAGGGAAAGGTTAAAGTCTCACCTTCACCTATCATCTCTCCCCCTGTCCCAAGGAAAAGGACTGTCTACCAGCTTTAATAGTCAGAATTAAAAATCCAGAAGATGACATGTTCCCACTTTACTTTCAGATAACTAGGCTAATGATAAGAGAGGTAAACAAAAAAATAAGAAGTAGAAAGATAAATCTTCCTATTTCTGTCATAGAGACTATGCAAGGTAGTTTCTGGCAGAGCTGGGACTAGAACCTCTGTTTGTTATGGATAGATCTGTCATCCACTAAGCCTCAGTGGCTTTCATTTTGAACATGCCAAGTCTATGGCCTTGTCTACACTGGGGGTGGGGGGTGGGGATCGATCTAAGGTACGCAACTTCAGCTACGAGAATGGCGTAGCTGAAGTCGACATATCTTAGATGAACTTAGAATCACTTACTTCGTGTCCTCGCTGCGTGGGATTGACAGCCACCGCTCCCCCGTCGACTTTGCTTCCGCCTCTCGCCGAGCTGGAGTTCAGCAGTCGATGGGAGAGCGATTGGGGATCGATTTATCGCATCTACATTACACGCAATAAATCGATCCCCGATAGATCGATCGCTACCCGCCGATCTGGCAGGTAGTGTAGACATACCCTGAGTAATTGGCTATGCTATCTGTAACCACTACTCTAACACCTTTAGAGAAGAGTCAGGGACAAAATCCTGATACTGAACATTTCACTGTTTTCTAGCATTTATTTGTGTAACTTTCTGGCATATGGTTGCTGCTACCATTTATTCCTTTACCTTTAATGGTAGAAGTTTGCACTGTGGATCCTAAGGTCTGGAATTCAAACTGTGCTGTCTATCTCTGTGTGGTGGTTGGAGGAAGGCAGTCATTACAGTTGCATATGATGGAATTTCTATTTTTTCAGTTTTCATTTTTAAAAACTTAGGTAATTAAGTAAAGTCATTAAAAGTATATTGCTCATGTTGCAAAGTCAAGCACTCAAAAATTAGGAAGTGCCATAATTTCATAATTCCATCAGAATAATTACTATCTGAGCATGTAATTAAAGATTATTTAAATTCAGCCATACATTGGGGCAGATTTAAGGTTGCATGGGCAATCTTAATTCTGGCATTTCCTACCTTTTACATGCTTGACTTTGCAGCATTAATGTTCTTCCAATATAAATTTGTTTTCAAGAAATCCTAATGGAAAACATCAAGATAGTGCATATTTTTATGTATAAATTAAGTTTGTGACTCAGTTGCTTGCAAAAATAGTAGGTTAATTCCATAAAATAACTTAAAAAATAAATGTGTGTGAGTTTTAAATAGGAATATGGTTTCCAAGGTTATTCTAGGGAAAAGCATCAACAGTAGAAAATAAATTCTGTGTAATGCTTTGTTTCATATCTTCTACTGATGTATCTCTTCAATCTCTAAAAAAAGAAGATGCCTGTAAAACTAGTTATTTCCTGTTGAGAGCACACATTTTGCTTTACTGTACTCTTTTTATAATGAATTACATTAATCGGGGCTCTCTAAAGTTGTGTATAAAGTCTGTTTGTAGTATACTAAAGCACACTAGTAAACTTACTGGGTTTAATATTTTTTGTGCAGTTTTCATCCACCTACAGTGGATAATCTCTTGAACAAAAGGTATATAAAATATTATGTTGTGACCTTTCTGAGATGATCACTAAAACTTATGAAGACTTTCTTATTTTACAGGTCAACAGCAAGGACAGGATGGAGGCATGAAAGTACAGCAAGCCACAATAGCTCCTGTAACTGTAGCCGTAGGAGGTATTGCTAATGCAGCAATTGGTGCTGTTAGTCCTGATCAGATCACACAAGTGCAGTTACAACAAGCCCAGCAAGCTTCTGACCAGGAAATACAACCTGGCAAGAGGTTAAGAAGAGTTGCCTGCTCGTGTCCTAATTGTAGAGAAGGAGAAGGAAGGTAATGTTAGTTTGTCAGTTAAACTTTAGGTATCTTGTGGGCCTGCCTTTATTTTGGGGGCTTTTTTCCTTGTATTACTGTCATGTTTCTAATTATGTCCATAGGAAATCATACTTGTAAATTTTCTATTCAGAAAGAGGATTATAATCAACTTAATTTTACAATTTCATTTTTTTCCTTAGAGAGCTGATAATATTTTAAAATAAAATCACCTAACTGCTTAACTTTTGATCCTGTCAGAGGCAGCAGTGAGCCAGGAAAAAAGAAGCAGCATATCTGCCATATCGAAGGATGTGGAAAAGTTTATGGGAAAACATCTCATCTCCGGGCACACCTTCGTTGGCATACTGGAGAAAGACCATTTGTATGCAACTGGATGTTTTGTGGCAAAAGATTTACACGGAGTGATGAGCTGCAAAGACATAGAAGAACCCACACAGGTTAGTCAACTGTCTGTATTCGATAGAGTAATTCCTTTAATGATGGTGGCCGTCAGTGAACAGTGATTTTAAATCAAGTTTCAAGCTGTTTCCCTGCATCTGCATTAGAAAAAGATTGAGTTTAGGACATGGTTAACTAGTATGCATTGGCTAAAAGCCTGACCTAAACTTGATCAATTTTCCTAATCAAGACAAAGCCTTCGGGCTTTTTTACACAGGGGTTTAATCCACAGTAACTCTGGTTGGTTTGATGTGAAAATGTCTGCATGCACACAGCACAATTCGTTAAGAGTGTTGTAACTCCAAAAACTCTGGAATACTCTTTCAAAGTGTATTACATTTAATGCAAATTGAGTTAGTGTGGTGCATTGTTCATGTGCACACAATGCTGCTGTGCACTACTGTAGCAGTCCTCCAACTGGTATCCCACACTGTTTGTGGGCATCCATTACTGATCTGTCTGTTTACCTGTGTGCCCTCCATTGCTCTCGGATTAAGTTGACTGGATTTCCCTCCTGCATTTAAAAACTGTCATGGGGCCAGTATTTGCCCGTTTGCTCCTGGAATTTAATATATCAGCATTGGTACAACATGCCTCCAGCAGTTGCTTAGAGCTGTGCTGAGACGCTAGATCTTATCATTATCTGGGGAGCAAACTCTTGTGAAATAAAGATGTGTTTGTGGATTTTATCAAGTAGATGTCGATGAGGGGCCACAACCAGGACACCAACCAGTGCCAGATAAAGAGCAAACAGCTAAGAGGATTTACATTAAAATGAGGGATCCCAGGAAGAGGTCTAGCAATGGAAATGTAATCCATTTTTTGAGGAGCTGGACAGTATTTGATTAATTACACCACTGCTGAACTCAAATTGGTTGTGGACCCTGCTGCCTCCCCTACAGCCTTCCCCTGAGGACAAGCAGCAAGAGTCATCAGAGGAGGATCACGAGGAAGGCAGTGAAGAACTCTCCCCAGAAAGCCAGGATCTCTTTGAGACTCAGGATCTGATTCTGTCCGCATAGGAAGCAAGATTATAGTTTGCAGGCAGAAACCCAGGCTGGGACTGAGGAGGCACACTCAGCTGTCATTCTACAAATACTGAGGTGATAGTTAAACAGTTCCTTCCTTCTGTCCACGTGGCCAATGAGGATATGTCGACACTGCATCTGAGAGCAAACCTCCCAGCCCAGATACAGTAGAACCTCAGAGTTACGAACACCAGAGTTGCAAACTGATTGGTCAACCACACACCTCATTTGGAACTGGAAATATGCAATCAGGCAGCAGAGACAAAAATAAAGCAAATACTGTACAGTATAGTAGTGTGTTAAATGTAAATTACCAAATAAAAAAGGGAAGGTTTAAAAAAAAAAGATTTGACAAGGTAAAGAAACTGTTTCTGTGCTTGTTTAATTTAAATTAAGATGGTTAAAAGCTTCATTTTTCTTCTGAATAATAAAGTTGCAAAGCTGTATTAAGTCAAACTTTTGAAAGAACAACCATAACATTTTGGTCAGAGTTACAGACATTTCAGAATTACGAACAAGCTCCATTCCTGAGGTGTTCGTAACTCTGAGGTTCTGACTGTATATAGTGGGGCTTGTACTAACGTGTTAAAAATAGCTGTGTAGATGATACGGCTCAGGGTGGAGCCTGGGCTCTGTGGCCATGGAAGCAGTGCCTACACAGCTATTTTTAGTGCAATAGCAGAGGCCCTTTTAGCATGAGTCTGTGGAGCTGGGCTGGGAAGCTCACTCCCAGATGTAGTTTGGACATACCCTATATGGCAGGGGTGGCCAAACCGCGTTTCATGAGCCGCAGCTTGCAGAGCCCTCCACTCCCCCTTTCTCTGCCTATCAGACTGTTTGGGGGGGCTCGGCGCTTCTGCCCTGCAGCAGGGTAGTGGGGCTAGGAGCTTCTGCCCAGCAGGAAGGGAGGTCTCAGGGCTTCAGCCCTGTGGGAGGCACCTGCCAGGGCTCGGGGCTTCTGTGGAAGTAAGGCTGAAACCCCAAACCCTGTCAGGTGCGCCCTGTGGGGTAGAAGCCCTAGCCCTACCACCCCGCCACGCACGCCCTGGCTCTCGAATGTCTGAAGATTGTCATATACGCTTTGGAGGGTCAGTAAGTTCTTCTTTGATGCTAGTTCCTATGTGGATTCCAAACACAGAAGAGTAGCAAGCAGTGGTCAGCGTGGAGGTAGGCGCAAGGGCTCCGGAAAAGACCAAGTCTGTGGGACAGACCGACTGCCGCATTCGTCGTTGTAGAGGGAGCAATGGCGAAATGAGTGGAGAAAGGTGTGTATGGAAGACCAACTGGCAGCTCAACAAATGTCCTGCCATGGAATGTTGGTGAGGAAGGCCAACGTGGCGGCGTATGCCTGCATGGAGTGGGCCGTGATTCCCAGTGGAAGTGGAATGCCAGATAGCTCATCGCAGGTCGCAGTGCAGCGGGAGATCCACTTAGAAGCACCGGTGAGATTTGCAGAAGCCGCAAGTGCAGTATAGATAAAAGGCGAGCACCCTGCAGACATCGAGGGAATGGAAAGCGTGCTCCATGGGTGAGGCATGAGGTTTGGGGTAGAAGACTGGAAGGTGTATACTTTGGTTGAGGTGGAAGGAGGAAGCCACCTTGGGTAGAAACTTGGGGTGTAGACGTAAGGAGACTCTGTCCTTATGGAAGACAGTGAACGGTGGGTCTGCCATTATGGCTACCAGTTCACTGATACAGCAAGCAAAAGTGATGGCCACCAAGATGATGACCTTCATGGAGAGGTGAGGGAGGGAGCAGGTAGCGAGGGACTTTCGTAAGAGTAGAGAGGATCAAGTTGAGATCCCATAGCAGGGTGGGCCTTTGTACAAGAGGAAAAACATTGAGGAGGCCTCTGAGGAATCAGGAGGTCATTGGGTGAGTAAAGACAGAGAAGGCATCCACGGGACGGAGAAAAGCACTGAGCGCAGATAGGTGAACACAGATAGAGGAGTGCGCCAGGCCCGATTGGCGGAGATGGAGAAGGTAGTCCAGGAGAGAAGAAATGGAGACAGAGTCTGTTGGAATGTGGCGGACCCAGGCAGTAAAGCGATGCCACTTAGCAGAATAACAGGTGTGAGTGGATTAGCATCTGCTGTTAGTGAGGATGTTGTGGATGGGTGCAGAGCAGCCCTGGTCTACACATGATCCCCAACCAAATACCAGGCCAAGTGAAGAGGGCGCGGGTTGGGGTGTCGTAGTCAGCTGTGGTCTTGCATCAGGAGATCCCGGATGGTGGGGAGGAGGATCAAGGGGCGAGTGGAGAGGTGGAGGAGATCGATGTTCCAGTACTGGCGAGGCCAGGAGGGAGCTACGATTATTACTGGAGGTTCTTTGAGATGTGTAGTCCCTATCTGGATTCAAATCCTGCCCTCCTTCCCCTCTGCTCCGGGCTTTTCTGTTGCTGAGTAAGAGAGAACTGGAACGGCGTCGACCTGCGCAGCCTCATATGTGCCATGTGGCTGACGCATGATACAGACGCAGATCAATGGACACAACTATGAACAGTTCCGGCGCATGGCGCCATATGCGCATTATGATTGGAATCCAGATAGGGACCACACATCTCAAAGAACCTCCAGTTACAGTAAGTAACTTCTCTTTAGCCACCCCTGCTATATGGCATCATTAACCACAGCAGCAGAGGATAAGGCAGCTCTCCGCCTATAACCGGAGCAGTCTCTACACCATTAATGCCCATAGTGATCCTGGCAGCAAACTGTCTTTGATTCATTTAGGTAAATCCAACTGAATTCCAAAAGAGCCTAGCATCATGGACCTTTCCAAATCACGCTCCTTTTATGTTTATAAACCTGCCTTGGTGGTCAACCAGCCCTTGGAGCACCATGGATAAGGCTGCAAGTCTGTCACGGAGGTTGTGGAAGTCATGAATTCCCTTACTTCACCAACATCTGGCTCAGAAGACCCCATGCAAAGGAGATCTGCAGGGCTGCACCATCCTAATTGGCCATCCAGCACTCCAAAGGAACCCCTGAATCTCTTCAGAGGAATGGCTGACCTCGATCCGTGGGGGACAGTATGGAAGCTACCTGGGTCCCTTCTCAGCAGTTTTTATCAAGTATTTTAGTCATGTTCTCCTTCCATCCTCTGCTAGGTTCTAAGTTTATGAAAGAGAATTCTTATTGAGAAGCTAAAATTCAGACCCTGCACGGAATAATCACAACAGAGGAAATATAGGCTGCAAGTATATCTGTTGAAAGCATTTTAAAAGGGAAGAGTAGTTTATTCAATGGGTCTGGAAATCAGACATTTAGAGAAGATAAGGTTGTATCTATTTTGCAACTTTAGATACATCCAAACACTTTTAAAATGTTTTTGAATTGGGGGTGGGGGGGAGGCTTGTTTGAATGACTGAAAGAAGTTAAATACCTTTAAATATCTATTTCACTGACATTTTTGTTTGTTTTTGTTTTAAATTAGGTGAAAAAAGATTTGAGTGCCCCGAATGTTCTAAGAGGTTTATGCGGAGTGACCATCTCTCCAAACATGTCAAAACTCATCAGAACAAGAAAGGTGGTGGAACAGCCCTTGCTATTGTTACTTCAGGAGAACTGGACTCTTCAGTTACTGAGGTTCTTGGCTCTCCAAGAATTGTCACAGTTGCAGCCATTTCTCAAGATTCAAACCCAGCAACCCCTAATGTTTCAACAAACATGGAAGAATTCTGAAAGGATCATTTATACGGACACCTAGTGCTGCACTTAAGTTTACATACCTTTCATGATATGGAAGTGGGCTGGTAAAGTAGATTACAGAGCAGGAAATCATGTTTTCAGTCTTGACTTCTGTAAGTATTCCAAGTTGGAGGGTCAGCATGAGAAGTGTACACTGGTGCAACAAGACAAATTTTCAAAAATACAAACAGCGCAAATTGACATACTGGATAAACAGTTGGGGGAATACTGCTTCCATACTGTACTTTTTTAGTTATGTGGCTCTATATTATATAATTGTTTTAAATGAAAATTTCCCCTCTCTTTTAGCATTTGTGTGTTGTTGTGTTTGTAAAATCAGACAATATCAATATGACAGGGTGGATCTTGGTTAGGAGTGTTGTCATTTGGAGATACTTTGTTTATAATCTAAATCTGTAATATTTTCGAGGGAACTTCTTTTCCCATAAGGCACAACAAAAATGCATAAGAATTGAGTGGTAATTATTTCTTTGCTCAGTTCTGTGGAATCTGTACATTGATTTTGGCCGTCTTTTCTCAAGTTTAGAAATTATTCAAATAGCAGTTGAATTTACATGCTGCAAAGCAGATCTGAGGTGCAGCTCAGATAATTTTGACCACTACATTATAGTAGTGTGTATAAATGACAATCACTGAACTCAGATTTCTCTCTTTCTTTGGAGAGTTAAAAGATATTTAGATTTAATGTACACATTAGAAAAAATTAAACTACAGAAATATATTAACATAAGATTTTACAGAATTAATATCTTTATGTAGGATAATAATAAAATATGGCAACTTGTGTGTTTAAGTTTTGATATTCCAGTTCATTACATTTTAAGACATCAGGAATCCATTTGTTAACTTGAGTCACAAAACTCATACTTTTGAATATTTAAATTTTATGGGAATACTTGGACATTAATTAGATAACTGAATTGTTTAATGAGTGTTGTAACTCATTCTCCAGTTCTCTCCTGTATATATAAATTATTATATTATGGTGAAGGTGAAGAATTCTTTATACTTTGACTAAACAGCCAAAGAAAAGGACAAATTATGACATTTTAACAACAAAAAAGGTAATTGTAAATTAATGTATTTTTTCTTTCTCTTCCTCTAAAGATTAATCATCTTATTTTCTTTCCAATTGTAAGTGCATAGGCTGGTAAGGAATATCCACCACCCATTTTCTTATATGATCAATAATTTTGAGCCTCCAGCCACAAGAGAAACTGGGGCAAAAAAGGAATATAAGTATCTTTTTATCATATAGCAACTAATTTAAAAGGTTTGATTATATTTCCAATATCTATTAACTTAATAGAACATAATTGTTGGAGAAATAAAACAACTGAGCATTTTTTATGTAAAAACTCCAGTGCATACATGGAGGAAAGATGGCCAAATATTTCACACTCAGGATTTTGAATTATTTCCCATAGATGTAAATGGAATGTTTTACAAATGTAGCCATTTGGTATCTCATGACAGTCCATTTTTTTAAATTTATACATCAAAATATTTTTGTGATATAAAAGGGAGTACAGTGCAAGAAGGATTATTCTTTTTCCTGCAGGTTAAAGATGAACAGTTTATTTGGGAAATGTTTGTATGAGACACATAACAGATACCTTGTGCATTCCCTCAGAAAACATACTTCTCGTATGAATACTTTATCAATCTTGTGATGTTTCATGTATTTTTGAAGAAAGAAATACCAATCATTGTTTACACTGTGTACACTTTAGGCCAGCCCTTTGTAGCGAAATATAAAGCTGAAGGTCTTTTATACTTTCAGTTTACATTAAAAGCTTTGAGATTAAAGGAAAAACAATTTTACACTGTGGTTATAGATTTCAAGTTTCTTAAAGCTTTTGTAGACTTGTAACAAAGTCTTTAAATTTTAGTTGGGTTTTGTACATTCTTTTGTATATTTTATTTAAAGTACTCTCAGCTGATGTATCTGGATTTAAAACATCAGAATCAATTAGATTACTACATTTAATACAAATGAACATTAGGTAGTGCTAATTGTTAATTTTGTTATATAAGAACTGAAACATCAAATATATATTTTATCATTATGCTTCACAATCAGTGCTATAAATTTCTTTATGCAAAGAAAAACTTTCCTAATGTTATGATCATGTTTCTTAGAAGTTAACAGTTTTTATAAACTGAAGGTATGAGCATTCTGCACAGCCATTTCATATTTTTTTCATGCATACTTATGTATGCAGATAAGAAACTGAAGTCATTTTTAATCTACAATGAGTCCATATTACAAATGTATCAAAATCTAAATCCGGTTGACTTCATAGTATCTAAAGTACATTCACTTATGTTAGCAGGTGCACATTTTACCGCTGGAATTAGAAACATTTTGACAGTCTGTTCTGCATACCATTCTGAGTCCACTTTTCTGTCTTAGAAGGATCGTAAATTTCAATGTCCTTTATTTGACTCAGTGGGATATAGCTGTTGTAAGTAATAGGGCACAGATGTGCAGTAGTATCTTGTTTAATGGCATTTCACTGTTCATTCCCTTTGCCACTGTTATAAAATTTTGCTTTATTGTAATTATCAGTGCAAAGTGTATTTATCATGGTAGAACTCCAGTGTTAGAATAGTTTTTTTCTTACAATATACATTCTTTGGTTAGTTTTGTGTATGTGTTGCCGATTACATTAGAAATTGGTGTTAAGTCATTATTTATCACACTCTTTCACAAGAGCAGTAATAAAAGTGTGTAATTTAGGAGAAAAAGTTAATTTGTCAAACTTAGGTAAGCATGATGTTTAGGTCCTATTTTTCAATTTTATAACTGTTTTATTGCAACAATATTTGTATTTAAGTCTTCATTTTAATGCCTTGTGGTGTTTTTTAATGCATGTCACTGAATTGTCATCCCGCATAAATTGATGTGCAGCATAGGGTATTAAATCTACATAATGATTTTGAAACAGAGAAATAGTTGATGGTAAAAATGTAAATGTTTTGCAAAAATTCCTTATAAAAAAGTTTTGTAGTAATATTTCACTTGTAAATTGTTTTCTAAAAAAATAGAAAAATGAAATAAAAAAAAAGAGAGAGAAATAAAACCAGATTTCCCACATTCTAGAAGTTAAAACTGAATTCTGCCAGCAAAGCCTCTAAGGCATTAATTTGACATTTTTATATTGCTGATTTTTTTTTTTTTGGTAGATTTAGAACTAAAATTATGTACAAGTTGTTGCCTGCAATAACAATTTTGCAAGTAACCTATTAAAATTCCCTTGAGTTAAAAATGTTTCTTCATTTAATTACTTATAATATGAAGCAGTAATAAATTATGTTTGAATGATTTGCTCATCAAGAAGAACAGTGGAAAGCAAATGCTTCTCAATGGAGAAGCATTGGCAGAAGCCTCGGGATTCATGTAATTAAGACCTATACTTGCTGGTCTGCGTTCCCCAACTGGCACACTCCCAGCAGGGAATTAAAAAAGCAGATTCCAGCTCAGTGTGAATTTTGTCATGCTTGTTCAGCTCTTGGAATGGAAGTTATAGTTATGCCTGAACACATTCATTTTTATTAAAGAACATTACAAGAGGTGACTGAAGGAAACATTTAACTAAGATGAGAAATAGAAGAAACTAAGAAAAAAAAAATGTGAGAATTGCAATTTTTTAAAGAGAGACAACAGATGATAAAACCAAAATGTCTCAATTGTGTTTCAAATTAGAAATGAAATAAAACAAATGTACTGTTTCCATAAAAAGAATGAAGGTACTCACTTGACTTGAGTACTCCAAAAATTATGCTGGATTTTACTTTGTTTCAGTGATCTAGATGGATTTGTGCTGCTGGAAAACAAAGTAATAATATTTTGCACTTTTGTAATGCCTTTTATCCATAAAACTTAAAGCATTTTATAATGAAATCTTCCAGAATTCCTGTGATGGACATACATAGTATTATGCCCACTTTACCAATGAAGAAACAGGTACAAAAAAATTGATTGACTTGCTCTGTGTTTCACACAAAATCTGGCATATATGGGAATAGGGTGGATTTGATTTAAATCATGACTTAAATCATAGTCAGGAAGACTCGATTTAATCATGGATTTCTACATAAAAGCGCATTCTTATTGGTTGTTATAACCTTAATACATATTCTTCACAACTCAGAGATAGATGTAGGTTTCATTTTTAGAAGATACACACTATACATTTTTAAAGTGATTTATTTTGAAAACTTTTCAGATTAGTTTTACAGCTATATCAGAAAATGAATGATTGTTTGGTTATTTCATTTACCAAAGGTAATTGAAGCAGATATTTATGAAGTCATTGGGAGGTGAACTATCTCCAATTCAATAGGTTAATCATTAGTATTTGGAGGATTTTCTTGTCATGCTGTATTGGAAGGAGAACATCACCAGACAGACATTTAAATTGTTTTATTTAACTAAAACAACAACGTTATGTATTCTGGATTTTTTTTCTTCAGCAGCAAACATATAATATTTTAACAAGACAAGCATATGAATTTTTTAATTTAGTTAAACATTCAAGTTTGTTAAAATTGTTTTTAACTAAAATAGTTAAATGAAATATTTTTTAAAAAAAAAATTAAATCAACCATGTCAGCCAGGTCAACATGAGAAACTTAAAATATTGGCTTCTTCAGCTAACTCAGTCATCTTCACCTTCGTTTTCCTGTTTGTTCATAATCTGGAAAAGAAAAATAAGCTTTCCTGCTTTTTCAGGTCCCAAATGATTTCTCAATTTGGAATGAATTAGTCCAAAGGAAGAAAATATTCTTTCTACACTGGCCAAAGAAGCTACTGCAGTTAAAAGTGAGATTATCACTTCAACAGTCTCTGAATCCAAGTGCTTAAGTGACTTCCACCAGTTCACTGGTGTGTCTTCCTTTAAAATATCATCAGCAAACATATATTTCTTGAATGGTTCACCCTAAGCTCTGAAGTTTATTGTAGTTGGCATTATGGAGGGATGATTGCTGGATGTCCGTGTCATAGCCAACTCCTCTTCTTCAGCAGTTAAGGTTTGACCCAGGTACCGAGTATTGAGAATATTTGCAAGAAAATGAGCTGGAAATAGTGCTTGTCCCATTCGTTTTTTTAATTCTTGTAATTTAACTCTGTCACTGCATATTTCTCTTTTTAAGCTCTGACTCAGTTCTTTCAACAGCGTCAGCAATAAAATCGCTATTTCCCTGCATTTTGTTCAAGGCTACAGAAATAGGCTTCAGGGTACTCAGCATGTGTTCAACATTTCTCTTAAGCTCAATGTTGAGAACTTTGACTATGACTGTGCCAGTTATTTTTTCACAATTTTGTTCGCAAACTGTCATCAGATTAGGCCAGTTCTTGATATAGTGCTCAAAACAGTCCACTACTGAGTTCCATCACACATCTTGTGGGAGAGTTAGTTTGGGTTCCTCCCACTTTTTTCAGAGCAGCTGCTGCAAAGTGGTTGTTACGGAAGTATTTTGCAATTTCAACAACATTAGCCTTTGTTCTATAACACTGAAGTCTTTGGCTAGGAGGTGCATCAAATGAGCACTGCAACCATATGTTATTAGCTGGGGACTCTCTTCACTGTCTTTTAAATTTCTTCTCATCTTGGATACATTTGTAGCATTGTCTGTGACCAAGCTGCGTACTAGACATTTGAATTTTTTTTCACAGTTATAGCTTTTACTGTTACTTCTTGTGAGTATTCTGCTGTGTGTGCATTTCCTGATGTATCAATTGTTTCTGTAAGGAAGACATACCCTTCTTCTGTTGTCACACAAGCACTTACAACAGGATCATTGTGGACATTGCTCCACCCATCAAGACTCAGGTTAACAATTTCACCCTCTAGACCTTTTGCACGCTGCTCAATTTCTCTTTCATACACTTTATCCAGCAATTTGCCTGCGACATCTGCTCTGTTGGGTGGACTGTATCCTGGTCTAATGACTGAACCACGTTAATGAAGTGTGCGTTCTCAGTCATACAGAAAGGAGAGTTTGTTGCATAAACAAACGCAGCCATTTTTTCATCAATTGCCTCTTTTTGTAATCTGTTGGTTCTTATCACAAACTTATCTATGGTTGTTTCAGGATGATGGAGTTGTTTTTTTCTTTTTGCTACAGATGATATACTGTGACTATGTGACACGTGATGGACTGAAACACTATCATTGGCAGATAACTCTGAAACTATAGAAAATGATGGTGATCTTGAAGGTGGATAGTCTTCAGAATCCTGTATGTTGAGGATGGAGTCTCCTAAACAAAATAAGTCAATGCAGTTATTTAATTATTATTACCATACTGCTCATTTAGTATTTCTGAATGCATTTTCACTGACACTCAGTACTACTTTAAAGGTGAAATTGTAAAAGGAAGATCTGCCTATTTCAGCTATTTATTTTTTATCACAACTGCATCTAAAATGATAGTACCATAGAGTAACAACTATATTTTTTGCTCAAACATAAGAATTCAAGAATAGTCCAGAAGGGAAGACAGGCAGTCCTTAAGAAAGAAGTATGAAATAAAAAAGTTTACCAACCTGAAGATCCTACTTGTTCAGACATGTTCCTTTCATCGGCTTCAATGCAGCTTCCTCATGAGAAGGAACACTTCTCATGATGTTGTTTCATTCGGGCAACCAGGCCTTGCATTTCTTTGTTGCACTGTTTGCATTTTCATGCATGCATGTCTTACCCACAGGTAGAGGAACTTCATTAAAATATTCCCAAACTGGGTCTCTTTTATGGCCTGCTGCCATTATAGATTTTCCCATCTAGTGAGAGAATGGTATGGTAGATCTCAAATCAATGAAAGGTACACTCAGAAAGACCTCAAGACTTCTGGAATATGCTGCTCAGTTTCACCTTTGTTTCTACTGCCTGGCCCTCCCTTCTCACATTTATCTCCAGACTTCTCCTTGTCCAGATCTAGTCCGCCTCCAACAATCTTCTATTCATTGAACTTTTTGAAACTTTGCACTTTTAGAGAGAGGTAAGGGATTGACTCTGTGTTCACAATTTGCAGAGGGACAATAGGGTTGAGATCTGTTATTTCTCACCTCTATATATTATTTATTTATTTATTTATTTATTTAAAAACATTTTTGCTGTTAACAAGCATGTTATCTCTGGAGACACAAATCCACAGTTTGAGAACTGCAAAACTAAGCATCTCTGATGGTATCTTCTAGACTGAGAACTGAGTCCCATTGGGTAGATAGAAAGATTAACCTAAATAATCTATACAGAAGCCCCTGGAACCCCATAAGATTGGGTCCCTAATCCATGAACTATTGGAACTCATTTAGAAAACTTCTCTTAAACATTACATGAATATGTCTCATACTATAGAATTAGAATTTATAATCCCTATTCCATGATGATATCTTTGAGCTATAATGTATCTTAATTAAAACTATCTTTAGATAGGTTTTTTCCTCAAAAAGCATTTTATCAAAAAAATCCGATTTAAATTTAAAAAATCTGATTTTTTTTTTTAAATCATTGATTTTTATCCACCCTGGATGGGAACAGAATCTAAATTCCCGAGTCCTAGTCTTGATTTAAGACAACCATCCTTCTCCTCCTCTAATACAGACCTAGAATCCATGAGCTTCATTGTATCTACATGTTTGATGAGATGTGTTTAATTTCAAGTCTCATTAACTTCTATTTGAGTAGAATGATAACTAATATTACACAAAGCTTTCAACTGTAGCCAAAGTCTAACAGATTTTGAATTAAGATCTATAGTTTCATGTAACCTATTACTAAGTCTATATTACAAAGTATTTTTAAAAAGACATTTTACAGGGACACAGGATTCTTATTTTTAGACGTTTACTGCTGCTGAATGTTCTAAATTTTCTTAAATTGTTGAGAAGAGAAAAATCCTTCACTTTGCATCCATCACTGTAGTGTAGTATCAGAAAATGTAACACAAAACTTAAACCAATTAGGAGACTAAGGATAAATATTCAAACTTTCATTCCGTCCCCTTTATGTATGTGCCTTAAAATGTGGCCTTTCTATCATCTATTTTTTGTCAAATGTAAAATGGAATTCCAAATGGAATTTCTTATACAAGCTTAGATACAATAGTAATAAAAATAATGCATTGTACATACAGTATATACATTGATATACTTTTGTGAAATAGATACTGTGCAGGTAGGCTAGTAACATAACATTTTATATCCAGTTAAGTGGCAAAATACAGTATTAGAATTTTTCTGTAATGACCATAGATCAGCTCCGTACCCCCCTCACCCCCCCGCCTGGCTCCCACGCCCCAGCTACTTCGCACCTTTCTAACAAACCTAGGAATTCCATTAGATTAAGGGGAATCGTCAGGTGGCATAGTAGGCCCTATATCATTTTGCCCCACCCCTGTTGTCTCATGAGAGAGGGGTATGTTAGGAGTTTCCTGAGGAAAATGAGATGTGTCGAGAGCAGCGTGTCTCAAATGCAGCCACCGTGGTCGCATGCAGCCACCAGGGGCTTTTTCTTGTGGCCACAGCCTCCTAGGCAATAACTGTAGGGGGGACACAAGCAGTGGCTCCTACCTCAGGGCCACCAGCAAAAGGACCCTGCCCCCCCTCTGGGGCCACAAATGCTGGATGAGCAGGCAGCCAGTGAGTTCCCCACCTTCCTGAGAGTGGTGAGGCTCAGACTTCAGCCTTGGTGTGGCGGGCGGCAGGCTCCGGTCATGGGACTTCAGGCTGCAGACCTAGACCCCCGCCATGGGTGCCGGCCCTCAGCTTACCACCCCCCTGCATTGCCTCTGGCCCCTGCTACCTCCCCGGCCCCCCACCCATCCCCTCCATCGCCACTGGCCCCCACTGTCTCCCTATCCACCTCCCCATCCAGGGCTCAATTTGTTCCCTAGCTTGCCAGGGCCGAATAAGTCTGCTGTGTAAATGGATACTTGTATGTTTGTTAATATCACTTTTCACAGCCTCCCAGCTAGCTAGTAAGTCTGCTGTGAAAAGTGATATTAACAAACATACAATTACTTTTCACAGCAGCAGACTTACCAACTAGCAAGTCTTAATAAAAAGAGTCAACGAAAAAGTAATAGAAATAACAACAACAACAAAAAAGACAAGAATGTGCAAAGCACCTTATTTGTCTTTCTGTTCTGTTTAGGTCCAGTAAAGAATAGAGACGACTGTACATTATTATTGAGGCTGCAAAAAAAACTCTACATAAATAAATTACAATGTTTTGGACATGTATATGTGCATATTTATTTCCTCCCCCCCCCCCCCCCCAAAAAAAGTTTATTAAGTGTTTTAGGAAAAAATGTCAGAGCGGCCACCAGCAAGAGTTGGTGGCCGCACTCTGAGGCCACCAAAAATTTTGTTGTGAGAACCCTTGGTCTAGAGCACTGCTGAGCTACAGCGATTCTTGGCTGCTGGAATAGCTCCTTGGGGGCCATTGCAGCAGGATACAACTTAAAGCAGACCGGCTGTCCCATACACGGTAAGGATTGCTCTAAATTGAGCTGAGTTGGCCCCACAATCAAGGGATGTAAAGGTGGCCTAAAGCCACCCTTCAGGTGGTCCATTAACACAGCTGAGGATGTGGCTCCATATGTCTGTGGAAATGATTTGCCATCACGAGAAGTGTTGGGAGGATTTTCATTTTTTTCCCCAGAGTTCTCAAATAATGGGAAAAACACATCTGTCCTCCAGGAACACTAAAGTCCAGGCTTCCCAGCCTGCTCATAGAGAGCTTTAAGTGGCTATGATATCTAAGAACATCCATCAGCTAGTTCTTATTGCTCAACTGGAATTGCTTTCTTAAATAACTCCATTGGCATTGCTGAGGTGTTTTGTATTGTTTCATTGTTTTTACCCAGATTCAAAAATACCCATCCACAAATGACTCTGGATCAAGGAACTTGTATGCCTCACTGCCTTGTGTAGAAGTTAATGTTGAAGATATGTTCCATAGTTATCAGGTTTCGAGTTTAGCTTGTGAATATACTTTCTTTTTTGAAAAGTCACTAACACTGAACCACAGTCTCAGTTAATTGCCTTCAATAATGAGTACAACAGTTGTCTCTTCTCTAACTTAGAACACTGTACTCATCTTCTTCTCCTGATTGATGTGGTAGCCTTTGAATTTCCCGTAGAAGAGAGCCCCTTTGGGATGAAATTGAGACCCCTGGGTACCATGTAATTTTGGCAGTCCGCAAGGTCGCACCAGCTTGAGTAATATTTCAAGAGCTGTCATTTTCTTTCTCTTGAGTCTGCTCCCCTCCACTGCAGCCTGGCCTGAACTACTCTTAGCCAGGATTTACCCAAGGCAGCCTGCCAGCCCCAATAGGATTTCAAAATGTCTGAAAAGCTCACTAAAATGGCCAGTTAGCAGAAAAGTTCACCCTGTGAAACAGCCCAGTTTGTATAGGTAATGGGGCTCTAGCTCCCCACTTCAGGAAAATAATTCCAAGTCCACCTCCCCACTCTCAGGCTCTCATCCCCTGGCACTGTGCTCTGCTAAATTTGTGTCCCCCACTAAAAGCTACTCCAAAGGTAGTCCCTTGTGTAGGCTGCCCAAAGGAAATAACACTTCCCAAGGATTTCTCTTTGAGCCAGTTCTTTATCTGAGTAGGCCCTTTGAGATGGATGGGGACAGCAGTCTATCCGCATGTATTATGGAGGCACTTGGTAGCATAGTTAGGGTTACATTTTAAAATAGGTCATAGATTTTCTAAAAGTTGGTGCTCTGTTGGTGTGAAGTTGTTCTGAACTCTTCAGGTGCTGGTTTCTGTGTATATTCCACGTGCACCTGAGACCAGAGATTTTGAGCAGGTATGTCTGTTGGTCTTCATCTACACAGTTACTCCTTTTGTGCTATGTACTGAAGGTATAAGGCAAGGTGCATGCAGACTGACGTCTCTGCTGTTGCACGTCCTGAGTTGGAATCCTCTGCTTCCAAAGCTGCTTCATAGTCTTCTTGTCTGTAAATGCATATTGTAAATAGTTGTTGGTATTTTACTGTTTTTAGTGTTTTTCTAGTTATAGATAGTATAGACCAACTTCTTCCTCACCTCAGGGACCCCCACTTTCTCAAAAGAAGGACTGTGCCCAGAGTTCCAGGGTTTAACAACTGTGTCTTCTGCCCCTATTCCTTCTCCATCAGCAATAAAAACCAGTGCTGCCTTTGCTACCCTCCATTCCCTCACTGCCAAGTGCAGCATCTCCCATTCCGTCCTTCCCTTGAACTCCATCCAGGTCCTCACGTGGGGGTCCTGAAGACTCACGTCCTCACATGGGGGTCCACATAAACCTGACCAAGAGGATAAGGCTTGAAGGAGGAAGGATCGGATCCATTGGTACCGGAACTGGCTCCAGCTTATAGGCCAAAGGATAGGCATCTACCATAGACTCCTAGACTTTAAGGTCAGAAGAGACCATTATGATCATCTAGTCTGACCTCCTGCACAACGCAGGCCACAGAATCTCACCCACCCACTCCTGTAACAAACCCCTAACCTATGTCTGAGTTATTGAAGTCCTCAAATCGTGGTTTAAAGACCTCAAGGTGCAGAGAATCCTCCAGCAAGTGACCCGTGCCCCACGCTGCAGAGGAAGGCCAAAAACCTCCAGGGCCTCTGCCAATCTGCCCTGGAGGAAAATTCCTTCCGGACCCCAAATATGGCGATCAGTTAAACCCTGAGCATGTGGGCAAGACTCACCAGCCAGCACCCAGGAAGGAATTCTCTGTAGTAACTCAGATCCCACCCCATCTAACATCCCATCACAGACCATTGGGCATATTTACCTGCTAATAATCAAATATCAATTAATTGCCAAAATTAGGCTATCCCATCATACCATCCCCTCCATAAACTTATCAAGCTTAGTCTTGAAGCCAGATATGTCTTTTGCCCCCACTACTCCCCTTGGAAGGCTGTTCCAGAACTTCACTCCTCTAATGGTCAGAAACCTTCGTCTAATTTCAAGTCTAAACTTCATAACGTCCAGTTTATATCCATTTGTTCTTGTGTCCACATTGGTACTAAACTTAAATAATTCCTCTCCCTCCCTGATATTTATCCCTCTGATATATTTATAAAGAGCAATCATATCTCCCCTCAGCCTTCTTTTGGTTAGGCTAAACAAGCCAAGCTCTTTGAGTCTCCTTTCGTAAGACAGGTTTTCCATTCCTCGAATCATCCTAGTAGCCCTTCTCTCTACTTGTTCCAGTTTGAATTCATCCTTCTTAAAGATGGGAGACCAGAACTGCACACAATATTCCAGATGAGATCTCACCAGTGCCTTGTATAATGGTACTAACACCTCCTTATCTTTACTGGAAATACCTCACCTGATGCATCCCAAGACCGCATTCGCTTTTTTAACGGCCATATCACATTAGTGGCTCATCGTCATCCTGTGATCAATCAATACTCCGAGGTCCTTCTCCTCCTCTGTTACTTCCAACTGATGTGTCCCCAATTTATAACCAAAATTCTTGTTATTAATCCCTAAATGCATGTCCTTGCACTTTTCACTATTAAATTTCATCCTATTACTATTATTCCAGTTTACAAGGTCATCCAGATCTTCCTGTATGATATCTCGGTCCTTCTCTGTATTAGCAATACCACCCAGCTTTGTGTCATCCGCAAACTTTATTATCACATCCCCATTTTTTGTGCCAAGGTCAGTAATAAAAAGATTAAATAAGATTAGTCCCAAAACCGATTCCTGAGGAACTCTACTAGTAACCTCCTTCCAGCCTGACAGTTCACCTTTCAGTATGACCCGTTGTAGTCTCCCCTTTAACCAGTTCCTTATCCGCCTTTCAATTTTCATATTGATCCCCATTTTTTCCAATTTAGCTAATAATTCCCCATGTGGAACCGTATCAAATGCCTTACTGAAATCGAGGTAAATTAGATCCACTGCGTTTCCTTTGTCTAAAAAATCTGTTACCTTCTCAAAGAAGGAGATCAGGTTGGTTTGGCACAATCTACCTTTTGTAAAACCATGTTGTATTTTGTCCCAATTACCATTGACCTCAATGTCCTTAACTACTTTCTCCTTCAAAAATTTTTCCAAGACCTTGCATACTACAGATGTCAAACTAACAGGCCTATAGTTACTCAGATCACTTTTTTTTCCTTTCTTAAAAATAGGAACTATGTTAGCAATTCTCCAGTCGTACAGTACAACCCCTGAGTTTACTGATTCATTAAAAATTCTTGCTAATGGGCTTGCAATTTCATGTGCCAGTTCCTTTAATATTCTTGGATGAAGATTATCTGGGCCCCCCGATTTAGTCCCATTAAGCTGTTCGAGTTTGGCTTCTACCTTGGATGTGGTAATATCTACCTCCATATCCTCATTCCTATTTGTCATCCTACCATTATCTGTAAGCTCCTCATTAGCCTCATTAAAGACTGAGGCAAAGTATTTGTTTAGATATGGGGCCATGCCTAGATTATCCTTAACCTCCACTCCATCCTCAGTGTTTAGCTGTCCCACTTCTTCTTTCTTTGTTTTCTTCTTATTTATATGGCTATAAAACCTTTTACTATTGGTTTTAATTCCCTTTGCAAGGTCCAACTCTACATGGCTTTTGGCCTTTCTCACTTTATCCCTACATGTTCTGACCTCAATAAGGTAGCTTTCCTTGCTAATCCCTCCCTTCTTCCACTCCTTGTAGGCTTTCTGCTTTTTCTTAATCACCTCTTTGAGATGCTTGCTCATCCAGCTTGGTCTACAACTCCTGCCTATGAATTTTTTTCCCTTTCTTGGGATGCAGGCTTCTGATAGTTTCTGCAACTTTGACTTGAAGTAATTCCAGGCCTCCTCCGCCTTTAGGTCCACAAATTCTTCAGTCCAATCCACTTCCCTAACTAATTTCCTTAATTCTTTAAAGTTAGCCCTTTTAAAATCAAAAACCCTAGTCCCAGATCTACTGGGAGCTCCACACTGGACTCCTCTTCAATGGTACCATCCTGCTTCGAGAAGGATCTGCTAACCACCATGCCTGTAGAGCAGTGGTGGGCAACCTGCAGCCTGTCAGGATAATCCGCCGGTGCGCTGGGAGATAGTTTGTTTACATTGACCGTCCGCATGCACGGCCACTCACAGCTCCCAGTGGCTGCGGTTCACCCTTCCTGGCGAATGGGAGCTGCGGGAAGCGGTGTCCAGCATGTCCTTGCAGATCACACCGATTCCCACAGCTCCCATTGGCCGGGAATGGCGAACTGCGGCCACTGGGAGCTGCAGGCGGCCATGCCTGTGGATGGTCAATGTAAACAAACTCTCACGGCCCACCAGCAGATTACTCTGATGGGTCTCAGGTTGCCCACCACTGCCCTCGAGGTACTGGATCCATTGACACCCGTTTCTGGGCCCCTTGCACTCTGGGATGTACTGAAACCTTTACCTCTCTGGACGATATTTATCTTTGTACCCTACCCTCCTCCTCTGTTTATGGGTCCAGTCCTCCTCAGGGACATCTGTACATCATAAGAAGCCATCTTGAGGGGAAAGAAATTGTCCCCATCCCTTGCACAAGTCAGAACAGGTATCCACCAGTACCATCAGCACCTCTGGTAGAACGTGAACCCACCATCTTGTCATCCAAGTCTGATGTTCTAGATGAACCTTCACCTCACAGGGAAGCCAGCTCATGCAGAGGTTCCAGGATATCTGGAGCTGTCCTAACAGATATGACTACCCAAGAGACCAACAGTACCCAGTGCCTTGGGGCCCTCTGCAACTGGTCAACCCTTTATACTGGCCATAGTGGAGTTCATGGCCTCTCTATGCTAGGCAACCAGGATCTGTGCACGAATCACAATGACCTTCTCCTTGTAGCCGACACCAACTGGCTCCGTTGGAGAAGGCAAAGGAAGAAATTGAGTCAGATCCAACAGTACTGGCGGTTCCAGTGGGTCTGTCATCTCCCTCCCCTGATGATGCAGTTACTCCATTATCACCATCCTCATTTGATCACAGACAATACCCCGAGCTGTGGCAGAGGGTGGTGACTGAACTCAAGATCCTAGTAGAGAAGGTCCATAACACATAGCATAGGATCCTGCTTGTCTTACAATCCTCTGATCCTAGTCAGGTGACCCTCCTAGTCAATGAGGCCATAATGGAACTGGCCAGGGTAGTATGCCATACCCCATCATCCTGTCCCACACCCTGAACTGGTCTCACAGGCAATATTTTGTACTAGCTAAAGGGGTAAAGTTTCTGGTTACTCACCCATGCCCAACACATTAGTGGTGCAGGCAGCCACAGAGAGAACCAGACTGTGGCACCCCAAGGCAGCCCCAACAGACAAGGGATCCAAACATCTTGATCTTCTTGGGAGGAAGGTATTTTCATTGATCAGCTTTTAGTTCAGAATTGCTGAGTACCAAGTTCTGTTAGCAAAATATTTCACTAATTACTGTAAATTTGTGCAGTACAAGGACAAACTTCCCCTAGAGGAGAGGGCCCAATTCCAAGCCTTCACTGATGATGGCAAGCTGGTGGCTAAGACTTCACTCGATGCAGCAATAAACCCAGCAGATAATGCATCTAGAGCTATAGCCATAGTCACATGACATGAATCATAGCTTCATTTTTCAGTATTCCCCAAGGAACTCCAGAATACCATTGAGGGCTTGCCCTTTGATGAGTCCAATCTCTTCAGCGAAAAGACTGACAAGTAGTTACACTTATTAAAGGACTCCAGGATGACCCTCCATTCCCTGAGCATTTATACATCAACCCTAAAAACATCACAGGCAGGTATATAAGCAGACCTCCCCCTCAATGGATGATGCCCCCCTGTTATCCTGGACAGACCAACTGAGTTATGCCTTTCCTCCCATCCCACTGCTATCACAGGTTCTGCAGAAGATTTGTTATGGCAAAGCTTATGTCAATTGTGATCCAAGAACCCCTTAATGCTAACTGGTAAAGGAGCATCCTGATTCTGGTATGTACATTCTTGTTCATCAAAGAATATCATGTGAGGTAAATAAAAGCGAGGGTGTCACAGGTTATTAATGTTGTGAAATGCAAGTACAAATGCTATGTAATGTTATGTGTATCTTCTGAAAATATGTTCTTAAACTCTGTATAAAGATATGAGTCACCAGCAGAAGTGAAAAAAAATGATTTTTATGTCAGAGGTGTCTTCACCTGGTGCTATCAGAATGTAAATTAAGCATTGTACACTAATACAATGGTTACTATTTACATACAAAGTCAACAGAGAGCTGTGAAGTCAACAGGGAAGTAGGACACAGGAAAAATAAGACATAGATGGTTATCCTGTGTGAGTACAGACAATGAGCTTTGGAGAGTGTAAGTAGAAGGCAAAGATGACACTTCCTCATCCTGCACTTGGGAAGTAAATGGGGAGTGTGTTTACATTCATGAAAACAGGATCTCAGCCAACCTTGGTTGAAACACTGCAGTGGACTTTGGGGGTGAGATTAACTCCCTTAGATAGGAGGTTAGCCTGTTAGTTGAGTTTAGTCTCCAGAAAGTGTTTTAAATGTAAGCATTTGTTTTGAATGCTCTTACTCACTATCACTTGAATCTTGATAATAAACTTATTCTGGTTTTCACTGTAAATATATCTAAGTCATGTGATATGAAGAAAGATGCTGATGCTGAGTTGAATCACACAAGCTGGTGTGCATACTGTTCCTTTGGGTACAGCAGATTTCCTACTACTGTGAAAGCTCAGTAGATAAGGGGATGAACACTACAGGGGGAACGCTTTTTGGCTTTTTCATTGTTGTACCAGAAAGGCTGGCTGTGGGTGTTTTCCAGAGTAAGCCCATTTGAAATAGAGATCCACAGTCAATATTCGTAACTTCAGATACAAAAATGATACATGCATAAAATAGGATAATCATATTCAGCAAATCATAACTTTTCCAATGTCACCTTACATGACCTGTCTTGTACAAAATGCATCATAATTATGCTATAATCATATAATAATAATATTAGTAGGATGAATATGGGGTGTAGTGTCACAGAAGGTTTCCCTTCAACTCCTCCCAAACTTCATTCACAAGGTAATTTTCGAGTTTCACATAAATCAACCTATTCATTTGCCAGCATTCTATTTGAAACCTCGTGTTTCCAATGAGGAGAGGAGACTTCCCTCTTTCAATGTCAGATGGACTTTAGCATTCTCTCTGCAAAGAACGAAAACCATTAGGAAATCACTGTGGGTGTTTGTTGCTATAGTAGATCAACCGTGAGGACAAGTATTATCCGCTCAGAGACTCTCTAAGTGGCTCTCAGGCTGCATCATTCTTTGTTATTAGTTGGCTGTCATTACTCCCTTGGACAGGGTAAGGGCCCATTCTACTAGAGCACAAGAAACCGCAACAGCATCTCTTTGAGAAGTACCTACACTGGCCTCTTCTGCAGATGCAGCTGTTCAGACAACAGTTTCACAGACACCTATACCAACTGCATCCTCACACACACATCCTCCACTATGTATACTGCTTACCAATCACTCATGTGTGGAATGCATACAGGGACTGGCACTTAAAGAAGAAATGGAGGTTACTTACCTGAACAGGAGGTTCTTCAAGATGGTGGTCCCTACTATTCTACTACCTGCCGGCCTTCCCCTCTGTTTTGGACCTCATCTGATTTGTGGTAAGGACAGGAAGTGGAGAGGCATTGGTTGACACCACCCCTTATATCCTCTGTATGGAGCACAAGAAGAGCAACTGCACAGGTGCTGACCAATGGACACTACTTGCGAGAAGTCTCTGGTGCATGGAGTGTATGTGTACCCATGTGTGGAATACATACTGAGACCACACATCTCGAAGAACCTTCAGTCACAGGTAATTAACCTCCATTTTTCTATGTAGCTTTGTTTGCTTTATCTTTATAATTGTTAATAGGAAGTCTTTGAAATTGGGTTCTGACTGAAATTTGTCTTCGACTGTCTGACCTTTCATTGTTGGCTGATATATTTTAAAAAGCATTGTCTTTTACAAAACAAAATTTGATAGGGTGTATATCCTCAGTATATCTGGAGCAGCATGTAGTTTTTAAAAACACTTAATTTGAATTTAGGATCATTTGTAGATGTTATTTGTAATATCTGATAGTGCTGACAGCTAAATTTTATGTATCATGTACATAAATTTGTTGGGCTATGTGCAAGTATGCATGGTGGGCAGTGTGCATATAAATTTGATAGACTTTTGGATGCACCATGCGTTCATGCAGTTTCTTGAGGAGCTACAATTTTCGGTCAGATTTTATTCTACAACAGAGAAGGGTTTTATGGTTAGCTGCTGACCTAATAGACATGGGTTCATATGCAGTTGCTGATGGATTAAATCTTTTCAGTAACAACTTGCACTTCTGTTCCCTCCCTCAGGAATTCCCCCCTCTTATGCAACCCTCCATCTCTGCTTAAACTTTAAAAATAAGTAAGTTAATACATAAAAAACTTAATTATGAGGCACTAACGGGTGCTACATGCATAACAGAACTGATGCTAACTCCCAAAAGCCAAGCAATGAAAGGTTAAGCCACTGAACAGGACATGCCTGCTTCTCCACTCATAGGCGCACACCACTGCAACAGCTACCGTACACCAGACCACAACTTTGCTTTGCCCCATAAGGAATACCAGCCTTCCACCGTCCTCTTCACCAAACTACCCTCTCAGCTCTCACAACACAAGACATTATTACACAAGACATCAACAACTAATGGTGTTGGAAGAGAATTGTTTGTTAAAGGAAAAGAGCAAGTTGGGGTGTGGAGAGGGTCAAGTTTGGGGGGCAGGGTTACAGGTGTGCTATTTTCCTGCAGTCTTTGCATTTGGCAGTGAGGCTTACCCCTGTTAAAAATAGCCATTATCTTCCACTGTTTCTAATGGGACTGAGGCCAAGCAAACCGTAAGGAAGGTGATCACTTTGTGGGCTACTGGACAATAAACCATGAGGGGGCATGGAAATGGAAGTGTGCAGTAGGTAAGATTTAACATGCAAGAGGCAGGAGACTGAAAGGACTGGAAGAGGAAATGGGACATTGTGGGACAGGAAACGGGGGAGTGTGAAAGAGAATCAGAATGTGGCAGGGAAGGACTGGGTGAGGCAGAGACCAGGAGAGGAAGGGAGGTTCTAGCAGGAAGGTGTGTCTCACACACACACACACACACACACACACTCACCCTACCTACCTACCTACCTTTTAAAACCAGTCGGTAAACTTTATGGGTCTGAACACTTGGGATTTGCAATGCTGAAGATCATACAAGGAATTACCTTAACATTGACCATAGTAATAGGGATAGTAAGTTTCCAGTCCTCCGTAGACAAACTCACTGAAAGGGCACAGGGGGTTTGAGAATCAGCTAACAGAAGGAGACCAAATAATAGCAACCTCAAACAACAGACACAGGTCCTTCCCCCTTAACCTGTAACTATCTGCTTACATAACTTAAAAGACAGGCAATCCATTTTACAGATTATCATAAAAAGAGATTTTTCCTACTCATGGAGTTAAAAAAATCCCCCTCCCCCCCCGATTTTTTTTCTGTTTTACAGCAACATTGACTTTATCAAGGAAACTGTTCGGTGATTAGACATATTATAGCCAGCAATCCTGAATATCTTTAAAGGAACACAAATCTTTGTTTAAAAATTCTGAAGAAGCTCTGAAATTTTCAAAGGTTTAAGAGCAGAAAAACTGAAGTCAAAATGTCTTAAGACTTCTTTTTCCATTTTAATTAATGTTTGTGTGTAATTAAAATGGAAATATTATTTAACCAAAACATAGATCAATTGCTTATTGTTATGATGTATACTTCTATTCAACACTATGCTGATTAATAGGGAATGTCTCCTGTAATTATTTTATGACAACCTAACATTTGGTACTCTACAGACTATGTACTAATTAAGGAGTCTATATAAAATAACACTGTTATCCTTTTCATATAGATAGACCCCCTGAATTATCTCAATAGTCCTCTATTTTGTTATGGTGAAGCTTTGTCTGCTTCATACTCTGTTTAAAAATTCTGAAGAAACTCTGAAATTTGCAAAGATTTAAGAGCAGAAAAACTGAAGTCAAAATGTCTTAACACTTCTTGATGATATAGCCTTGAATTAGTACATAGCTTGGTAGCCCATGGGGCTACTCTCAGGTTTAAAGTTAGGCACCTACGTAAAAACACTGGTTAATCAGAGCCTAAGGCTGCTAAATAGGAATGCTCCTACTCTTACTCAAGGAGGCATTTTACCTTATTAATGCCCAACACAACCAAGCTAAAAGCTTCACATTACGTAATTTAGATTTACCATGGTTAATTTTATTTAATATTAAACTCAATATGCAATTTCATAGTGCTTGAAAAGCTCCCTCTCATAGAAATATTACAAAGGTGTAAAAAGAGTAAAGACTATGTAAGCTTTGTACATTATTTAATCGTTGTGAGTTAGCTGGGATTCACTATGGTCTTATTATTGCATAGCCGGACACTATTGTCAGCTGGACCTTTGTTCTGCCTTAATAGTGACTGTTTAATAACTGCCCTACTCACTTTGTATCAGCAGGGTATTATATATAGCTGTAGTTTAAGAATGGTATTAAATTTAGAAGTTTTATTTAATTAGTCAGTGACAACAGACTGATTACCCAATAATTTACCTGTGGAGGTTACCCTGAGAGGCAATATACATTTAAAAATAATTATTTAGACGGGAATTTATTGGATACAGACATTAATCTTATTTGCATTCTTGCAAATTCTGTACATGTAATTAACCATCCCATGAAATATAAGAGTTATTTCATTCTTGAAAAAGAGTTCAGGAAACACACCTTGCAAATACATAAGTACACAATGCAATGAAAAAGATCGAGTGAAGCAAATATTTGCCGTATTCTACTCTACTTGTTGAATGGAAATTATTTGTTAAGGAATAGTATAAGAGAAATTTATTGGAAAAAACAAAACAGATTTGGAGGTCTGTCACAGCAGCAAAGAAAGTCCCAAAGAATTCTATCTTTTTGTAATGCTGGAGAAATTTAATTTCAGACATTACATAATAACCTACACCAATCTGTTCTACAATTGTCCATGTTCATTTCCTTATCTCTGTGATTTCCATTCAGAAGGTGTCCTTTGTTACCTCATATATTTGTTCTATCCGTTGAACCACTTGCAGTAGCTATCAAACATTTTCCAGACGCTCAGAGCATCTTAATAATAAATAATAATAAAGAACATAAAATGGTTCTTTGCAGATGACATACATTCAGTATCTTAAAGTGTTTTAGAGCTCTACAACATAATATGTTTCATGTAACTATGACCTTCTCACAGGTAGGCACTGTCCTTTGCTGACCATCAGGACAATTGAGTATTGTTGACTGAGTGCCTGAGAAATTAAAATTGAGTAAGACTTACACACCAGGTATCTAGCTAAATTAATGATGCTACATCTTCTTACATATCTTAAATTGAGACTTTCAGTCTATGTTTGGCTGAGTCAGCTTGATAAAAGGCCTCCATATACTGAACTACTTGCAATATAAACAAGATAGACAGGATATGGAGCAACTTTATAGGAAAAGGAGTGTAGCGGGGTGGTTACCCCGCTCCTGCCCCGAAGGGCTTAAAACAGCTCTGGGAGAGGGCTGTGGCAGGGGAAAGGCTGGGCTGATTGAGAAAGCAGTCACAGCTGCAGCCAGTGCAATCAGGGCCCAGCTGGCCCTTATAAGAGGGCAGGGGGCCAGAAGGATGAAGAGAGTCTCTCTCTAGCCTCTGAGAGAGAAGGACCTGGCTGTCTGGGAGCTAAGAAGGGTACCTGAGGTGGAGCAGTGCTGGGGATGGGCAGAGGGAGCTGGGGAGCTCCAGCCTGGTAAAACCCCAGGCTGCAGGCTGTGACAGTGTACCCCATAAGGCTTCATGGGGAGGGGGTGCTTATAAATGTATGTATGACATAACTGGAATATGTTTTGTGCTGCCTGTGCCATGTAACATATCTCCATAAAGGTTACGGTCTACTATATCTATTCATCCTATTTGTACATACATATCATTTTCTACTTGAGGTTAAGAATATGGGCTGTATGCTGGCTTGGTTTCTAAGTAAGCTCTGTGAGACATTTGGTCAGCTTCTTTAGGAAGGAATTCGCCAGGTTAAGTACCTGATCAGGAAACACTTGGGGAACAATGCATCTTGGAATGCTCCAATCCACATAAGAAGTCTTCCTGGAGACATGCAAGATACCATGTGGACAATGGCTTCAGCCTATAAAGACTGAGTCATGCAGGGACTCATGTGACTTGCCCAGGTGACCCCAGAACTCCATCTTGGAGCTGGACTTTGCATAGGAGGGAGGAGGGGGGGTGTCTCCACCCACAAGAGAGAGTCTATTTAAACCCGTGGGAGACCCCTCCATTTTGTCTTCAGCTGGCTAAAGAAGGAGCCTCTCCACCCCTTCCAGGATACTTGAAGGAGACTGAAACAAAGGACAGTAACTACAGGGGGTGTGAGTGATTGCTGGACCCAGGCTAAAAGGAGATTAGCCTGTAAAAGGGAGTGCTCTGGAACTGGTGAGGAGATTATCTGTATTTAGTTTGATTAGACATAGATTTGCGCATTTTATTTTATTTTGCTTGGTGACTTACTTTGTTCTGTCTGTTACTACTTGGAACCACTTAAATCCTACTGTCTGTATTTAATAAAATCAATTTTTATTTAGTAATTTACTCAGAGTATGTATTAATACCTGGGGGAGCAAACAACTGTGCATATCTCTCTATCAGTGTTATAGAGGGCGAACAATTTATGAGTTTGCCCCGCATAAGCTTTATGCAGGGTAAAATGGATTTATTTGGGTTTAGACCCCATTGGGAGTTGGGCATCTGAGTGCTAAAGACAAGCACACCTCTGTGAGCTGTTTTCAGGTAAACTTGCAGCTTTGGGACAAGTGATTCAGACCCTGGGTCTGTGTTGGAGCAGACTGGAGTGTCTCGCTCAGCAAGACAGGGTGCTGGAGTCCTGAGCTGGCAGGGAAAACAGAAGCAGGGGTAGTCTTTGCACATTAGGTGGCAGCTCCCAAGGGGGTTTCTGTGATCCAACCCGTCACACAGGCCTTGCTAAAAAAGGCCAAAAAGGTACTGGGGCTACAGGGGGGCAGCCCAGAGACAGGCAAAGGCAGCAGGTCCTAAACCCCTTGCCGATGATGAGTGGCCATTACAGACTGCAGTCTGCCTAGGGTGACCAGATAGCAAGTGTGAAAAATCGGGACAGGGGGTGGGGGGTAATAGGAGCCTATATAAGAAAAAGTCCTTAAAATCGGGACTGTCCCTATAAAATCGGGACATCTGGTCACCCTAAGTCTGCCCCAGTGAGCGGGGGCTAGATGGTGACTGGCAGTAGCCACTGAGGCAAGGTGGGGATAGAGGGTTGGGGATTCCCCTGGGTGGGGAGACCCAGACTGTGGGTTACTGCTGGGGGCAGAACCCTGATGTAGAGGGGCACCGGGGTCTGGGAGGGACACGGGGGCCAGCCGCAGGCGAGACACCGGCCTGCAGAGGCCGCTCCGGAGCAGGAAAAGAGCTAATTCCCTGGACAATCAGCAGGAGGCGCCACGCTGGTAAGTCGTCGCCCCGCCACAGGAAGGAAACACAATCTGTTTGTTCAGGCTCTAAAGTTACTTTGGCCTGATGATGAGACAGGAAGATATTAAGGGCTAGTCGGTTGGGTCCCATTCCTAAGTTATTAGTAAAGCTGGTCAAAACATATTGATTTTGAAATGTTTGTTAGAAAGGAGGATACATGTATTGCCAAAAAAAAAAAAATCTCAAATTAACCTCCCTCTATTTTTTTGAGCAGTTCAAGTTTCTAGAGTTCTGCTAGTGATGGTCCCTATTGTATTCCACTGTGGTTTGAACATGAGTATCATCCTCCCAGAATCAGTGAACTTGAAAGTAGTCTTAGTTGGTCCATGCATGCACCCTGGCCTGCCTCATGCTTCCGACCAAGGTGATAAAGGGCGGGAGGGATCGACTGCCTCTCCAGTTCCTTCTCACCACCACATGGTCTGGGTCAGGAACTTTAGTGTCCTCAATTCTGACGTTGTTCTGAAAAACATTATTTTAGCTGTAAATAGTTTGTAGTTTTAATAACATATAGATTTAGTAGTTCTGATAGTTTTAGAATTAGATTAGAGTATGTGGTACCCTCGCCCACCCTGTACCCAATTTGGGTACGGGACTATGTCCAGAACTCCAACCTTCAAACTCTGCGCCTCCTGCCCGAGTTCCTTCTCTGTCAGCAACAACCATCAACACCGCCTCTCCTGCTTGGGAGAGGCTCACATTGCAGCTCAGTGCAATATTTGTCAGTCCTTCCCCAGCCATACCCCATAAGGACAGACACTTCGCCTCTGTAAATACCTCATGGAGATGGCCATAATACCTCAATTGGACCCAGGCCTAAACTTGTTGATGGTCAGTTTATAACCATTTATTCATTGGCACTTACCTGGAAGGGAAAGGAGTTATTTAAGTTATTTATCCCTCTGGTGTATTTATAAAGAGCAATCATATCTTCCCTCAGCCTTCTTTTGGTTAGGCTAAAAAGCCAATCTCTTTGAGTCTTCTTTCATAAGGAAGATTTTCCATTGCTTGGATCATCCTAGTAGCCCTTCTCTGCACTTGTTCCAGTTTGAATTCATCTTTCTTAAACATGGGAGACCAGAACTGCACTCAGTATTCCAAATGAGGTCTCACCAGTGGCTTGTATAATGGTACTAACACTTCCCTGTCTCTACTGGAAATGCCTTGCCTGATGCATCCTAGGATTCCATTAACCTTTTTCACAGCCGCATCACATTGATGGCTCATAGTCATCCTGTGATAAACCAATACATCCAGGTCTTTCTCCTCTGTTGCTTCCAAGTCCCCAGTTCATAGCAAAAATTCTTAGTTAGTCCCTAGGTGCATTACCTTGCACTTTGCACTATTAAATTTCATCCCATTTCTATTACTCTAGTTTTCTAGGTCATCCAGATCTTCTTGTATGATATTCTGGTCCTCCATATTGACAATATCTTCCAGCTTTGTGCCATCCACAAATTTTATTAGCACACTTCTACTCTTTGTGCCAAAGTCATTAATAAAAATGTTGAATAATATAGGTTCCCAAGATCTATCCCTGAGGAACTCCACTAGTAACCTCCTTCCAGCCTGACAATTCACCTTACAGTATGAACTGTTTTAGTCTCCCCTTTAAACAGTTCCTTATCCATCTTTCAATTCTCATATTAATCCCCATCTACTCCAATTTAACTAATAAGTTCCACATGGGAATTTATCAAATGCCTTACTGAAATCCGGGTAGATTAGATTTACTGCCTTTCCTTTGTCTAAAAAATCAGTTATCTTCTCAAAGAAAGAGATCAGATTGGTCTGGCATGCTCTACCTTTTATAAAACCATGTCAAATGCCTTACAGAAGTCTAAGTATATTATATCAGCACTATTATCTTTATCAACCAAACTTGTAATCTCATCGGAAAAAAATATTAAGATAGTTTGACAGGATATATTTTCCATAAACCCATGTTGATTTGCATTAATCACATTGCCATCCTTTAGTTCTTTATTAATCAAGTCATTTATCAGCTGCTTCATTATCTTGCCTGGGGTCAATGTCAGGCTGACTGGCTTATAATTGCCCAGGTCAACCCATTTACCCTTTTTAAAACTTGGCACAACATTAGCTTTCTTCCAGTCTGCTGAAGTCTTCAGTGCTCTGAGACTTAATGAAAAGCAACGTTAACAGTCCAGTGAGCTCCTTGGCCAGCTCTTTTAAAACTCTTGGATGCAAGTGATCTGGATCTGCTGATTTAAAAATGTCTGACATTAGTAGCTTCTGTTTAACATCCACCAGATATTCTAGTGCAATGGAAAGAGTATTATCACCATATGATGAAACTGAAACATCTGATTTCCCCCCCAAAAATAGAACAGAAATATTTATTGAACACTTCTTCCTTTTCTGCATTAGTGTTCATAAGTCTACCCTTTTCTTAGAGTGCTTGCTCATGTCCATTCCATTGTAGGTGTGTGTGCCCGCCACATGCACCGGTGCCGGAACTTTTTCCCTCAGTGGTATCCATAGGGGACTGGCTCTGGCGCTCTCTGGAATAGCACACATATACATGGTATAAAGGGCGCTGCCGGCTCCCCCCCCCCACCACCCTCAGTTCCTTCTTGCTGGAAACTTGACTTCTAAAGGCGAACCCTGGTGTGAAGAACAGTGTAAATGGTCCTGTTACCTGATTTCTGAAGAAATTAGTAAACGAAGAAAATTGTAACTTAAATTGCAGAAGGGTGGGAAGTATTGATTTATTATACAGTATCTTTAGCTTAGCAACTCAGAAGTCCTTGGAGTGACAGGAGGTTCACTTTCCACCTGACCTGGTTTGAGTACAACATTCTGAGAGAGCAATTATGAAGGTGACATGTTTTTCTTTAATAGTCTTCTATTTTAGCTGTCATAGTTATTTATCCACAGAACGGAGTGGTAGTGAGGGCTTCTCTACAATGCCTACCAACATGCCTTGACCTGATTTAGTCCATGGGTTCTCTGTCAAGATTGCCATCAAAGGTGCCAGTTAGGGCCAATTATGATGATGATTTTTGTGATGTCTACAATCAGGGTTACCACCCATCCATAAACACATAAACCATGTATTTTATTTTTTAAAAGGTGAAAAGCCTATGCATGTTGGAAACAAAGAAACAAGCCCTTCTGAGCAGTGAATGGTTGCCTACCTTGCAAAGGGAGGGTATGATCGCTCTGCTCTGGTGTTCACTCTTCTCCTGGTGCTGCTGCCCTGGATCTAGGGATAGTGCAGCCTTCTGGAATAGATTTCCTACCATAGCAGCAGCAGCTGACTACTCTGACAGGTGGAGCTGCTGCTCCATTGCTGCCTGGAAATGATGTGCCAGGTGCACAGTTGTAGTAAAACTCTGTCAGGCAAGGAGTCTCCCCCTGTGTGTTCTGCTTGAATAAACATGTTCTGTTTCTATCTAAGCCTCAATATACCATCCATTTACTTATTGACTCAACACAGAGCAGTTTCAAGTGGGTCGGTATGTTCTATTTCCACCAGCTGCCCTATGCTTCCCTCTTCTCTACTGCCCTCCATACCACAAGCCAAGTTCAGTGACCTTTCTGTGCTGCTACTTTTCTGCACTTTTCTCCTAGCTATTTGGCCCCAATGTGGCTATAAGTAGGTCCAGTTGTGTCTAAATCTGTGGAAGAATAGTGGAATGTAACCTTCACTTGCTCTGAGGTGAAGAGAGTGTGTGGGGCATGTACTGAAAGCAAAGGGGTGGATTAGGAGCTGGTACCACTGGCACTGAACAGAGATGGGGTGGAGGGAAAGAAGAGAGGAGAAGATGATGTGTAATTTAAATGATAAAGCTAAATATTTTCTAATCTTATTTTTATTTAAAGTAGTTTTATTTTTGATGAATAGCTTCCTGTTAGCATTTTAAAAGTGTGTTTGAAAAACACCCTTGCCATCTCCCCAAATATTTTTCTGTGGGTTTATTTATGTATCTATTGATTGGGGGAGGGATTTTCCTTTTTTGGTAATCTTGTATACAGCTGTCCACTTGGGACTGGACTGAGACTACCCACCCATTTCTGATAGGCCACTCACGGTATCAATTCTCAGTCATCTTGGCTATATTTGAACTGCTGACCTATAAGAAAAGGGTTCTGTAAATTATTACTAGAGCCCTACCAAATTCATGGCCATGAAAAACATGTCATAGACCGTGAAATTTGGTCTCCCCTTGTGAAATCTAGTTGGTTTTTATTTTTTTATTTTATTTTGTGTGTGTGTGCTTTTACCCTATACTATACAGATTTCACAGGGGGAAACTAACCATTGCATTGTACTTAGAATAATGTGCTTTCTTGGAATCTTGTTACAATCTTACATGCATGTTCAGGTTTGAGTATTGGGTATAAAACATGCTGACTAAATACTGTACTGTTTTAAAAAGTGCAAAGGTGGAGCATTATTTTTCCACACTGACATTTTATACGCATGTTTTGCGGTCACTTAGTCTTAGTTACATTTTGTTGTTGCAACACCAAGCAGCTGAGATATTAATTGCAAAGTTGCCATTCCCCCCCATTTAAGAAACAAAACGGTCTATAAGCGCTGTCCCACAGCCCTGGGTGTTGGGAGTCACAAGGAGGAGCGCGCATTTCACGCCTAAATCTCCTCATTCTGCCCTTCCTGTGCTCCAAGGGCGTGGTATCCCTCCTCCCGCCAGGCGCAGACAGACAGGCCCCTCACATCCAGCACGGCCAGGATCCTATTCAGCTGGGCTCTCGGCTCACCCGGGAGGGGACCAGCGTCCTCCGAACTCTGAGAGGCCAGCCAGAGCCTCACCGAATGGAGCCTGCACCATTGCGCGGGTGCCTGGCCAGGTCGGGGGAGCGGCCATGGGGGGGGGGGTGGAGGAGGAGAGAGGCTGAACTTGGAACTGTATCAGAGAGCGTGAAACCCTCCAACCTTATTCGGAGCCCCCCAAACCCAGCTGGCTCCACAGAGAAGCTGAAAATTCTCTGCCGCCCCCTCCCCGAGTCCGGTGGGTGGCGGTGGCTGGTTCCCCAGGAGGAGGTGCCCTGATTGGGAAGAGGTGTGATTTACTCCCTGGAGAGGCGGGGCCGGCTGTCCCAGTGGCGCCGTCATCCCCAGGGAAACCGGACGCCGCTGCCTTGCAATTTATGGCAGCTGAGGCTGCAGCAGGCAACAATGTAACTAGTGCCCTGGCTGCTTGTCAGGGACCACAGACAGGGCAGTGAGGTAGTCGCAGGCGAACTGCAAATATAGGGCAGGGGAGGACGGAAACTTTAGAGAAGCAACTGTAGCTGAGGGGATTTGTAATGCGGGACGAGCTGGGGCTGTAGAGGGAACTGAACTGCAAACCACCCGGGCCAAACCAGGGCTGGTGCATTTGCCAGGGGACACAAAGTGGTATCTGCTGTGCAGGCGGGAGTTTGAAGGAGAGGGACAAGTTATTCCCTGAGCAGCAACTTGCGCTTCAGCGGCTCCCACCAGCCCCTCCAATTCTTGGGCTGGAGATGGAGGAGGAAGAGGCTGCGCAGGAAGAAAGTTTCTCAGAGGAGGAGAGGGTCCAGTTTGTGGGGCGCCGTTTGGCACTTTTGCTGAACTTTCAAGCAGAGAAATGGAGCAAATATCTTGAAAATGAGGAGAACCAGAAAATCCTGGCGGAGTTTTTGGATAAAACCGAACCAGCTTTCTTGCTGTTTTGCTCCCCTCTGGCAGGAACGTTAACAGCTATGCAGAAGGTAAGGTGCTGAAGTTTGAATTACAAATACGGTACCCTTTGGGCTTCGGGATGCTGCAAATATATTTGCTAGTGTTTTATAGCACAGAGACTTTAAGACATGCCATGAAAAGCATGATCCCACGGCTTGGGTCTTTCAGGGTTAGGACTTCCCGATGAATGGAGTCAAGTATTAGTAGAGATGGGATAAACTGGGAGCAGAGTTTAATTTTATCTGAACCACCATCACCAACAATGTTTACACCCTTCTGGTTTTGTCCCCGTTGCAATGATTCTAAGGGGGAAATAAGTGGAAATATATGAACAAAGTTTATTGAAGTTAATTTCACTTTAATCTTTAGTTTAGATGTTCTAGCATTAATGCACTCTGTAGAAACTACTTTGGTGTCAGCCATTCCTTTCCACCCCTCTGGTGCTCTTATCCCTTTTCTTAAGGGTCTTCCCTTAAACAGTGATATTCAGGCTTTGGAGGAGCAAGTGGCTTTTTTTAAAGTGTCTCCTGTGGTAATTTGCATCACATGATTAAAACACTGATTTAATTATTAACCAATCAGGATATTTTACTGTGTTATTAAGTTATCAGCTTGTACTATTAACTTCTTTGCTGTGAGAATGGTCATATATAGTATTGTAGTAAATGGAAACAATGAATTCACAGTACTATGGCTCTGTTGGGTAATGTTGATTGCTAATTTGGCTCCTGAATCACTCAGATCTGAGTATCACTGGATTTAAAATGCGATTTGGTTAAGGTGGGATCAGATTGGGATAGACATGCCCTTACACTTGTGAGTGTGCAAATAGAGCCATTTAAGTCAATTGGATTACTTATGGGAGTAACTGCTCACCAGTGTGAGTATGGGGGCCCAGTCTGGTCCATAGTGATGGAGAGGACTCAACCCTCTAGACTATTAGCCTATCCTGTTTAAAATACATAGGTTAAATCCTGGCTCCCCTGAACTCAATGACAGTTTTGCCATTGACTTCAGTGAGGCCAAGACATCACCCATGGAATGTAATAGCTAACAAACTACTGGTTTTAGCTAGGAATGCAAGTAACTGAGAGTACTTAATATTGTATATGTGTGTTCCTTAGTTAATACCTCAATTCCTAAAGATATCAATGCACTTAGTTAAAATACCCTCTGTACATCTACATCACTGGAGATTAAAAATATAATAATTTGTCCTTGAATTATCTTGATCATTGGCTATCAGCTGCCGGAAACTTATCATTAACACTATAATGCAAGTAACTGTCCTCCAAGACAGTTTCTACCACCAGAATTGGGTCTCTAGGGGAATAAAAGGAGTTACTTTGTTCAGTATACTATCCAGTTTTCCTAAATTAATTTAAAAAAATCTCACCTGTAGCCCTCTTTCCACATATTTCTTGACCCTTGGAGTACTATTTTGCTATCGCTTATGTCCCTTGCCAAAGAATTGAAACAGAAAATCTAACTTAATTATATCAAACCAATGGGACAAAAGTACACACAACAATAATGGGTGCTCCAAGCCACTGCCTGATGGGGGGCCATTCCATGGCCACCCTGTGCCACTTAATTATAGTAAATGTCATTAGTTTGTCTTCAAATATCTTCACAATACTGCCTTGAATGTGTGACTTAATCCAGAAAAGGAGCACCTTTTGGCTTTGTATTTTAAAAACAGTTCATAGGACAATTTTATAAAGCCTGGCTCTGGTCAAAGCCTCTTGTGGCAAACCGGATCTAAGTTCTGCTGCAAGCCCAGCTACTTTCTGTGGCAGACTGAAAAATATATGGTCGCTTAAACTGAGGGTTTTTAATTAATTAAATATGAATATAAATAACAGTCAGTACACTAGCTCTGTCTTTCTCTGTATTTAAATTCAATTTATTTTACACTATCCCCACATTTTCAGTTATTGTGCAGATTTTGTACTGGCAACACATAGGTTTGTAGCGTTGTTGAAATTTTTTGGCAGCTGGTTAGGAATGTCTTGGAGCTTTGATTTCAGCTGTCTGCAGACCCTGGAAGATGACAACGTATCAGTTGTTGCATTCAGTTTGTTTGTACAGTTTCTTTTGCAACCAGGAAGTCTAGTGTGTGTGGTGGTTTTTTTTTTTTTTTTTTTTAATGAAAGGTTAGATTCTGGAGCACGTTCTGAACAAGGGTGGAATCAATGGCAAATTCGATAACTCTCAAATGATGAAATACATCCACCTCAAAGAAACGTAAAATTGAAAGTTTAGGGCCAGATTGTTGTCCATCTAACACTTTCATGAAGAGGGATATGGTTTTGGAAAGAGTTAATTTATTGTTGGATGTGAATTAATAATTAGGCTAAACTGCTGTCAGAAACATTCATTTAGCTTGTATTGAGTGTAAGTTATGGGCATATATCAGGGGATAGAATTTGGCCCTATATATCATCGGAAAGTACTTTACAGACATCACGTATGGGGTTCATTTCACCCACCCCCGAGATGCAAGCACATTGTTGTCTGAAAATGTGGCCATAGTTCTCTATCAATATGGTATAAAATAGGGCTTCTGGTTCTTGTTTTTGAGGGTTCTTTTTTTTTAACTGGTGCCTATTTGCAAAAGATCAACCACAGGCAGGTGAAAAGCCAGACATTAAAGCAAGTCCAAGGTCTGGGTACAGATTTTTGGACACTCGCACAGCACAGGGATTCTGAAAAGGTGCTTCAGAGTCCCAGGCTGCTCAGCTGCCAGCTATTTTTATACCTCTGTGCCCTGCTCCCTCCACTCAGTCCCGACAGGCCTGACCAGGACCTCAATATTGTATCAGAGTGGTAGCTGATATTCAATATTGTATGTCTCCTAAAAGGCAGCTATTGGTGTTTATTCTCTGACTACTTTGTACTGTAAAGATCATATTCTTGTAGAACCGATAACCTATGATTCTCTTGTTTTAGATACCCAGTGATGTAACACATAAATTAGTTTGCATTATGAAGACCACGGAACGCATTGGAACAGACAATTACAAAAAAGAGCTGGTATTTGAAGAGTTGTCTGCAACACCACTTGAGCATACAGTTGATTTCATAGAAGAGGTATTTATAACTAAACATTTGTGATAAAACTTAAAATTTGAGTCTTGCATTTATTATAACTTCTACCAGATAGTGGACAGCAGAAAAATAATGCTTACACTGGTAAAAGAAAAAAAATTAACATAAAAATGCAGCTACTCTGTTGCTTAGACATGTCACAAAAGGATGGGTAGTGTAATATATGTTGTTTTATTATTTATTGTAATTGAAGTGATTTCATCATCTGAATTGTTGCGAAGCTTGAAGCACACACTGAACATTTTGTATAACCTGCTTGTAATAGGTTACGTGCTTGCTTCATTCTGTTCAGGCATCTAGAACTTGCTTTCAGCAGCCCAGATTTTGTGGGGGACATTGTACAGTACTCCTCTTGTCCAAAGGATGTCAGCATGAAAGATGGGTTAGGAGTCAGTTCTTCTGTGGCTGATTATTATCTCTCATTCAGGAATATTGAAATAGCAGATGGTAGTTACATGCCAAAAGTTGAGTATATGCAGTCATTACTCCAGGTCAGAACTATGTTAATTTTAATAATTAAAAATAGCTTTCACAGTCACATGAGCAAAAATTTTTTTGCATCTGATGAATCTAGAACTATTTCATAGGAAGGGCAGGGGCACTGAAACAATTTGTATGGTGGGGTTGCTGACAGCCATTGAACCAAACTCTAAACCCTGTATATGATGGAAACCACTTCAAGTCCAGGGCAGGAGGTGCGGCAGTCCCCTCCCCCCGCAGCACCCTTAGTTCCAGCAACTATGAGGAAGGGAGTATAGGATCGGTGAGGAGGGGTATATAAAAAGTTTTCCCCACTAATAGGAGTTCAGTTCCAGTAGATCTCAGCCAAAATTTTACTCCACTTTTGCTGAACCTTCCTCTGAAATGTAAATCAAAAGATAAATAAATATATATGCAAAGTTTTAAAATCTTGTCACTTTTTGGTTATATTCTATTTCTTAAAAGGGGGAATATGAAAACAAGTAACTGAATGAGATAAGTTGCATAGCATCAAACAGACATCAGAAATCATTCATTTGGTATACATGTAATTTCCTGTTACATAGATACATAGTCATATTATCCAAAACACTTTACTTTAGTTTTTACAGTCTGTGTTGGGAGGCTCTCAGGATCAAATTCAATGCTGATAAAAGTAGTGCAACACGTTTGACATCAGTGCTTGCACCTGGGTTGAATTTGGCTCTGAGTTTTAAAGTTGCATTTGGAATCTTATGGTTGGAAGAAAAGCATTTTTTTTTATTACAAATGTAAATGCTTGATTCCCCAGATCTCCAGGCATCACTTCTTTGTGTTTGGGTCTATAGCAAGACCACTGTTTCCTTTTAAAATTGTACTTAAAAATATTTCATATGTTAGTCACTGCTTCTCCTGGCAGTCAGTTAAGACACTCACATGTGGTCAAATTCTGGTCTGAGTTACAGTGCTATAAATCCACTGAAGTAAATCAAGTTACTCTGGATTTACACCACTGTTACTCAAGGTAGAATTTAGTCCTTAGTAAGAAAATAGTCAGAATACAAAAACTTAAAATTCCTGGTAAGCATTAGAAAAACAGGACTTTAGGAATTTAAATATGAAAATGAACACAGTAGAAATGAGAGTATATTAATACTTCTCCAAAAATGTTCCCTTTGCATGATTCTTTTTCAATGTTATAAATGTAATTTAATTTTCAAATTCTTTGATTAATTAGGAATATAATCAATTGTATTTCAGTAAGGTGAAAAATATGTGCAATTAAGATGTAGTAATCCAAAAATTATTTTTAAAAATTCTTAGTGATAGACGCTAAGACTAGATGGGCACTGTAGATTCTCACTATGTTGGCCAGTGACTTTGTTGACCCTGAATTGATCATTATTTTGGGGTGGCAATGTCGTTTGGGAGGAAGTTATTGTCTTGGCCAGTGGAAACAAGCTGGTTAAGAGCAAAAGAGGCAATAGAACTTTAGCAAACATGCACTGGAAAGATAAAGGATGAAATTCTGGCCCCATTGAAGTCAGTAGGAGAACTCCCATTGACTTCAATGAGGCAGGGTTTCTCACATTTAGTTGGGAATCTTTTTTATAGAGGCTGGCAAAGTCAAGTGGTGTGTGTTTGTTTGTTTGTTTTTTAAGTTCATGGAGGGAGGGAGGGAGGCCACAAATTCCACATTTACTTTGGAGCCTATTGTCCTTTGTGAAAGCTGATGTATTTGGTTTGTCTATATGTAACCCTTCTGCCCATCTAAGTTGGCAGCAACAAGGGCCGGGTTCTGTATCTAGGGGTTCCGTTTCAATAACACAATGCAAAACCGGCTCGAGCCCCCACCCAGTGACCTGGGACAATTACATACCACCCCCCTGGGTACCTCTAAGAGGCAATACTTCCCCTCTCGCAAGCACGGAGTCTGAGTGTAGCAGAAAATGTTTAATAACATGAGGTAAACGACATCAGCATAAAATTGGAAAAAACACCACAAACAGGATTCATAACACAAACCATGAGCAAAACCCACCCCAGCAAA
>NW_020664435.1:18293288-18421924 GCF_002925995.2 Terrapene triunguis | reverse complement strand
CACCAGCCAAAGTAACCACTTTCGGTTGCTGTGGGCTCATGCTATGCATGTGGGTGGGCCTATGCAAACAAGATCCGCCCCTGGAGTTCTTTTCCACACTCGCCATAATTCACCACCAGATGTCAGGGTAGAGCTCATCCTGACTCTGCTTACATATACATTCAATTTGTTCAGATGTATTTAGTATTAAAAATTAATTACTTTTTTTCCTGGTTTGTTGCTATAGAGGATGTACAGCAACAAACAAGCATTTGGAATTTAGTTGTAACAAATCATACTGATAGTGCTACTCTAGCTGTTTACCTGACTAATACATTCTGCAGAAATCAACTGAGAATTTCACAACAGTAGTACCTGTTCAAATATTTGATTTAAAGATCTTGCATAACCTGAGACGACTCATGTGTTGCTGATTATCTACATTAGAGGGCATGTCAAAGACTTCAGCAAACACTGAAAACAAAAATGCAGTTACTACTTTTTAAAAGTAGTAAAAGGATGGATGGATGAGAAACTGGAAGGTCAGTCATTTTAAAAGCAGCTTCATTATGTCTGTTTAGTATATAAACAAGAAATTTCATTGAGTTCCTTATGTTCTCATTTAAAAAGTTGTTCACAATATGCAATAAAATTTCATACCACAAGGGAGTATTCAACAAAAATAAGAATGAAAAATCAAACAACTTGCTCCTTTTCACTTTCCCTTCTAAACAAAATCAAGCCATAGCAGTTTCCATAAATCTGGAAAGGTTAAAGAGTAGCCTTCTTAATAAAGTCTAACTCTGACTCATCCTTCATATCCCGTTTAACACTAATCTGTTCCAAGGCACAGCCCTTTGAAGAAAAATATGCGCAAATTCTAAGACAGCTCACCAACCATGCTGGGAATGGGTGCCAGAGTCCTGTAACCATCTGCTGAGGCTTAAAAAGGAATTCCCAAGGGAGATTAGTGTTGAGAGAGCTGCAGGGAGCCTCTTCTGTGAGAACTGTGCTGATGGGTCACCAGGGCCAGCCAGGAAGGAGGACTAGGGAGACCTGCTCCTGAAGGAAGAGGGAGCTTTGAACTCAGGGAGTGGGATATGGACCCTGGGCTTCAGAAAAGCAGACTTTGACTCCCTCAGGGAACTGATAGGCAGGATCCCCTGGGAGGATAATATGAGGGGGGGAAAGGAGTCCAGGAGAGCTGGCTGTATTTTAAAGAAGGCTTACCGAGGGCACAGGAACAAACCATCCCGATGTGTAGAAAGAGTAACAAATATGGCAGGCGACCAGCTTGGCTTAACAGAGAAATTTTCAGTGAGTTTAAACACAAAAAGGAAGCTTACAAGAAGTGGAAACTTGGACAGATGACTAGGGAGGAGTACAAAAATGTTGCTCGAGCATGCAGGGGTGTAATCAGGAAGGCCAAAGCACAATTGGAGTTGCAGCTAGCAAGGGATATGAAGGGTAACAAGAAGGGTTTCTACAGGTATGTTAGCAACAAGAAAAAAGTCAGGGGAAGTGTGGGACCCTTACTGAATGGGGGAGGCAACCTAGTGACAGATGATGTGGGGAAAAAGCTGAAGTACTCAATGCTTATTTTGCCTTGGTCTTCACAGACAAGGTCAGCTCCCAGACTGCTGCACTGGGCAGCACAGTATGGGGAGGAGATGAGCAGCCCTCAATGGTGAAAGAACAGGTTAAGGACTATTTAGAAAAGCTGGACATGCACAAGACCATGGGGCTGGATCTAATGAATCCAAGAGTACTGAGGGAGTTGGCTGATGTGATTGCAGAGCCATTGGCCATTATCTTTGAAAACTCGTGATCGGGCGTGGTCCCGGACGATTGGGGAAAAAGGCAAATATAGTGCCCATCTTTAAAAAAGGGAAGAAGGAGAAGCCAGGGAACTACAGACTGGTCAGCCTTACCTCAGTCCCTGGAAAAATCATGGAGCAGGTGCTCAAGGAATCCATTTTGAAGCACTTGGAGGAGAGGAAGGTGATCAGGAACAGTCAACATGGATTCATCAAGGGCAAGTCATGCCTGACCAACCTGATTGCCTTCTATGATGAGATAACTGGATATGGGGAAAGCAGTGGATGTGATATACCTTGACTTTAGCAAAGCTTTTGATACGGTCTCCCACAGTATTCTTGCCAGCAAGTTAAAGTATGGATTGGATGAATGGACTATAAGGTGGTGTCATGAACATACAGCTAAGGGTAGCCTAAAATCCCTCCTTTACCTGTAAAGGGTTAAGAAGCTCAAATAACCTGGTTGGCACGTGACCAAAAGGACCAATAAGGGGAGAAGATACTTTTAAATCTGTGGGGAAAGGTTTTTGCTTTGTGCTCTGTGTGGTGTTCTCTCTGAGACAAAGAGAGAGACCAAGCAAGTAATCCAGCTCTTACTGAAATGATACATCTAATATTACAGAAATCATAAGTAATAACAAGGAAATGTGTTAGATTCTTTTGTTTTAGCTTGTGAATTTTCCATATAAAAAGAAGGAGGTTTATTTCTGGTTTATTTTTTTTTTTTTTTTTTTGTAACTTTAAAGTTTTGCCTAGAGGGGAATCCTCTGTTTTAAATCTTATTACCCTGTAAAATTACCTTCCGTCCTGATTTTACAGAGGTGCTGCTTTTACTTTTTACTTTATTATAAAGTTCTCTTTTTTAAGAATCTGATTGGCTTTTTAGTGTCCGGTCTGTGGTCAGTTTGGTCACCTATTTGGTTGGTATATTATTCTCAAGCCTCCCCAGGAAAGGGGGTGAAGGGATTTGTGGGGGGGGGATATTTTGGGGAAACAGGAACTCCAAGTGGTCCTTTTCCTGAATCTTTGTCTAACTCACTTGGTGGTGACAGCGATACCATCCCAGGGCAAGAAATTTGTGCCTTGGGGAAGTTTTTAACCTAAGCTGGTGGAATATAAGTTTAGGGGGTCTTTCATGCAGATCCCCACATCTGAACCCCAGACTTCAGAGTCGGGAGGGAACCCTGACAGGTGGATAGAAAGCTGGCTAGATTGTCGGGCTCAGGGGTAGTGATCAACGGCTCGATGTCTAGTTGGCAGCCACTATCAAGCGGAGTGCCCCAGGGGTTGGTCCTGGGGCTAGTTTTGTTCAACATCTTCAGTAATGATCTGGATGATGGGATTAATTGCACCCTCAGCAAGTTTGCGGATGACACTAAGCTGGGGGGAGAGGTAAATACGCTGGAGAGTAGGAATAGGGTCTAGAGTGACCTAGAAATCTGAGTCCTGCACTTAAGACGGAAGAATCCTATGCACTGCTACAGGCTGGGGACCGACTGACTAAGTGGCAGTTCTGCAGAAAAGGACCTGGGGATTACAGTGGATGAGAAGCTGGATATCTATCAACAGTGTACCCTTGTTGCCAAAAAGGCTAATGGCATATTGGGCTGCATTAGTAGGAGCATTGCCAGTGGATCGAGGTAAGTGATTATTCCCCTCTATTCGGCACTGGTGAGGCCACATCTGTAGTATTGCATCCAGTTTTGGGGGGGCCCCCCCACTACAGAAAGGATGTGGACAAATTGGAAAGAGTCCAGCAGAGGGCAACGAAAATGATTAGAAGGCTGGGGCACATGATTTACAAGGAGTGGCTGAGGTAACTGGGCTTATTTAGACTGCAGAAGAGAAGAGTGAGGGGGGATTTGATAGCAGCCTTCAACTATCTGAAGGGGGGTTCCAAGGATGGAGCTAGGCTGTTATCAATGGTGGTGTTATACCAATAGAATAAAAACCAGCAGGATCTTATTAAGAGGGATAAGGCAAAGATGCCACATTTATTGTAAATATACTAATAAAGCAAAAGATAAAAGTAAACAATGTTGTCTGACTACTTATTCCTATCACTACTTATTCCTTATATACACACACACATATAGATAGATAGATTCATTCACACAATCATTCATTCAAGTTCTGTATAGGTGTTATAGTTACCAGCCTAGAAGTTGCTCATGCCAAGTTACTGGCCAGGTATCTTGGTCATGAGGATGGAGCCGAGTCTGTGTCAGGTGCACCTGATGCTCCTGGAGGTTGGCAGCAGAACCAAAGACTCGAAGTCATCAGTCTTTAGAGTCCATTCTTATAGGAATTAATTCCTATGTTAGTCTATGGGAGCTGTTTCATCCTCCTGTTGCTGACTCAATCAGCAGATGGCACATTCCTGTCCAAAGTGGCACATTCCTGGTGGCTCCACACTGTCCAAAGTTTGTGTTTCCCATCCTTCCAGGTAATGAGGTGGATCCCAGTTTACCCTGAGGGGTTGTCTGGTGGTCCTACTCGACACATTCTTCGGCCGATGGATACTTCCTTTCTAGGCTGGCACCTACCTAACCATCCATGTATATCAAGCATTCATCAGCATACATTCCATACCTTAACCATATTTTAATTTACTGTCTCCACCACTTTCAGAGTGTGTGCTAATTCATTTGAGACTCCCGGCCCTTTAATCACAGAGGGTGGGGGTCTGTCCTAGGAGACGTTGAATGAAGGGAAAGTCACTTAATGGCTTATAGTGTTTGTTTACATTGTATCAATTACTTCAAGAACAAAGTCAATTAACTTGTTTGTAAGTTTTACATAGTAACAAAGTATCTTTCACAGGATAGATATAATCAATGGTTTCTACAGACAGTAGCTTACAAGTTTTAACAGAAGACCCAAGAGATTTTTGTACTTGGTGAAACTGTTGGATTTTAAAGTGTGGGGGACAAATTATGAGGGGGTCACTGTCACTTGGGGGAATCACTGTTAGTACCTTCTTTAATATCCCTACAGTGGCAGATGACAGAACAGGGAGCAATGGTCTGAAGTTGCAGTTGGGGAGGTCTAGGTTGGATATTAGTAAAAATTATTTTACTAGGAGGGTGGTGACACACTGGAATGGGTTACCTAGGGAGGTGGTGGAATCTCCATCCTTGGAGATTTTCAAGGGCTGGCTTGATAAAATCCTGGCTGGGATGATTTAGTTGGGGTTGGTCCTGCTTTGAGCAGGGGGTTGGACTAGATGACCTCCTGAGGTCTCTTCCAATCCTAATCTTCTATGATTCTGTCATTAGGATTCCTTGAGGAATGTCTCTCTAGAGAGAGGCCCAAAGGTTGGAATGGGACTGGCAGAGCGTCTCTGCTCAGAGGGAGCTAGGGCCTTGTCTACAATGCACTATTAAGTTGACTTAAGTTACATTGATAACCATATGCTGCTTTAATTACATCGGCTGTACATGTCCACACAATGCTCCTTGTGTCAGCAGAGCACATCCACAGTCGGTCCTCTTGCATCAACAGAGAGCTGCATTGTGGGTAGCTATCCCACTGTGCAAGTCGCCACCATCTACTGCTCAGAGATCTGGGAACAGATTGCAGTTTATCATGGGGGTATGCTCACTGTCCCATGATGCAGTTCTTTCCATCCCATCATTCCACTGACTTCATTTCCTGCCTTTTTCATAGTCCTTGTGAATTATGCACCCACCATCTCTGCCTGAAAGCATGGATCCTGAATTGCTGACCAATCTGGTAATGAGCATTAGGAACACAATGCGGTTGGTTCTGCAGTATTTCACGAGCTGGGAAACAAAGTGAATCTGTGATGCCTGCCCTGCTGTGTGCAATGGAAAGAAACAATTCAAGATTGCTGCTGGCATTCACAGAGCAGCAACACATGGTTGACTGTCAATACTAGGCTCAGAAAACAAGCACTGAGTGATGGGATCGCATTGTGGTGTATGTATGGGATAATGAGCAGTGGCTGCAGATATCTTGGATGTGGAAAGCCACCTTCCTGGAACTGTGAACGGAGCTTGCCCTTGCCCTGCATTGGAAAGACCCAGTTGAAAAGCTAGTGGCAATTGCGGTGCGGAAGCTGGCAAATCCAGACTGCTACTGGTCAGTTGCGAATCACTTTGGTTGGAAAGTCCATTGTGGGGGTGATACAAGTGTGCAGGCCATTAATAGCCTTCTGCTATGAAGGACTCTCACTCTGGATAATGTTCAGGAAATACTTGATGGCTTTGCAGCAATGGGATTCCAAATGGTGGTGGGGCGATAGATGGCGCACACACATCCCAAGTTTAGCCCCAGACCACCTTGCAACAGAGTACATCAACCAAAAGGGCTACTTCTCCATGGTCTTGCAGGCGCTGGTGGATCACTGGGGCAATTTCACTGACATCAATGCAGGTTGGTCAGGGAAGGTACATGATGCATGCATAATTAGGAACACTGGACTGTATAGAAAGCTGCATGCTGGGACTTCCTTTCCAGACTGGAAGATTCCAATGGGGGATGTGCAAATGCCCATAGTGATACTGGGAGATCCAGCCTAGCCCTTGCTCCTGTGGCTCATGAAGCCTTACACCAGTAACTTAGACAGCAGCAAGGAACGCTTCAACAACATTTTCAGCAGGTGCTGAATGACCATTGAATGTGCCTTTGGCAGATTAAAAGGTTGCTGGTGCTCCCTTTTTGGCAGCCTTTTATACCTAAATGTGGAAAATATTCCAATGGTCATGGCAGCCTGCTGTGCTCTGCATAACATTTGCAAAGCAAAGGGGGGAAATTTCCCCAGGGATGGAGTGCTGATGTGGATCGTCTGGCTGGTGATTTTGAGCAGTCAGATACCAGGGCAATTTGAGCTGCTCAATGGGAGGCTATTAGAATCAGGGAGGTGCTGAAGGAGGTTTTTTTGACAAAGAGCACCCGTAATGTGTCTTTATGTGATGCAAACATCCTGGCTGCATATATTCCTAAAACTACAGATGTTTATGAACTTTGACGGAAATCCTAAAATATTTCCACATTTATCCCTACAACGTGCTGCAATATTTACTTGCTGCCTTAAATGACCCCTGTAATGCTTGCTTCCTGTGCTTTTAATTGTAATGAGCAAATGTTCCTGCTTATAGCCACTGTTTGAACTTTAGCAGCAACTACTGTGTGCATGACACAAATAAAGATTCATTTTATTCCAATGACTAGACCTTAATTAAAGGATAAAAAACTGTATCCCCTCCCTCCCCCCGCAAACAGGGAATATGACAATGAGGAGCAGTCTCTTGTTTCAGGCTTTCACAGCTGTGTGTAACTCCAGCTTTCATCATGGGAACCAGTCTCTAGGGGTGGATTGAAGGGGTGCTTTGATGGAACGGGAACATGCAAGAAATGTGTTGGAGTTTAGGGGGGCATGGAATGGCTATATTGGCAATATATTCTATGTTGGCTGCAGGGGGAGTTGTGCACACGTGCTCAGACTGCAGCACTATGAGGAACCTGAGGCTTTCTCTGTCCCTCCAGTAGCTTTATCATCCACTCCTGTCCATGTCTCCTTTCCAGGCTATCCAGCCTGAATTTTTTAGTAATTGTTTTCCTGCATGCTCTTGCTTCACTATGTGCTGAGGCTGTTGACTGCAGCACTTCTCCTTATAACATATTCTCCTTACTCCTCCTGGTTTGCCTCCTTATCTGACGGAGGTGCTTTGCCGGTGTTGTAGGAGTTGGTCTTCAAGGGCACATCTGCAGAAGCCAAAGAAATAATGAACAGAGACAGTATTGAGAGTGCACTCAAAGCTGTAAATCACAAAAGTCACACACACCTCTTTTTTTCACTGTCCCTTTGCTAGCACACACCTGAGCGAGAGTCCCAGACATGGTGAATTCGGCTGGCTGGGAGGACTGCAGTGAGGGGTGGGAAGGGGAATGGGCAAGAAGGGACAAAGTGTCTGGAAGGCTTGTGAAGAGGGTCACTACACGTGCCTAGGGAGAGACTTCTGAATATTAGCAACCTTTTCCACAGGCTGGGGTAATCAAACCTGATATCTTATAACCCAGGATGTACAGGTGCATCTCCTGCATTTGTGCGGCTTCAGACCGGGTCCGTATGCTGCTCGCCTGTATGCTGCTTTGGTTCCTGCAGAAATAATTGCCGGCTGGTGCGGTAAAGTTTCCTATGGTGGGGGGAGAAACAAGGCAGCTCTGACAAGGAACATTTGGCAAAGGATTGTAGAAAGTTTCCTAGAGATCTCTATGGAGGGTTTCCGGGACATCTCAGTGTATATTAACAAACTTTTTCCGCTGGGCCCCCACTGTGTAGCTGCATAGGTTCTGTTGTTAATGTCTATTCTTATCCCTCTTCTACCATATAACAAAATAAATGAGACCTCAATGTCCTATCACCGTGCAGTATCAAAGCAAAATGCTCATTTACCAGAGCTTGCCTCTCCTGCTGCGTGAGTGCCAGAGCCGGAGTCCTGGGACTGGCTAGACCCCTCTGGGGTTGTCGCATGTCCCACATCCTCCTTCAACTCCACTTCTTTATCCAGCACTTTGGATATATCCAGCATAAAAGTGCTGACTCCACTGGCTGCTGCCTCCAGCCCTCCCGAAGTATCCATGGGGCTCGTGGTGGTGGTGGTGGTGGGGTCACTGCCAAGGATGGTGTGCAGCTCCTTGTGGAAGTGGCATGTCTTTGGCACTGCACCAGAGTGACGGTTGCCCTCCTGTGCCTTCTAGTACGCTTGCCTCAGCTCCTTGATCTTATGGCACTGCTGTGTGCCCCTTTCATGCCCCTTCTCCTGCATGCCATGAGCCATCTGGCTATAGATGTCAAAGTTCCTAAAACTTGAGTGAAGTTGTGACTGCACAGCCTCCTGTCCCCCGGACTCAGCAGATCCAACAGCTGTGGTGTACTCCATGTGGGAGTGCATCTGTTGTGGAAAGCTGGCATGGTTAGCTGGGAAGATGCTGTGCAAACAGTCCACGCTGAGGAAACGGAGGGGAATTTTCAAAAATCCCTGGGCCTTTAAACTGGAAAGAAGTGCATACCTGTGTACCTGTAGGGCAACACAGTTCAAACTGCTGATCAGAGCAGTCATGATGGGCATTGTGGGATGCCTCCAGGAGGCAATTAGGGCAATATAAGCAAGTGCGCTGTCTACACTGACGCTGTGTCGCTCTAACTACGTCGCAAAAAGGTCTGTTACTCATCCACATGGTTTTATTTTGTCAGCATAGCAGGGGAGTTAAGTCTGCCGGAGAACCATTCTTGTGTGTACACCTTCACTGTTTTGTAGACGAAAGCTGACTTTTGTCAACAAAACTGTGTAGTGTAGACAAGGCCTAAGAGAGATGGGACCTGAAGCTCTAACCCAACGGTAAATGGAAAGCCCTAAGGGAAGGAGGGTCTTGTGCCTGGAAGAGCCAGAGGAATGTTATTTATTTTGTAAGGATTTAATAAATTAGATCCCAAGCGGAAGAATGCTAGTTAATAAACACAAACACTCCTGGGTGCATGAGAGCCCTGAAGATTCAAGGAGGCTGTGCGGTAGTAGAAACTGTACCTTACCTGGCTCATCTTTTCACCCACACGGGAAGTTCACTGTTGTGCAGAAGCAGTTGGAACTGCATCACAGAATAAAGAGGATCTTTTTCTTTTCACTTTTCACTTTTCTCTTCTCTTCTTTGCTTTTTTAATGCAGTTTATTAACAGATCCATTCTTTGATAACAGAAATCATATAAAACTTGTTTTATATGAACTTAAATAGAGAGAAACTTAGTACAATATATACACAATTATAAATTGGCCTTGTTGAAGGGGTTTCTCCCATCCTTAATTTAAGAACTTTCTTTGAATACTATCAGGTTTGATGATGGGTGACAATCCTCTTTCAGTGAACTCCAAGAAGTTCCACCAGATTTCTAAGTGGTTATCGTTTTAAGAGGATCTCTTTCACACACCTGGGGACCATAGTGATTACTGAACAACAAAGAGGGGACTGAGGTGCAGTGATTGCAGTGCCATTTTGTGGGGTGGCATGCTCTGGGTATGCTTTGTGCCACATCCTCTCTTAACATACACTTTACCATGATGCCTATAGAACACTACAGAACAACTAACAGTAGAAAGGCAGGTGAGGCACTCAGGCCACTGTTGATCTGTTCATCTGTCTCTAACACAACAACTAGAATCAAGGTTTATAACTACAAATTTTGCACTCAGTCTATGCAAAAACATGATTATACTGTATCACTGTTTTCCCTGTCCTTCGCCCTTCATTTCACCTCCCTGTTGTGCCTTGTTTTAAACTAATGCCCCTAATCCTACAAGGAGTCCTGCACAGGCAGAAGTCAGTGGGGCTCTGTATGAGCTGTTTGTAGCATTTGAGCCTAAGTTGGTGAGCTCATTGTTTGTTTCATGGCTGTACAATATTGAGCCTAATGGGGCCCTAACCAGACTGGGATCTATGTGCACTAATGTAATAAAAATAATCCTAAAAAAGGTCCCTTTGTGACATTGGTATGCAGATTTAATTTACCTCTTCACAGTTTAGACCTGATTCATAAAAGCACTTAAGCAGGAGCTATGTTCTACCCACATTTGGCAAAGTGCTTAAGCACATGCCTAATTGTAAACTTCAGTGAGCAATAATCATGTGCTTAAGTGCTTCAAAAGTACAGTGATATGCACTATAGAAAATGTAGCTAGGAGTTAGGAAATGTTTGTTTATATGAAGGAATTAAAGGCTTTAAAAATAAATGTTTTGAATATGCAGTTTTCAGTCACAGACAAAACTACACATTTGCCCTAATGGAAAAAAATAATTTTACAAAGGCTTATTATAGAAGGGTATTTTTACTCAAAGAGATTATTCTAAATATAATGTTGAACCTGACCAGAAAATTTAATTATATTTAGGGATTACTCATTATTTGTTTATTAAACCAAGACACTCGGGGACTGGGATGTTGATGATAATTTTGTGCCCTCTGATGGGAAAGGTTGGATGCAGAGACTTGGCTATTATTTCTCTCCCTCTTTTTTCCTATTTTTTTGTGGGGAAAAGGTGGAGGAGAAATAACAAAAGTAGTATAGTTCATGCTTTCTGAAAAAGAACCTCAATGTTGGGCTCAATTGATTTGTGGGGAGTGTAAATACATATTTATATTCTTTTTGTGTACAACACAATTGGAATAGGTTTGAACACGTGTATATAGACTCATAGACTCATAGACTTCAAGGTCAGAAGGGACCAATATGGTCATCTAGTCTGACCTCCCGCATGATGCAGGCCACAAAAGCTGACCCCCCCACTTTCCCTTAACTCTGCTGTTGAAGTCTCCAGATCGTGATCTAAAGACTTCAAGTTGCAGAGAATCTTCCAGCTTGCGACCCCTGCCCTATGCTGCGGAGGAAGGCGAAAAACCTCCAGGGCCACTGCAAAAAGAGGAGGCATGCAAAAATATTCACTGAGTTGTGGTCCTCCCTTGCACCATATTCTTTCATATTTGAGCTGATGCCATTGAATGAGTTCAGTTTCCTTTGTCTGCCTTCCCTGTTGTATCAGTGTCTGCATTTTGTACAGCCTGCTTGTTTCCATCTGATGGCTGCTTTGTAGCCTATGTGAAATGAGTTAATGATCTCAGTCTGGATCCTAGTGGATAGATGTCCACATCCACAACTGGCATTAATGGTTCCCGTGCTGCCTGCCTGAGAGGGAAATAAATTCAGAATCCGTTCTTCATTCATCAACAGAAAAGTATATATTAAAAATCAAAAAGTTGATTTTGATTTAAGTAATCATTTGTTTCTGACATATGCTTTAGTTTAGTTTTGGTGTGTGTTTGTTGTTCCACTCAGGATTTAAAGAAGCTGTATGTTGTGAAGTACCACTGAAAAACTTTAAACATTTAACTGATTTGTAACTTTTCTTTCCCTGATCTGCCTCCAGGTTTTAGTGCCTGTTCTTTCCAATAAGAAAAACCATGGATCCTGGCCACATTTTATTTCACAAGATATGGAACGCCATGTGGAAATTATGAAAAATAAGGTGCATGTTATGAAGGGAATGATGTCAGGAAGAACCCTTCTTCCCATTCCAACAGTTGCAGCAAAGGCTGACTTGCATCAGATGTGCACTGAAAATAAGTAAGAAACACAACACATACAATACAACTAAGAGCCACTGCACCTGATGGTCATTCAGCCACAGAAATTTAAACTAGTATTAGTGAAATAAACATATCAGTAAATGTTAACAATATCCCTTTTGATATTAAACTTGGTATATTAATTATATTGAATTTGGAACACTTTGGTTATAATATCACTCCCATGAACATTTTAAAGAGTGTCCCAAACTATGTTGCCTCAAAATGCCAACAGAGATTTTTACAAAATAACTAAATTAAACATTGAAATTGCTCTCTGGCATATGAGAGGCTACATAGAATGTATCCTCAAGGGCTTCTAGTGGTGGCTAGTTAACTGCAAGAGCAAGGCAGTTTGTGTATTCACCAGAATCTCTACATGAAATTATAGCCTCATAGTATGAAATATGGATAGTTATTTTTTGGATTAAATTTTTGAATGTACTGCCAATAGCTACTACTTCCTCTCTGTGGCTCAGATCCAGCAGAGTGCTTGCATACAAGTTTAACTTCAATCACATGAGTAATCTTATTGCCTTCAGTGGAACTATTCAAGTGCTTTAAAAGTTAAACAGGTGCTTAAGTGCTCTGCTGGATTGCAGCCTGTTCTCTCGCTCCCCTTCCATGTTCCCCTATCTCTTTTCCACTTACTATGTATTTCCCTTTCACTCTTAGGGCTGGTCCACACTGGGGCGGGGGATCGATATAGGAAATGCAACTTCAGCTACGAGAATAGCGTAGCTGAAGTTGACGTTTCCTAGATCAAACTAAATTTACTTACTTCGGGTCCACGCAGCGCAGGCAGGCTCCCCCGTCGACAGCTCTTCCTCCTCTCGGCGAGCAGGAGTTCCGCAGTCGACGGGGGAGCGCTTCTGGGATCGATCTATCGCGTCCAGATGAGACGCGATAAATCGATCCCAGAAGATCGATCTCTACCCGCCGAATTGGGCGGGTAGTATGGACCAGCCCTTAGTGTTCTTCATTCAACATGACTTCAGTGGCAGTTTCAATGGGAGCAGCAGTGATTGGTTGAATGTTCTAATTTGCAGGGCTGGTGTCACGCACAAGGATTAAGAGGGGTTTAATTTTAAGACTGCTTTTCATGGAATTATGTATATATATATAGTGCCTGGATTTAAGGACAGTAACAGTAAAATACTACTTGAGGGAAGGAAAAATATTTAAATAGTGATATAATTCCTGAGAAGAATTATTGCACAACAAATGTAATTTTTGTATCCCTTGGGCAATATTTTACAATGCTACTGTTTGAAATACTAGATGCTATTTGTTTTATTACGCTCAATTGTTATTACATAAAAGTACATGTGTTGTTTTAAAGGGATGTGTGTGCTACATTGCTCAGGTTATTTCTTTTGTTTTATTTCTAAGAAACTCAATGTATCACAATATGTGCACTGATTTATTCTCTAATATTTAGTAGCCATAATATTAAATTATTTTAGACCACCTGCTGCTGTTTCAACCAGAGTTAAGAAAATAGAAAAATATGATACAATAGTGCCTCTTGTCATCATTTACCTGAATCTTTCTGATGTTAATTGGCGGGACTGAAATATGGGACCAGATTCTCAGCTGGTTTAAAATAGTAGAGCTCCACTGCAGTCAATGAAGCTATGACAGTTTACACCAGCTGAGGGTCTGCCCCAATCTTCTATTATATTTAGACATGGTGGTTGTTTTAAATTCTGGAAGATGTATATTTAGACGTCCAGGAAAGTCCGTCCTTTTTGATATCATCCTTTGAGCAGGTAGTGGTCATTGCGGTTTCAATAAACAGTATTAAAGTACCATAAATTTACATGGCAATGACACATTCTAGCCCCAAAGAGCTTACGTTTTAAATAAGACAAACACATGACAAGAGTTCAGGACAGGTTGTCTGCACAGATTATTGATGAGGGATTGCTCAGAAGGGTAGGATTGATTCTTATTGTTGTAATGTGTGGGGCCTCAATCAGGATCGAAGCCCCGCTTTGCTAGGTGGAAATAGAAGAGAAAGGGCTTGGTGAGTGAGGAACTGAGGGAGTGTTCCAGCAGTGTGATGTAAGCATGAAGCCAAAAATGGGAAAACGAGCTGCAGAGTGGAGTAAGGTGAAAGGACTGGGAAGGAGAATGGAAAGAAATTAGATTAAATTTGGGGTTGCAGGGCAAGATTATGTAGAGCCTTGCAGGTGAGGACCATCTTCTTGAATTTAATGTATTAAGCGATAGCAAGACAACAGGAGCAGTGTAGTGTGAGAAGGGCAGTGGGAGAAGATGATGATTTCATGCAGGCATTTTAGACACAGAAGAGGACAGGAGAGGTGAAAGCCAGGGGTCCCAGACAGAAAGGAGAAAGTTAGGGCTTATCTACACACAAACCTGCACTGAAATAACTAAATATGTTTAAATTCACAACTCTTGTAAATAATGGCTTTTTAACCCCTTAAATGACATTGAAGTAAAAACTTTATTTTTTTAATGAAGAATATCCACACACCGACTTGCACTGAAACAACAAATGTTGTGAATTTTTAAACTAATTTAGTTATTTCTGTACAAGATCGTGTATAGACCTGCTGATATCTCATAGTCAGAGATAGATGCACACCTTAATAGTCTGTAAATATAATTTACTTCAGCTTTGCTTTCACCCTTCCTTGTCTTTGTGGGCCCTGAACTGTATATTATAGCAAACAAACAGGCTGGAATGTTACTAGAAAGAGTGCATGTTAGGAAATATTAAAGGAATAGTCATAGGAAGTGAATTTTAAACTCATAAATGTTGAATATTTGGACTGGAAACCTGAGTGTAACTTATAATCATCCAGTCAAGAAATGGGAACAGTATCATGTGACTTGGAACCAGTAAACTAAACAACAAAACTTTGATTTTGAATACTGAACACTCACAAACCAAGAATTATTCATGGGGAGTACACTCTACCCCGATATAACGCTGTCCTCGGGAGCCAAAAAATCTTACTGCGTTATAGGTGAAACCGTGTTATATCGAACTTGCTCTGATCCGCCGGAGTGAGCAGCCCCGCCCCCCCGGAGCAGTGCTTTATCGCATTGTATCCGAATTCGTGTTATATCAGGTCGCATTATATCGGGGTAGAGGTGTATTTGGCCAATATCTTTGAACAGTGTATAGATCTCAGGAAAATTGTAGTCTGTTTACTGACAGTCAATAAACTCTTTTATTCTTTCCTCATAAATCAATCCTCTTGGCTTGCTGATCATTTAGTTGTAGTGGTTTGAATTTATCTTTCTGGTAATGTGTTGGCCAGCACTGGACTCAGTATTCTAGGTGCTCACACTAAAGTGTTCATGATAAAGTGTAAAGAGAAGGACAAGGACACCTATTGCCACACCACTGCCCCAGAACACCACCTGTAATTCAGCAAAAACACTGATAATTTTTTTCTATTTTTCAGACAATATCCATATGCTAGGACAGTGCTGCATGCAATTGAATCTATGGTTATTAAATGGTCGCATCAGGTACGTGACATACTAAGAAGGGATTCTGTTCAACCTCTTCTGCAAGGCCTCCATTCAGATCCCCAAACTGAGCTCAACTTCTGGAAGACAAGAAAAGATAATTTGTTGTGCATATATGATCAAGTACGTATTTTCATGCATGCAAATTGAGCCACTGTTTTCAGTGTTTCAAATAACCTACATAGGAAAATGGGCACAGCTGAAGATCTGGATTTCTGATTAATCTGGCTCCATAGATATGCCCAAACAAAATGGAGTTAAGGATGGGTGATGGTATAAATAACAGGAACTGGTAGTTAGTGATGAAGGACTACATGGCAGCGGGGAACTGTCTGGATCCCTTAATTGTTCATTTCTAAATTATCTAACGTGTGTGTGTTGTCAAGAAAGCATAATTTTTTGTGGTGGTTAGCCAGACTCCACTGAAACACGCCTTCAAACTAAATTCATTAAATGAGCTTTTTGTTTAGGAATCACCCTGTTTATTTGGTTGGGTTTTTTTTTTTAAATGATCAACAGAAGTTTAGAAGAGGTGGTTGTGTAAGATCTGGAGGAGGGGAAATGTATTTCAGCATTTTCATGCCCCTGAGTCCCCTGCATCCCTCTCTGTCTTCCCCTGTTCCCTTTATGTCCTGCCTCCCCCCAGATCAACTTCCTCCATGCTCTTTGAAAATAATAATAAAAAATTGGGAGGAGGTGGCATAGGTGGGGGGGCCACACGCAACTTTCTGAACCCACAGCTTGTTTTAGCCAATCCTTTAAAACAAACAAACAAAAAAACTTAGTTATTTATCATTTTGCATCAACCCATCCTACTAGGAAAAAACTTTAATAAATGTGCTTTATCTCCCTTTCATTTGTTCCCCATCCCTCCAATTCACGTTTAGCCTTTCCTCTACTCTGTATCTTTCTGAGGTACAGTAACGCTTACTATGCCTCTTTCAGTCTATATCTTTGCACTCTCTCCACCCGAAACAATACCACCGAAATAAATATATGAATAGGCATTTTCCCTCACAGGTCCAGTAAAATAAAATTGGAGTTCCTAGGCCAAGCCATTTTAGAGACATATGAAGAGCCAGAAAATAATAAGGAAAACTTTTTGAATGACAAACTTGAATGACAAAGAAAAAAATTGAAACATCATGGTTGAACCTGTACAGGGGATTTAACTACACGTGTTCCATTAATTTTAAGATGCGTATGGCTAACTTCCCTGTGCCGATTTGAAAATCTCAATCCGGAGCTTTAGAAAACTTTTCCTATGTCTCCCCCCGCCAGAAAATGCTACATAGGGGGAAAGATTTCTTTCTGAAGAAATTGGGCTTGAAAATCAGGCTTATAATGGGAAAGTTGCTTCAACCTTAGCTATGGAATGGAGGCTGCTGCTTCAAAATACTGACTTGTTAAAATGGATATTACAAGTCTTCCAGCCGTGTTTTGTTAAAACTTTGTGCAGCTATTAAGATTATTTACATTTTAAATATGAAATGTTGTTTGGAGGTGGAAAACAGATGTTACCATCCTCTTTTTAATTCTGTATTTCCACTACCCTGGTTATTAGCAGTGCTCCAGTATAAATTGGATAAACATGAGCATAGAGAGCCTGACCCATTACCCACTGAAGTCAATGGGAGTTTTTCCATTGGGCCTGATCCAATGTCCATGGAAATCAATGTGCATATACAGTACTTGAGATTTTTTTTTTTTAAATACTTTGCGTGAAATCCTGACTCCATTGAAGTTGGCAGTAAAACTTTTGATTTCACTCGCTATATCCAAGTAGACAACATACTCCACTTTGTGACAGAAATGTTCTTACATTTAATTTGGTCTTTACTGAAAATTTTTGTTTGTTTGTTATGATTCTAGCTTCAGTCTCGTGTTGTTCAAAAAATGGTTAAGATCTTAAAAGCCAAAGAGAGCAGCTATTATCCTACTTCTCAGAACATTTTGAAGGACGTAGAAGATGGTAAGGGTAGCTTGAATGAAATTTATATTTTGTCTACCTTTATATGTTTGTGTTATAGAATAATCTATAATACTGTTTGCAATAACACTATAATTATGCCACTGCTAAGCTGTATCTGTGCCGGAGGAGCATGTACACATTAAATCAAACCGCTTTGTATTTAGACTTTGCTCATTATTTACTTTTGTAAAGTTTATGTGGATACTTTTCCTTCCATAAAAGTCAGGGAGAGATATAGCACTAATTAAATAAATTAGTGTGTGTGTTTCTAAACATTATTTTGAGTCTTCACATGTACTATATCTGTTATGCAGACTTCATTGCTAACATGAATAACTGTGCACTTAGTATATTAGCTAAATATTCCTTTATTATTAGTTTGTATTTTATATATAGCAAATGAAGTTTCAATGAAATATAATAAAAATGCCTTGTACTCTTATAGTGCCATTTATCTTATGAGTTGTTAGCTTAGTAAGCAATAATATTTAGCTCTTACATAATACTTCTCATTAGTAATTCTCAAAGTGCTTTACAATGGAGGTAAGTATTGTTAGCCTCATTTTACAGACAAGAAAATGAGACTCAAGGAGGTGAAGTGACTTGCTCAAGGTCAAGTGGCTGAGTCGGGATTAGAATCCAGGTCTCGTGAGACCCAGTCCAGTATGCTCTCCACTAGGTCGTACTGTCCCAGTTCAGCCTCATATCCCTGTTAAGCAGGTAAATTATGCCCGTTTTATGGATGGGTCTCTTTCTCTCTTGTATGCAGATGTCAGCGCTTGATGTCCAGGTTCCATAACCAGATGATACCTTCTATATCAAGGGAGGCTAGGTGTTGTAAACTGCCCTTTAGATGCCACTCTTCTGCCTCACGACTACTTATCTGCTCTGCTGCTCCACAGTCACAGTATAGGGAGGAAAGCAGGCCGAGCCAATGTATGGTTGCAGCAATTCTGTTTGAGCCAGAGAGTAGCCTAGTAAGCCTGGTCTAGGATCTTTGATCAAGGAGACAGGTGCAGTGATGAACTCCTGAATTTACTTAGTGTGTTAGTCTTTCCCATCGATGCTTCCACACTGTAAGGATGTAGTTTTCAGCTCCCTAGTGGTGCTGATTGTCCATGCACGCTAAAGGGCCAGTAGCACTATTGTCCTGGAGTGTGTGAACTGTTGTAGCAAAGGGATGTTGAGAGATCAGCCATGGTGTCACACCACAAAAATGGAATTCCTCTCCTGAAAACAAGGAGACCTTTGAGTTGGCTCAGAGTGTTGTTCTCTGTCTGGTTGACTGATGCCTCGTTCTCAGAGACGTAATAGGTTGGTTCATCTGTCACAGCTCTCCAGGCAGACTTAACAGTAATGGCATCTTGTTAAAGGTCTGGCAGAGCTGTGTGTACTAGTACATGCAAATTGAAGGTTTGTGTATAGTTCAAACAGCCACTAATAATACAAGTGGTTGAATTCAACTCCATGTTGACAAGCTGAGTGTGGTGGCTGCACCCCCAGATGGCAGAGCAGTATTCTGCTGGATCAAACACCAAGGCCAGTACGGATGTATGAAGGACCAAAGGATCTGTGCCACAGGAGGCTCCTCACAGTTTTCATATCCAGGCAGTACAGGAAGAGAAGTTCATGTTCAGGTGTTGCAGGTAAGGCCAGTATGTCAGGCTATGCTGGAGTTTTACTCCCAAGTATGTGAAAACTGAATGGAATGGCAGTGGCTGTTCTTGGATATGAATCTAAATGGGTTGATTGGCAAGAAGATTGTTTAGATGGAAGGTAGTTGCCAATTTCTTGGTTTCATTGAGAATTAGTCTTCATTGCTGGAAGTAAGTGGTCAAGTTCCAGTGTCGGCAATATAGATGTCATCAGCATATACCTACTTCTTGGCCTGCATTTCAAGAAGGTCGTATGTGTATATATTGAACAAAAGGGGAGCCCAAACTGACCCTCATGGAAGGCCACTTTGGAGACATTTAAAGTGACTGACTTTCTCCCCAACTTGCAGGATGAAGCTTCGGTTGCTAATCATACCTTCGATAAACCACATCATCAGCCTACAAGGACTATAGTAGAACCTCAGAGTTACGTACACCTCAGGAATGGAGGTTGTTCATAATTCTGAAATGTTCGTAACTCTGAACAAAACATTATAGTTGTTCTTTCAAAAGTTTACAACTGAATATTGACTTAATCAGCTTTGAAACTTTACTATGCAGAAGAAAAATGCTGCTTTTAACCATCTTAATTTAATGAAACAAGTACAGAAACAGATTTCTTATCTTCTCAAATCTTTTTTTTTTAAACTTTCCCGCTTTAGTAGTTTATATTTAACAAAGTACTGTATTTGCCTTTTTTTTTGGTCTCTGCTGCTGCCTGATTGCATACTTCCAGGTCCAAATATGGTGTGTAGTTGACTGGTTAGTTCATAACTCTGGTGTTCATAACTCTGAGGTTCTATTGTAGCTTGGCAGTCAGCCCAACATGCCACACAGTTTCGTGGGCAGAGTTTCATTCCATCAGATTGATAAAGACTGCACTGACGTCAGTGGCATGCTGTGAAATTTTTAGTAAGGCATGCAATTCTACACTTTCATGCAAGGTGTGACCTCACATGTTCGAGTCTATGTGCTTTCGAGGAGCAGATGGAATCGTCCCATGGGCATAGCAGGTCGGGAAATCGTATTCAGGGCTTTCATATTCTTCTGGGGCATCTAATGCATGTGTTGCATAATTAGACAGCATGCCACTGACCAACTTTCTTTCCAGGATCAAATGCATTTTCTGTATCTTTAGTTAGAAGAAGTAGCTGATCTTGGGTGCATTGTCCCCTCCTAAATCCAGCCTGAACATGAGGCTGCTGAGGTTCAACTAGCTCATTAATCCACATCAGGATTAGTCTTTTAATCAATTAATAGATAACACATAGCAGAAAAACTGATCAGTAATTCTTTGGGTCTGTCAATGGTTTCCCTTGCTTAGGAACAGCTATGACCTTTGCTATGTGCCACGCTTTTGGGATGCTGCAGTTCTGGGTACAAATCAGAAATCGAAGCAGCCAGCTACTTCTTTGAGTTATTGTCCCTACGGGTTCTCCACAGGTGCACACATATCCTGACATGAACTCTCAATAAGAGATTTTTTTTTTCTGCTAGTAGTGTCTGCAGGTACACACCTGTGCCGTATGCCTCTTTGTGCTCCAGTATGAGGCCATATAGGCAGAAACAGACCCACACCACTCCAGTACCTTCTCAACCACTGGTGGCTTGAAATGGAGTTCTGATCCACAAAGCCCTGCTCAAACTGAAACAAGAGAAAGCAGTGATAATTTTCATATCATCGGCATGGCTGGGACAGGTGTTGTTCCCGACCCTGATCCATCTGGTGACATGTCTGCCTCTGCATGTCCTCTAATGACTGACCTAGGAGTCAGACTCCATAATGCTCCCCAATATATCATCCTTGCACCTCAAGGTCTGGCTCCTCGATGGTTCTTGGGCCTAGAGCAGGAGTGTTCTCCCAAAGTCCAGCTGGTTCTTTTAAATAGCAGGAAACCTACCACATATAGGACTTGCCTGCAGAAGTGGAAGCACTTCAAACACACTATATCTCCTACTAATTTTTCCCCTGACATCCATCCTCGACTACCTACTAAACCTGAAATCTATGGGACTGTCCCTGAGTTCTATCAAGGTTTATTTAGATGCCATCATGGCATTCCATTCACCAGTTGAAGGTTTGTCGGTCTTCACACATCCTATGACAGCAAGATTCCTTAAGGGCCTCCTTAACCTGTTCCCTTCAGTGTGGGATACTATCCTATCCTAGGACCTCAATTTAGTGCTTAACATGTTAAGAGAACCTCCCTTCAAGCCTGATCACTTCTCTATCTGTCCTTCAAGACATTGTTCCTTGTGGCAATCACATTGGCCAGAAGGGTAGGGGAACTGAGAGTCCTCAGGGCTGACCCACCATATATGGTGTTTGTATCTGGACAAAGTTGCATTGTATCCCCACCCTCACTTCCTCTCTAAAGTCTCATCAGAGTTCCACATCAATCAGGACATTCAACTACCGATATTTTATCCGAAGGCCTACTTGTGCAGAGAAGAGACCAGTCTGTACACAGGATGTAAGACAAGCTGTGGCTTTCTACCTTCACCATACTCAGCCCTTCAGGGTTTCCCCTATGTTCTTTGTTTCCTTTGTTTAGAGGATGAGGGGTCACTCTGTCTCCTGTCAGAGACTATCTAAGTGCATATTGGGGTGTATTTTGTCATGCCACGGGTCCTCTGGAATGCACCCCCCTCCTAGAGTCACTACTCATTCCAGAAAGGCTCATTCTAAATATGTTGCCCTCCTTAGGAAGGTACCCACCAATGACATTTTCAAGACAGCCACCTGGTCCTCCATTCATACATTTTTACAGCATTATGCCTTACTCCATGCCTCCAGGGTGGATGCAGTCTCTCGTCCCCTAGCACCCCACCTCCTAATTGCGCTACATTGATGACATCATCATATGGACCCATGGGAAGGAGGCCCTTGAAGAATTCCACCTGGATTTCAACAATTTCCACCCCAGCATCAACCTCAGCCTGGACCAGTCCACACAAGAGATCCACTTCCTGGACACTACAGTGCAAATAAGTGATGGCCACATAAACACCACCCTATACCAGAAACCTACTGCCTGCTATACTTACCTACATGCCTCCAGCTTCCATCCAGGACACATCACACGATCCATTCTCTACAGCAGGGGTCGGCAACCTTTCAGAAGTGGTGTGCCGAGTCTTCATTTATTCACTCTGATTTAAGGTTTTGCGTGCCAGTCATACATTTTAACGTTTTTAGAAGGGCTCGTTCTATAAGTCTGTAATATATAACTAAACTATTGTTGTATGTAAAGTAAATAAGGTTTTTAAAACGTGTAAGAAGCTTCATTTAAAATTAAATTAAAATGCAGAGCCCCCCGGACCGGTGGCCAGGACCTGGGCAGTGTGAGTGCCACTGAAAATCAACTCACGTGCCGCCTTTGGCACACGTGCCTTAGGTTGCCCGCCCCTGGTCTACAGCCAAGCCCTAAGATGCAACCGAATTTCCTCCAATCCTTCAGACAGAGACAAACACCTACAAGATCTTTATCAAGCATTCTTAAAACTACAATACCTACCTGGGGAAGTGAAGAAACAGATTGACAGAGCGAGACAGGTACCCAGAAGTTACCTATTACAGGACAGGCCCAACAAGGAAAATAACAGAACACCGCTGGCCATCATGTACAGCCCCCAGCTGAAACCTCTCCAGCACATCTTCAACGATCTACAATCTATCCTGGAAAACGATCCCTCACTCTCACAGACCTTGGGAGGCAGGTCAGTCCTCGCTTACAGACAGCCCCCCAATCTGAAGCAAATACTCGTCAGCAACTACACCACAGAAACACTAACCCAGGAACCAATCCCTGTAACAAACCCTGTTGCCTAATCTGTCCCGTATCTACTCTAGCGACACCATCAGAGAACCCAACCACATGAGCCACACCATCAGCGACTCATTCACCTGCACATCTACTAATGTGGTATATGCCATTATGTGCCAACAATGCCCCTCTGCTGTGTACATTGGCCAGACTGGACAGTCTCTATGTAAAAGAATAAATGGACACAAATCAGACATCAGGAATGGTAACATATAAAAGCCAGTAGGAGAACACTTCAATCTCCCTGGACATTCAATAACAGATTTAAAAGTAGCCATCCTTCAACAAAAAAGCTTCAAAAACAGACTTCAAAGAGAAACTGCAGAGCTACAATTGATTTGCAAATTTAACACCATTAATTTGGGCTTGAATAGGGACTGGGAGTGGCTGGCTCACTACAAAAGCAGTTTTCTCTCTCTTGGTATTGGCACCTCCTCATCAATTATTGGGAGTGGACCACATCTACCCTGACTGAATTGGCCTTGTCAGCACTGGTTCTCCACTTGTAAGGTAACTCCTTTCTCTTCATGTGTCAGTATATTTATGCCTGCATCTGTAATTTTCACTCCATGCATCAGAAGAAGTGGGATTTTTTACCATGAAAGCTTATGCCAAATAAATCTGTTAGTCTTTAAGGTGCCACCGGACTCCTAGTTGTTTTTGTGGATACAGACTAACATGGCTACCCGCCTGATACTTGGCAGTCTTTGAAACTGTTCTAAACTCTGTACTGGATCCACTTCCTCAGCACCCTCCTCCACTTTAAGGAACTGCTTAGGAATCTCCTCATGTGAAGCGCCCATTGGAGCAATAACTCAAAGGACTGGTTACTTAACTTGCACTGTAACTGAAGTTCCTCAAGATGTTTTGTCCCTATGGGTGCTCCACTATTTGCTTTCCTTTCCCCTTTACTTTGAAGTTTTACCATGTTCTGAGTCTGAGAAGGAACAGGAGTGGCGCAGGTCTGCTCCTCACTAGATGCCCTTGTATTGGAGCACAAGCAGGCATATGGAGCAGGCTTGGACCCACGGGCATGATTAGCAGAAAAAATCTCAGGTTGAATGTGCACAGGAGTGTGCATGTCCTCATGTGGAGCACCCATAGCGACAAAACATCCTGAAGGACTCCATTTACTGTACAATGTGTGACAGGGTCAGGCCAGATGGCTACGGAAGAGTGCAGGAAGGAAGGTACATTAGCCTCAGGATAAGCAGGTCCCTCTTCCCCTGGTAACTGAGCAGGGGTTACTCCAGGTTAATTAGGACACCTGCAGCCAATGAAGAACCTGCTGGAATGGGTTAAAAGCCTTCCCTCCCCCCCACCCCCCAGCCAGTCAGTGTAGGTGATAGGTGTTGTGAGAGTGGAGGCAAGCTGCTGGAGAGCTGAGCGGTGTGGAAGCAGACAAGGATCAGGGGAGAACCCCACAGTTGTAGAGATTCAGGAGAAATCCTACCCTAAACAGGAGCTAAGGACCCTTCCAGGTCCAAAGATGTGAAGAAAAGGACCCTGCCAGAATGGGAGTGCCTTAGCCGTGCGTTTGGTGTGGTGCTGCCACACCTGGAAGGGCTTCACCAAAGACTAGGGGCTCTCCCTCCACCGGCAGGAGGGTCAGGAGGAACCCCACCCAAGCAAAGTGGGGACAATAAGCCAAGGGGTGTGGGGAAGTAACCCAGGGAAGCTAGCAGCTTTCCTGGGAACTGACAGCGTGAGGCTGCTACTTGTAGGGTACCTGAGTTGGGGCCTGGAGTAGAGGGCAGGACCGCCCCCCGCCCTTTTTCCACTCACTGGATGTCCACCGAGGAGGCCAGAAGCCCTAGTGAAGCAGTGAGGGTCTAGCAGGCCCAGAAATGGGAAGGCCGCTTGGAGACAGAATTTCTCCGCCCACTATAAACAGAGGGTGGAAATTCTGAGAGACGAGACGCTATCCTGACCCACCACTAAAAGGGAAGCACAGGACCCACCAAGGTGGAGAAGAAGCCCTGCTACAAATGTAAGTAACTTCTCCTTTTAGTGATTGGTCCAAAATGAGCGACAAATTTGCTATGGATATTATATAGACCAGGAGCCTTGTTAGGCTGTAGTTGATGTATTACTTGGTCAAGCTCTTGATCAGTGAAAGGAATCATCAGACTCATGTCTACATCCTGAGTCTCTATCTCTCACCAACCACCATGTTAACTGTATGGCTGAAAGCTTCGTCTCAATTAGGAGCACTGCCATTGGCCACCAGCTGGGATGCGATGGAGTTTGCTGTGATTTGGTATTTCCTCTTGCCCAGACTAGAATCTCAGCTCAGCCTCTTAACAGTTTGCCAGACTTTGTGACTAGAAATGTAAGAAATTCAATTTATAAATAATTTCTTTCTGTCATTCTTGCCTGGTTTGATCTTGAAGGTGAAAAAGTCTCTATTTTTATCAAATACCTCCTGTTCATTCTTGGCGGATTTAAATTCCTGATAGGAGTCTGGTCGCATGAGATGACCAGCCAGGAATGAATTGTTGATGAAATCCCAGAGGTATAGATTTCTTTGTATCATCCAGAATTTTATCACAGAAAGCTTGATAGATGGCACTGATGTTGTCTGGCATATCTGATTCTGAGTCTTTACGCACAAAAGATTCAAACTCAGATTGGAACAGATCCCACCTTGCTTTTCAGAAATTCCACCAAGATTTTTGGAGGTTGCTTGTAGCTGGAATTTGCATGCCCATTGCAATCAAGCATGGCTAGTGCTGGGATCAGGAAAACATATCAAGCACTTCATGCTCTGTGTTCAGTTGTAGAAAAGGTGAGGTCAGGAGAAGAATCTGAGGTCCATCTCTAGCTTTGGAAAGTGGGTGGCTGCTTAGGATTGTATAGAAGATGCAGGTCAACTATTGATGCCCACTCCTCTAGCCTTACTCTGTCCACATCATCAAAGTATCCCGAGAGGGAATGATGTGAGTTAAAATCACCACATTAGACTGAAGGTCTTGAGAAGAAGCGCAAGACAGAAGTTGGCCTATTGGCAAATGGGGGTTTGTAGATGTTGACAAGATGATGTTGGTGAAAGACAAGTGTGGACAAATAATTGATGAACAAACAAGCAAACAGTAAGCGCTGGAAATAGTATTTTGAAGAGCTATCCAGTGTACCAAACACCGTAGATGAAATGGTCCTGGAGAAGCTTCTTAGCACAAATGAGGGAGAGCAGATGCCGTAATTCTTAGAAGAAGTCAATATCTCAATAGAAAGTTTGAAAAAGAAATACGTGCCAGGAGGTGATGACAAAATCACAGAGCTGAGGTAAGCAGGCGAGGAAAATGTATAAAGGTGATGAAGAAGTTATTCAATAAGATTTACAAATGAGCAAGCACTGAGTGAAGGCAAGAAAGTGATCATACCGATCTATGAAAAAGGAGAGAAGAGTGAGTGCAAGAACTCAGATGAATCCGCTTATTATGTGTGTTGGTAAAAGCATTCACCAACACTTTGCAGAGGTGAATGAAGAGGTCTGTGGAAGCAGCACTTGCACAGGAACAGGCCAGATTTAGACTAGGACGAAGTACAATAGATCAGTTATTTGTGATCAGGCAGATATCAGAGAAGCTTATAGAACATTATCAAAAGGGTTACAACAATGTTATAGACTTCAATCAGGCTTTTGATAGCATTTCACAGAAAGGGATATGGCAAGTTATGAGAATGTATGGCATGCCTAACAAATTAATCAGGTGGATAGAAAACATCTACAGCAAGTCAATGAGTGTGGTAAGAGTAGACAAGAAGCTGACGGAATGGTTCAGGATGACTGTAGGAGTGAGACAAAGGTGGACCCTGTTGCCAGATTTGTTCAACTTGGTACTAAAAGCAATAACGCCTGTAGCACTGAGAGATGAAATGGGAGGAATCATGTTATTTGATAGGACCCCGCAAAACCTTAGATTTGCAGACAATATTGACCTGACCACGTTGGCCAAGGAGGGTTTACAGACATATAACTGTCAACTGGGAAAGCAGAAAATTTGGATTGAAGATCAGCATGAAGAAGACAAAAATTATGGCAAATGGAACACATGAGAAGTGGTAAAGATCAAACTCGGAAACAATGAACTAGAACAAAGTGGAAAAATTTGTGTACCTTGGAGTACAGAAGAATGGGAATTGTGAAGATGACATAAGAAGAATTGGACCAGATGCTACTGCATTCAGAAGACTGCAATATCTGGAAGGCTAAAGACATTCTTATAAAAACAAAAATCAGCGTATATGAGATAACTGTCATGCTTATACTGCTGTACAGGAAGGCATGCTGGAGCATTAGGAAGGCCTACGAATGAAAAGTTTTGACTGCAGACATGAATTGGCTGAGGGGAATACTGAGAGTTTCAAAACCACAGAAGATAAAAAATGAAGAGATAAGAAAATAGCCAGGGCAAGAAATAACGCTGTTACAGAAGATTCAAGAAAGACTGCTGTGACAGTTTGGACGTATATAAAGAGAGCACCTGGAAAGGATACCATACATGGCGATACATACCAGAGTGCAAGGAACTAGAAATCGAGGAAGATCAAGGATGTGTTGGATAGACAACACAGTTGAGAATGACAGAACAAAAAAGTTTAAAGAAGAACAAAGCTGTGTAGCTTGTACCAGATAGAAAGTGGTCGACAGACTTCAGTTGGCCCCATCATTGCTGTTGAGCTGACAGATGCAAATCAAAGAAGAATAAGAAAAGAGTAGGTCCTTCATTTTCATAGCCTGACTTCCTATGACATCATTTGTACCTGATGAGACAGGAGTTGCTGGAATACCTTCTCTGATGTAGGATGCCATCCTGTATTGCCTATGATGAAGCTGAGACACAACAGCAAAGCTAGGAATTGATAGTTGAGTGTCAATGGTAGTGTGTTCCCTGAAGCAAGGTAACGTGCTTCATGTTCCAGGGCTGACTGAAGGAGGATGTCCTTCTTGGCTGCTGAAATTCCCTCAATATTGAGGTGCAGCATCCTGAGCTAACGTTTGTGACCTCTGGCCTGGAAGAGGATCCCATTGGAGGACCACTACTTTGGGCTGTATTTGTCTTTGTCTTTCACTTTTTTACAAGAAGAACTTGAGCTCCAATTTTGCATTTTTATCTACTTTAGCTTCCCTTTTCGCTACTAACATGGAGATGTTGTGTGACAGTGGTAGGTTTGTTCCTCTTTACTTTTTATGACTCTGTAACAATAGCACTTACCATAGGCACCGATTCCATGGGTGTTCCGGGGCTGGAGCACCCACGAGGAAAAAATGGTGGGTGCTAAGCACCCACTGGCAGCCCTCTATCAGCCTCTCCTTCCTTCCCCAGTGCCTCCTGTGCAGGAGGCTCTGGGGGAAATGGGGAGGAGCAAGGACATGGTGCGCTCAGGGTGGCGGCGGAATGGGGTGGGAAGAGGCGGTGGGGCAGGAAGAGGCGGGGTGGGGATGGGGTGGGGACAGGGCCTGGGGCAGAGCCAGGGGTCGAACACCACCCGGCACGTTGGAAAGTCGGTGCCTGTGGCACTTACCCAGAACTGAGTTCTGGCACATGTGGTTCTTCCCTTCGGGCGTCTGTGACCAGTGGTGAATATAGTGTGACAGCCCTCCTACAGTATTTATTTTAACAGTTGGAACAAAGTGTCAGAGAAAAACTATTTTAAAACCACCAACAGTCCACATGCACGTCTATCTTACGTGAAGTCTTTCGAGCCCCTGATGGTAACTTAGGCAGGTCTAACCTCTTCAGAATCCTGAGAGGTATGCAGGGTATATCTACTCTTCCAGTTGAAGGTGTAAATTCCAGCTTGAGGAGATGTATCCCCACTAGCTTTGTTGATCTAGCACAGTGAAAACAGAGTGTAGCTGTGTCAGCATGAGTGATGGGAGGGACTAGCTGCCCTGAGTACATTATAGTATCTTGGGTGGGTATGTATTTGGGGCAGCTACACTCCTTTGTGGACTGGCTCTATCAGAGCTAGTGTGGGTACGTCTCCTCATGCTGGAATTTACACTTCGAGCGTGAAGTGTCAACATGGCATCCTTAGGCTGGCTCCCCCGAACACTTCCCCCATCTTTTAAGAGTCCCTTTTTTAAACTGCTGTAGTCCTTTTGGTCTTTGGTGTGTGCAGGCCTTTTCCTATCATGGCATTGTCTCAAAACATCCTTCAGACATTTGGGATGAAGTGGCTTAAGTTCCCTCACAGCCCCTTGTTACATTAACCCAATATATTCATACACCATTCCAATAACTAGGTCAACATTCAGTATTCATACATTAGTACACAGCAGTTCCTACTCCATCACACAATGGGCTCTACTCTGGTGAAAATATCCTCAGTAGTTGTTATCCCATTGAGGATTTACAAACCTCTGGAGTACAAGGTCACAGAGGCCTTTCCCTATGTTAAAGGACTGCTTATGGGACTGCCAAAGCTTGCTTCCTTTTCAAAGATAGTCACAGATCCTGCCAGTTGGGCTCATGGGAATGATGTTGGCATGGCATGTTGTGTCCCTTGATACCCTAATCCAAAGGGGATAGGAAGGGAGACTTCTTTCTTGACTGTCTGACTTTGCTGATAGAGACAGGAACACACAAACACACTGCTCTTTGCCAGTGAGCATTGTTTGGAAACATGCCGCTTCTCCAACAAACACAGTTTTTAAAAAAGACTACAGGCCTCTGACTTGTCCCTCTTGCTGGAATTGCACATGCCTATTACTTAAAATGTAGGTCTGCAGTAACTTCTGCGTCACTCCAAGCTGGTTGGCTGAGGCGGGGGAACAAACAGACAGGGATCTGTGCATCACAACTCTTTCTTTTCTAACTCCCAGCAGTAGAACTGATGAATGGGGAGTTGTCTGAGCCTTGTGCTGTGTCGTCGAGCTTCTGTGCCTTCACCACAATACTGTCTCATGCCCCAGAAACCTACATATATTTCTCCCTGGATAAAGTCTGTTGTCATTTTATATCTGTGGGGAAAAAATAAAATTGATTAAATTTACAAAGTTACACTCTCCGCCATTGACACTGATAAGCCTTCTAATTTTTACAGTTATTGCATTGAAACTATATTCCTTTTAGACTAGAATAATTTTTCATTCCTCAATGTAAACAAGCTGATTTAGAAACAATCATATCTGAGGTTTTATCATTTTCTTTTTTTCTTTTTACAGCACTTATGGAAGCCCAAGATATTGAACTGTACCTGAGACCACTGAGAAGACCCATTCAGTTTCTTCAGGAGACAGAATTCCCCAAGATCCGTGCTTTAATTCCCCCTTTGTTTCACACCATCTCCCTGATCTGGAGTCACTCCCAGTTTTACAGTGTGCCGGCACGAATAATAGTTCTACTGCAAGAGTTCTGCAATCTGTTCATTGACCAGGTAGCTCAAAATATAAATCATAAACTATATGTACCCAGTAAATAAGGGCCAGTCAATAAATCGTATGCTAATAACAAAAGAATATGAATTTAGCCTGTGTTACTTAGTTTTTCTAATAAATAGAACAATTAGAACATTAATCATGTTTCTGCAGAAATCTCAAATTACCATTTCACTACTAAACCTGCAGCACAGCCAAATAATTAGAACGATCAGTGCTGCCATTTCACAAGTTCTTTGTTAAAAAATGCAATAATCTCTTTGCATAAAGAAGAAAAAGTATTCTTCAAAAATCATGCAGCGCTCGGCAAGTTGTTTCTTCTGTTGCCAGGCAGGTCTAATGTCTCTTTTCTTAGCAGGTATAATGAAAACTATTTGCTTTATCAAATTGCAAACTTGTGATAAGAGCTATTCAAATCAAGAAAATATGGAATTAGCAAGCAAATTGTCAGTGAGTGACTTTGAAATGCTGCATTTTCTATACTCCCACAATCAATAAACCCTCCCTATTTAGCAGGGAAAGTCCCACTAATGTAACACATACTGATCCTTTCCCACTTTTCCATCCAAACATCTTTCCTAGCCCAACATATCTGAGTGGCGCTAAGACATGTGTTCATAGTGGTATCTTTTAAATATAGCCATTTCTTGAGGTCCAGTGTTGTGGACACTGTTCTTCTGGCCAAGCAAATACAGGACTCCCTTCAAAAACAGTCAATAGCATTTGTTAATTGGCCAAAAAAGTCACCTTTGAGGAGCATAAGAGAAACTGACACTCCCTAGCCTACTTCAGAGCATGATTGCACAGCTGCCACAGCATTCTAATCTCCTGCTGGCCAGGGAATGGGAGATGAAGAAACTGATTCTCCTTTCACACTAGACATTACTCCTGATTTATGCCACAAAGACAGAGACTTGTCAGAACAGGGAGCAGGACCACTAGGAGACAGCTCTGGGAGGACCAAATGTACTGTTGTCGCTGTAATATTTGCATTTCATGTTTACAGTAGAATTGCAGTGGTGCTTAGCTTTTCTCAGAACAAAACTGGTGTGAGCACCTGTGCCCCAGAAGAAAATATATAGTTATTTTTGTGAATGCAAGATGTGGTACCAGCATGACAGAGGGTAACAACAGTGGCTGCTGTGCCCAGTATGCACTCATGTAGCCAAGCCTTGGGAGGAGAATTGGGCTCCAGAAATCTACTTTGTCTCCCACATTAAACAACACTATGCAACTGAGCCTTCCCTGTCTATTTTTATTTATAGAATAGATTTTCAGTGGCCTGTTCCCATTTTGTCATGCCTTCATTTTTCCATGCCATCTCCTTCCCTGCTACTATGTTTATGCTGGATTCTGGAAGGTTGAGTTACAAAGTTTGAATGTTCATGTTTCCATTGAAGCTTTCCTGAGTGCTCTAGATTTCCTGTAGTGACTATTACTACATTCTGCCTTTTTTATTTTGTATTTACAGAGTAATTAATCTAGTCTTACTATTGCTACTAACATGGTTTTTAAAATAAAAAACCATACGCTAAAAGCAGAGGCCACAGAAACCACAGTATCTGTGAATGCTCCAAACACAGAAGACAGATTCTATTTAAAAAGGGAAACTGTTAGTAGCCTAGTGTTAATGATGTAGGTGCGATTCTGTTTTACTTCTTAATTCTGATCTCTGACAGAATGCGCAGCAACACTTAGAACCAGTTAGAAGTGATGCTGACTGACTTGAAAGGAAACCTCAAAGAATATATGGCCACTTCTATGTTGGCTGCAAAGTAAGGCATGGAGAGTGATGGAGTTAAAAATGAAAAATAACTGGGGGTGGGAGTATAATGCTTTATCTGTTTGTGAGAGAGGAGTGGTGAGGGAGTGAGGAAAAATAAAAGCGAGATGGCAGCAGAGCTGGGATTTTCCCAGTCTGTTGTATAGGTAACTTCTCATTTGAAGTATACTAATTTAATAAATTCAGTTCTTAGATCTGATGTAACAACCATTAATTACAAGTTTGCATCAAATTTGATGCAGCCTGACCAGGCAAAAACAATAATGCTTTACTCTTGTATATAGACAGAGAATTTTCATCCAAGGGTGTTGGTTCATTTTCACAACACCCCAGTTATTGTTGTCATCCCCATTTTACTGTTGTGGAAACTGAGTGCCCAAAATGGTACTGAAACTTATGGGTCAGTGGTAGGTCTGTGGATCTGTGTAGGTATCGGATTGCTTTTTGACAGTAGAACCCAGTCTGCTGTCTAACTGTGAGACCACTCTGTCTCCTGGTACTGTTCTATAGCAGTCCCATCTAGTTTTTTATAATACAGGCCTGGGTGTCCAGATATCAGGATTATTTCCAAACTCTGTCACGGACTCAATTTGTGTGCTGCTTCATTGACCACTCTCTGCTTCAGTTTTATTATCTGTAAAACAGAGATACTAATACTTGCATACCTCACAGGTATGTTGAGACTTAATTCATTAATGCTTGTGAAGCACTTTGAAATAATCTGATGGAAGGAGCTATTGAAGTACAAATTATTATTTATTATTGTTGTTTTATTTATTTATTTTAACAGTATATTTGCTTACACCAAAGGTAGATATTTTTACCATGCACTGATTCTATATTACTCAAGTCAACTGAAAGTCAAAATGGGCTTCTATCTCTGTATTTAAAAGGTTTTTATCTAGTTATTTCATGCACTACTTTAGCCATTAAAGGAGTCAGTAATAATATATTTACTGTGTTATTAATTAATTGTACCATACCAGTTTTAGTAGAGTAATGCTAATAAATACTTTTTCAGGGGCTTTGAATGTAACCATACACAGTTATGTAATAGCAAATATATTTATTCTCTTGAGGTTATCTGTCTAGTGAGGCCTTGATTAAATTGGTTGTACTGAATGGTTCACTAGAGCAAAGTACTTAATATGAAAATAGGCAATGAGGATAAGTAGTTATATACAGGAATGCTGTCAATAAGAGTTAAACTTAGCTTTCCTTTGTTGAAAAAAATAGTAAATTTGTAAAAAAGAGCCTAATCTCATATTTAATACTCAGACAAAACTCTGATTCATTTCAGTGGAGAATTTTGAGAATAACTTTAAATGTAATTGAGATCCCACTGGTAAAGGCTTAGTCCAGGTCACTGTTGTAATGAGCAAAATAGATAAGCAACCTTTGCGTTAGGCTACAATTTTGTTAAATTATTTCTTAGATTCGTTGGAAATTGCTTTCTATTTCACAAAGAAAGTTTTTTGCTTTGCAGTTTTTCCTGTTAAAGAAAAGTTCAGCTATAGTTAATTACATGATTTACTTTACTACTTATTTAAAAATATCTATAGCTAGAAAACTACTATCTTGAAACCTCTGTAATTCTATCCAGAGTCTATATGCAAAATTATTACAAAAACAACGTTAGAATGCTAAGATTGCAAAGTCAAGCATTCAAAAGTTAGGAAATATCAGAATTAAGGTTTCTTGTGCAACCTTTGTGTGTTTGTGTTATGATACACCCTTTAATTACATGATTATTAACTATTTTGTGCACAGTTGGAACTTTGGGATGGAGGAGTTCCGGGTTCAATTTAGTCTTGAGGGGAGTGTTCTCTAGTGGTTAGACCCTTCTGCTCCCCCCACGCCCAGCCTGTCCCTTTCTCTCTCCGCTCCTGTCCCTCCAGCCTATTCCTGTTCTCCCTTCTCTTATCCCTTTTCCTGCTCCTGCTGCTCTGCTTCTAACCCGTCTGCATTTGAGTCAGGATACTTCCTCCTTCTCCAAAGGCGAAAGGTTGAGAGAATTTTGCTTCTACCCGCTAACAAGGCTCTATTGAGCATGTGCAAATGGCGATTTTCCAAGGTTTATAATTTGGTCAGATTTGGCTGCATTTTCAGTGAGAAAACAAAAGACAACTTGGTGACTTCCGTTGCCAAATTTCTGGTCCCTGCTATAAAGAACAGAAGGGCTAGAGCATCTCAATGAAACACTTGTAAGAATTTTTTAACATGAACAAAACTATGTCTTTATTTCACATTTAGAAACGACAGAACCATTTTTGCAGAACTTGAATAAATGAATAAACATTCAGTCTTAGCCTGATATGGAAAGCTTCATCTTGAACAATTAAAGTTTTGTAAAGTTATAAGTAGCAGAGTCTAATAATGGGAAGTGTTGGGCAACATTATTATTGGTGTCAAGTATCAGAGGGGTAGCCATGTTAGTCTGGATCTGTAAAAAGCGACAGAGTCCTGTGGCACCTTTATAGGCTGCCAGCTCCGCCTATAATAAAACAATTACTGTGACATAGCTATTTCTGGTTTTCATTTTGAATAGCTAAAGAGTCTATGAATGAGCCCTCTTTAAAAATTAAAATAAAAAAAAAAAAGCTCCAGTAATGTACAAAATAAAAAAGTCATACCAGTCTGAGGCTGGCAGTTCTAACTGTGTGTGTAATAAAGATTAGAGAGCTAAGATAGGAATTTATCAATAAACAGAGAAATCTGTCTCTAACATTAAGTAATATTTTTCCCAAGTGTTGCTGATCTGTTTTTGTTTGTGTTTTTCCCCCCATTATGAACAAACCACTGCACTGTCACTGTGTACAAAGATAGCACGCCAGGGCTGGCTTGATTCCATGGGTTACGTGACAAATCTAACATTTTGAGGACATGATATGCTGCAGCAAATATTGATTTTTTTTTTAAACGTGTTTTTGTTTAAATCATCTGAAATGTAACTTGGAAAAATTGACAAGCTAGAATTTTTAGGCCTAACAATTTTAAATTATTAGTATATTAATATATATATTAAAATTAATTTAAATATTATTAGAACTTGCATAGAGAGTAAGAAGTGTCTTTTTGACTGAAGTCATGGCTAGCTTTGATAAGCAGTGACTTTTTTGGTCTTCCCCATCATCTTTTTTTTTTTAATTCTAGGCCAGATCCTACCTCTCACCAGAAGATCTTTTGAAAGGAGAAATTGAAGAAACATTGGAACATGTGCAAATAGCTGTAAATACCTTAAGGAGCTTTAAGAATTTCTTCTTTAGCCACAGAGAAAAGTTGGCAAGTTACTTCACCAATGGCAAGGAATTTAAACCGTGGGATTTCCATTCTAATATGGTGTTTGCCAGATTTGACCTATTTCTCAACCGCTTAGTGAAAATTGAGGTATTATTTACAATTTGTAATTATATTTATCCATTTTTCAAGCAGTGTAGATTATCTGAGAATGCCTGCACCACATCTGAAGTGTGGGAGACATTGTCCAGGCTTGCTGGAGGAAGGTAGCAATGCTTTGAGTGGTGGTGGTGGTGGGGGGAATTCAGAAACTGCAGCAAAAAGGTGGGTGGGGGTCAGCTTGGCCACACTGACTCATCCCCTGTTTGCGTAGGGCAAAAAATTTAAAAGGTGCAAGCCCAGGCGTTAGAAGCCCTTTCTCCAGGTAGCAGGCAAGGCAGCACCCATCCTTCCTCCCTCCCCTTGAGGTGGCGAATATCAGGTTTGGTCAGGACCTGCTGTTGGCATTGCACTAGTAACTTCTTTTAGGGTGCCTCGGAAGGAATTTTTCTCTCACCACCAGATTGGCCTAGGTGGAGTGGATTTTTTCTGCCTTCCCCACAGCGGGAAGTGTGGGGCGGATGTCCAGTGCAGGTACTCCACTGTGAAGGCATCCAGTGACCAGATAAATGGCCTGGTAAAGGACTTAAAAAGGAGGTGCTGGTTAAAGGAACGGAACGGGGGTGGGGGAAGGAGGTGCTGGTTAAAGGAATGGAATGTGGCGGGCGGGAAGGAGGTGCTGGTTAAAGGAATGGAACGTGGGGGGGGGGGTTCGGCGCTCCTGTGATTGGTATGGCAGGGAGCCAAGCCCTCTTTCTTATAGCCCACCTTAACCCTCCTAAGGGGGGGGTGTTAATGGTAAAGTCCAAGCCATAGGTTGTCTGGGGGACCTGGATGGAAAATGAAGGGGGCTGGTGGAAGTCCTGGGTAGTTATCTGAATGAACATGGAGTTGCCTGCTGCACTGTACACTTTTATCTGCCAGACAGGGCCGGCTCCAGGCACTAGCCCACCAAGCAGAGTGCTTGGAGGCACTCTGGCCGCCGGGGAGAGCGGAGCCCCGGCCGGGCTCGCCGCCCTCCCCCCGGCGCTCCGGCTGGTCGGGGAGAGCGGGGCCCCGGCCGGGCTCTCTGCCCTCCTCCCGGCGCTCCGGCCGCCAGCGGAGCCACGGCAGGCTTGCTGCCCTCCCCCCGGTGCTCCGGCCAGTCGGGGAGAGCAGACCCTCGGCCGGGCTCAGCACCCTCCCCGTGGGGGAGGTGGGGGAGGCGGCGGGAGGCTTTTTTGCCTGGGGCGGCAAAAAAGCCAGAGCCGGCCCTGCTGCCAGATAGTCCCAGACACCTCTAATAATAAAGTTGTGCACTGATTAAATCCATATCAAGTGTCTCCTGTCCTCCTTTCGGTATAGCCGGACAAACATGTTTTCTTTTCTTCCTGAAAAGAGTTGGAAGTTTGTGTGACGGGTTCAGTCACAGAGACCCCCTTGGGACTGTCACCCAATGTGCTGAAACTACCTCTGAGCCCGGAAGGGAATAGGGACAGAAAAGTAAGCAAAATAGGTGAGAGTGAAGCTCAGAAGAAGCTAGAACTGCACAGGTTGCAAATTGCAAGAAGGAAAGAGAGGTGCACAAAGACATGTATCCTGCAGGTGAAAGTTGGGGTCCTGGTAACTGCTGCGGTGGGAACAGACCCCAAGGACTCTGTAGCTGGAAGCAAGCACAACCTGAGTGAAAAGGGGCGGGGGGTTGCTGGCCAATGAAGGGTCTGTCATAGCTGGTAGCTGTGAGCCCACGACTGGATGAGGGTCACATTCCCTTTTGGGGGACACAGGTGTGTCAGCCTCAGAGGGGAGCACAGAGAGGAAAGTCCAGATGGAAGGTGAGGGGGAACAGGAGGGTCTGGCCACCTTTTGTAGGGAGGCTTTTCCCCAGGAGGAGGGTGAAGGATCTGCATCTGAAATGCCAGACCCCTCACCTGTGGATCAGATTTTAAGGGAAGGGGGGGTGGGGTGTCAGGTCTCCTGGAGGGGAGAGTCCTCCCAGCTGACCTTTTGGGAACAGAGAGTGGGGTGTCCAAGGGGATTTTACCAATCCAAAGCACTCCATTAAAAGATGTTGTTCCTGCTATGCTTGTAAGAAATAACACTGTCTCTTTAAGGCAAGAGGAAGAAAAACTTTGCATTTGGGAAGCTTCACAAGCAGGTGGGGCCCAACACACACAAATTTCAGAGGGAGGGGCCGAGGGTAGGCATGGTTGTAGTGCACCCTTTCCTTGCCAAAACCTCAAACACATGCCTGAATTAAGAGCCTTCTCCAAAAAGGCAGGAGAATCTGTGTCTGAGCACCTACTATGGTACACAAAGAGATTGGAAAATGCAGTAGACACTAGGCAAGCCAGGCTATGTGAACAAAGTCTATCCATCATAAGTTGGCTGTTAATCCTGTGTCTTTTGCTACTTCATCTATTGGTCAAGACAAAGAAGTTGATGCTAATGGTAAACGCTTAAAAAATGTGTAACATACCTGATTTGTGGGAAAAAACCTTTTGTACATGCTAGGGATGGTGACAAAACAGTCCCACAAGCATGTTGATTTTCAGCTTATACCTGTAGACAGGCTGGAAGCTTGGCACAGCAGCAAAAGCATAACAGGCCTATGCTGCTGCGTGGAAGGGGAAACTGAGGCACACCGCCTCATGGCATTGGTGGCTAAATGCCAAGACACCTATACTTTAACAGATACTGCTATATGTATTCTGTTAGCAATACTACACCCCAACACGTTTTCAGGCACCCGGGACCCCAAACCTTGCTAGGACACCTATGAATAACATCATAGGGTTTAAAGGTACTGGGAGGGTGTGTAACCAGAGACAAACAGGGATTTTACATGTACTGCCTCTGCCATGGACAGTGTCCAAGACTCTGGCAGTAAGTTCAGGAGGAGAGTGTGACGTTGCACTCCATATGTTTTATGGAAATATAAGTGTGGATATGATGTAACTGGAATATGCTTCATGCAAAAGGTCTCTTGTAAGGTATCGTTACAAAGCGTATGATCTACCAAGTGTGTTCATCCTATTTGTTTGCATGCACTATTTCTATGTCTGGAGTCCCAAGCCATCAGAGAAAACGGGCTCAGAGGTAGTTTCAGCACATCAGTGACAGTCCCAAGGGGGTCTCTGTGACCGAACCCATCACAGTGTGCATTTCTAAATACATTATCAAACAGTTCCCTTAATCTCTCTGGGATACAAGACACTTATTTCCTTCATGTGAAATCGGACAACATAGAAATTAAATTTAATCTGGCACAGACTACAAAGAAGGTGACACTAGGTTCAGCCTTACTTCTCTGAATAAAATTTGTTTAACTTTCATGTTAACATTTTGTTGCGCATAATGACAAGAAATCAACACATTATACATGAAAGTGTTTGTTTATATTCCACTAATTCTTTCTACCTGGATGCTGATGAAATTAAAACAAATTTTACAGTTATGTATTTGGATTGGATAATTTTAATTTGTTTCCACTTGGGTTCTAATCCTGTGAGTGACTCTCTGCGTAGATGAACCCTGTGTCTACATGGAGTCAGTTAGAGAATCTGGACCTTCCTTTTTTACATCCTGGTTACTCAAAGCGGTGCAGATTTTAACTCCATTTTTGTTTTTGTTTCTTGGTTTGGTCAAAATGAGTCAAACCAGGCAAAAATGTCTCAAATATGATGGTTTCCATTGTTTTGTGTTAAGGCACATAGTTAATTATGTTTTTCAATGATTTAGGATATCTTTGTTATCATGTTGGAATTTCAAAAGCTGGAAAAGCTGGAGTTTGGTGGAGTCAAGGGGAAAACTTTGAGTGAACAAATCTACAGGATGAATGAAGAATTTATAGAAAGCTGTAAAGTTTTTAAGGAGAAAACATATGATCCTTCAGATTACAATAACGTGGTAATGTTGCACTTTTCATATTGGTGTTTCTTAATTTTTTTCTTAATAGTTATGAAAACATTTAATGGTTGTGAAAGTGAAAAATTTATTAGAGCCAGGCAGAATATAGGTAAGCATTATACAGATTTCCCACGCAACTTTGCTAATGCACCCAGGACCTGACCTCCATCACTTCTTGCTATTCTATACTTGTCTTCTCAAGAGCAGTTTTCCTTGTGTTTTCTCCTACCTGAATTCTTTGGAGGCTTTATGAGGTGCACAAGTGGCGAAAAAGCATCTATCAGGATCTTTTGAGGATTTGAACATTGGTCTTCAGGGGGGCTCCACCCACTACCCATGGAGATGGGACACCCTGCGTCCAGTTCCCCATCTCCAATGACTCTTGTTGAACAAAGGATAAAGAGAGACTGAGGCAGCCCCCCCATCAGTATCTTCCATGGCTAAATGGTTAGAGCACTCTTTTGAGTTATGTGGGAGAGCCCTGTTCAAATCTTTTCCCCCCGCTCAGGTAGAGAGGGGAATTGAACCTGGTCTCCCACATCCCAGATGAGTGCTCTCTCCACTGGGCTAAAAGTGATAAGGGGGGGAAGTGGTATCACCACTGCTTGCTGCCACTACAAGATTTTTAATGGGACCCAATCCAGTAGGTGGCCTCTGAACACACTTACTAAATCAGGCCCTATTGGTGAGAGAGGCACTCCTCTGCCTGTCTTCCCCTGGTTCCTGGATTACACTAGGGCTTAATGGGAGATAGGCATCAAGATGCCTAGAGTGAGGTAGCAGTGTACATGCCCAAAGGTAGAAACTTAGGTGCCCAGGGAACTTTTACCCTGAAAACTTACTCACTGAGTGAGTTTAGGCACCTACGGGGTTAAGGGACAGCTGAATGGGCACTGTGTGGATCTCAGTAGCCTCTAAGTACCTTAGTGGATCAGAGCCTTTGTCAGTTTGATAGATTCTGATTGCATGGCTCCACACTGACCAAATGGCATTTTGAGTTTCCATGTTTCTCTCTCCATGAAGCCAAATCAAGTGGGAAATCCTGGCCCTATTGAAGTCAATGGAAGTTTTACCAATGACTTCAGTAGGGCCAGGACTTCACCACAAGTGTTATCAGTTTACAAGTTAAGAGGTTTTCTAACACCACCCCTGCAAACTCTACTTGCATTCTGAAAGTCAAAATAAGCTTTTTTTCTTTCTCTTCTGTCTTCACCAGTAATAAAAATTCTGCATGCCCAAATTATAACCTAGCTACATTTGTGTAACTCCTCTGTTTTCAGATTATGGCCATCATGACATCTGTTGCAACCCACTGCTGTCATTGTGTTTGTACAGGTGCAAATGATTGGAATTTAGGTTTCCTTTATCCTCCTTGTGGGTGCTGCAGGGCTTTCAGCAGTAGAGCTCACTTGTTAATTATTTTTGTCACTAAAGTAAGCAGCTAGAACTCTGAATGCACACAGGGAGCACATCTTTTGGGTAAGGAGATTCCCTTTTTACAGACACTGTTTAGAACAGAACAAAATATTAAGATTATGCAAATGATTTCATATATATTAATAGGGGATGGAAGAAAATGAGGTACTATGAAGCATGGTGATTTTTGCAAATATCTGAAATATTTTAGATTTTTTTTTAAATTGTAAAAAAATGCAAAAATCATGCAAGTATAATTTGAAATGTATTAGATTTTATTTTTCTAACTTTTTTACTATATTAACATTCATAAGGCGAAAGCCTGAGCCTATTGAAATCAATGGAAGTTTTGCCATTGACTTCAGCAGGTTCAGGATTTCATCTGCAATATGCATATTGCAAAATATACTGTTTGATAAGAATAATGAAACCATTCTTACTAAGATCAGGCTAAAATTCTGGCAAAATATTAGGACCAGATTCTAGTCCCATTAAGGCTATTTTGCACTGCATGAAAGCCTTAAAGCCATTCTGGAAAAAAGAGTTGGTTGTTATGACTCTTATGATACCTCTCTCCTAGCCCTAAGTGATGGTGATTTGAGAGAGCATGAGCATGGCCAGGGGCGGCTCTATGTTTTTTGCCGCCCCAAGCACTATCTAGCCTTCAACTCATATTCCCCTGCCCCTTTTAAAATATTTATTGAATGCTCCCTGTATCAACAGGTATAAAAATGTGATTAAACATTAAAGCTTCTTTAATGGAGGTTCTAAACCTTAATTAAAATACAGCTATTGTCACTTCTCACAAAATGGAGATTGCAAGTTGTTATAAGTTAATCAGTTGTTAAGGCATTGATTCCTTATTTAGTGACTATGCAAAGGCAGCATTCGCAGTGTATCTGAGAACACTCATTCTATATTTAAAGCCTATTGACTTTTCAGCTTAGTGCTAACTCAAGCGTATTCAAAAAGTATTAACTTTCTTTTTTTATGGTGAGCATTCTTACTTTTGTAGTCAGCCTTAGCGTTGACTGAAGAGACAGAAAAGTAAGACCAAGCAGCAATTAGCTGTAATGTTTTTCTTGTCATCACTAAAACATTACTTTTATTCAGGTTTTCAGGAAATGTTTGCCTTTGGGTTTTGTAATGCTAACAAGAAGCTTTAATAAACAATAGCTGTCAGGGTAAAGCTAATGTGTGTGCAGAAGCTTCAAAGTTCATACTATTCATTGCACAATATATGAGCTATGTCAAGCTATTTCCTCACAAATGTTCTACATGCATCTCAATACACAGCATATTGCACATGGTTAGTTAATATATAAATTATTGGAAATTCAAGAACTTCTTCAAATGATCAGTTTTGTTGACATGACTCGTGATTCTGTTCTCAATCAAGACCAAAGAAAATCTTTGTTCTTGGAGCACAAATCTAGGCTACTTACCGTAATCTGATATAGGAATATGCCACATCTCATTGGTAGAAACATATTTGAGTTTCTCTAATTGTCTGGATGTGGGATAATACATATAGTTCCCCTCCCCCATTTGTTTTCATCTCATTTGATTGTTGTATGTTAAGACTATTTTCTATGTGCTATTTTTGGAGATTATAAAGAAAGAACTAAAAAGACAAGAAATGATTTAAAACTTTTTTTCTGAAGATGTCTGATTTAATTTAGCTGCCTATCTTGTGCTCAGTCCGTTACCTTTTCTTATTCTTATTGCTTTACTTCCAGCATCTATCAAAGATGCATTGCTGGACTTGCTTATACTGTCAGCGACCCCAGATAGCCAACGTTTGTGAGACTTAATTAATCTAATTAACATTTGTGTAAATCAAATTTTTTAAATGTGTAAAAAATATACAACAAATGTAATTTTTATTGTGACTATGACCATACTTGCAGCTGCATGTGACTTAGAGAAAATCTTGCTAAAAAGATATTGCAGTGTTTCTCAAACTGGGGTCGCCGCTTGTGTAGGGAAAGCCCCTGGCGGGCCGGGCCGGTTTGTTTACCTGCCCCATTCGCAGGTACGGCTGATCGCGGCTCCCACTGGCCATGGTTCGCTGCTCCAGGCCAATGGGAGCTGCTGGAAGCGGCGCGGGCTGAGGGACTTACTGGCCGCTACTTCCAGCAGCCCCCATTGGCCTGCAGCGGCGAACTGCGGCCAGTGGGAGCCGCGATCGGCCGGACCTGCGGACGCAGCAGGTAAAGAAACCGGCCCGACCTGCCAGGGGCTTTCCCTACACAAGCGGCGACCCCAGTTTGAGAAACACTGAGAGATTGGAACTCCTGTCTCTGAGTTTCCATTCAGTTACAGCATGAGCAGACATTAAGGCTCTTTTTCCTGTCCTATGGTACTTTACAGAAGGTGCCCAACTCGGAACATACTTAGGCACCATGATTGTGCAAATTAGTCTTTTGAGTCTGACAAGAACCATAGTAACTTTTATTTTTTTTAAATGGTGCTAGTGACAGTGAATTTGCCTAGTTTTTTTTATTTATGATTGTGAGGTCAGTCTGCATAACTGGCCAGCCATAGATGAGGGCAAGCAATGGGGCTGCCTGCGGTGCTCTAAGCTAGAGCCTACTACTGGAATTTGGAATGTTTGCCCCCAGTTGCTTGTTTTTAGTAGGTGCCAAGTTCTGCTTTGCTCAAGGCTAAGTTACACCAAAGGTCTGACAGACTGGCTTCTCAAAACTGGTATCACGGTCACATAGGGCCTGATCCTGCATCAGTGAAGTTGCTGGGAACTTTGCCATTGACTTCAGTGGGAGCACACCCATAGTGACTTATTTTGTTGTTGTTTTTCCTCTCGTTCTTTCTTATCGCCCCTCCCCATCTGTACTCCAGGGAAAATATCCGGCCCTTCTGGTAACAGAGAATTGCATAATTATGTAGGATACCCCGGTTCAGGACTGGGCCAATGAGTGAGCATTTGCTCTGGAGGAGGTTCTTCTTCCTCTGCAGTGGAAGGATCCTAATCACTCTGCAGCAGGGTCATGCCTACACTGGTGCCAGCATAGGACACAGCAGAGGTATCTTGGGCCTCCCCTGTTCAGGGACTGCACAGATGGTGCGGGCCTTTGGAGCAGGCTAGGGCAGTCCTCAGAGCTTCCCTAAGTTGAGTCCCTGCTTCACTGACCCTTGTGGAGCCTACTGGGGTTCAGAACTGCCAAGTTGTGAGAATGCCCCGGGCATATGTCTCGCACCCTCTGCCTTCATTGGCCCACTTCGGCTCCTCCCTAGAACGCCCCTTGCAGCTGGGAGTGCTGCAGAAGTAGAGCAGAGATAGCCATGCAAGCACAGCACATGGCCATTGGGCTTCCCTGTACCCGGCGTATTTCCCAGAGGGACGTAGGCCTGCTCTATGAACCCCATTGAGGCAAGGGGTCCTAGCACAGTGATGAAATGATGTCCTTCTGGCCTGATTCTCCTCTCAGTGGTGTAAATGAGGAGTAACTTTATTGAAATCAAGAGGAAATGTCTGCTTGGAGGGTGAGGTACATAGTGGAAAGAGAATCCTGTCCATGAACTCTTCTCCATGGGAGGCACTCACATTTGTTCTTTAGCCAGCTCTGTTTTCAGCTGAATTACTTAGCCAAATGGGAAGTCCAAACCTATAAACAGTGCTCTGTGTAGAAAGAGCCCCAAGATATTAACCTAAACTTGAGCAATAATTAGTTAACTGTTATCTTTTAGATATTAACGGAGTACTGTGATCTAGAAAGCTCTCCTGTAGAAAACAACGGTTATTCTATTGCCTAATATACAGTAGCTGCTGATTCTCTGGTTATCTTAAATAAGCATATAGTATCTTTGACTCTAACTCAGTGCTTACTTAGTTGATTTGAAAGTTAATGTATTTGAGCAGAAGTTTGATGCCCATATATCCCACTTTCTGATAACAAGTAAAGAGATAAGCTAGGCTTGTTAAAACTTGTTGGGAACCTCTGCTTGACTGAAGGGCTAATGGCATAGGAATGAAAGTAAGGAGTAATGTTAGTTGGCACACATTCAAGAAAAACGTAGACATTTCTCTCCTTGCCACACCTACCCAACAAAATATAGAACAACTTGGTTTTCTTTTCTAATTTTTGTGCCATACATCCATGTATTTGGCTTAGAATAATATCACAAGTCAGTACAAATAATGCAATTATTAACTTTTAATCCAATTCGATTATACTGGGATTTCTTCATAAAAACTTAAAAGGATGCTGTCAAAATGTCAGAGAGAGAAAATTTTACTATTTATTTCTATGCCTTTAAAAAAGTGCCTATCCAATACTCCCTTGTGCCTGCACATCAGTTTAAATATTACTTAAAAAATTTATAATAGAGAAAGCCAGTCCAATCAACCTAGCTGCATATAGTTAGAGCACCAAAATAATCAAACTAATCCCCCATTCCCTCTCACCCACTAAATGACCTGGAAAAGGGATGGGTTTCACACAATGCTCTGACATTAACAAATTAAGGTTACTTCAAACTGAGGCTGGTGGTGCAGTAAGGGGGTTAATTCAAAATTTGAGAGCAACTCAAGAAAAATGTCCTGCCAGTAGCTCCTTCTCAACAGAGGGCTCTAACTTGAATGCCTCTACTGGTCACAAGTGTAGAAGTACACCATGGAGTCTATCAAGTAAGCAGGTCCCAGTCCATTGAATAGACTTTGTCAGATGCACTACTGTTACTTGTGAAAATTTTCTTCACATTTACATTAGAGCCCACCCTCTGGTGGAAAGAGAGAATATTCATTTAACTGTGGCCTTTTCGTGACCTTTTTTGTTTGGAGCAAAGAATACACCATTGTAAAATAGAGGCTAGAAAAGCTTTTCTGAAAGCTTTTTACAAATATGTAATCAACGTGGTTATCTCCCGTTTGTCAAGAGTGTGACTAAAATGAAAAGTCTTGGGAACCGTTTGGTTGATGGTGCAAATCTCCAGATTTAAGTTTAGGATTCTTTGAGGATTTTGCTGGGTTTATATGGAGCTACATATACCAGATGCTGTAGTGTACATTTCTGTAATTTGTGCATTTGCCACTGTTTTCAGTGGACAGCACTGTATCTGGTTTATCTGGAGAACAGGAATTATGCTTACTGAACACATTCACAATAACATATGTAAAACCTGAAATTTCCATTATTTTCCTAAAAGAGAAGAGATCCTGGGTGATACCCCTTAAGCCTATCACATGTGTGATCAAAAGACCCCACATTGCAGCAGTCCTTGGAGTTAAAGAAGGGTGGATGCTGCCCCCACTAGAGACTTCAATGTCAATCAGAATTTACCCAGGCCCCAATCATCGAAGGTACTTAGGCTCCTAACTTCCACTGAAATCAATGGATCTGGGCCCCAGTGATTTATCTCTGTTAGATGCCTTGTTTGGAAGCATTTTCAGATGCTCATTCCCATATGAGTTAAGCATGCTGCCTTCACTACACTTAATATTTCCCAGCGTACATCCCTCAGTGTCAAAAATATAGATTGTAATTTATTTGGCCTCTTTTTTTTTTTCCTTTCCTCCCTCTTCCCAGGTTCTGATTGCCATAATTTTTGTCATCAAGTTTTTTACATGCTTTAGTGTTGTTTATTGATATTTCCATCCCATTCTTCTGCAACACTGTTCTGAGAGTCTGGTCTTCTGTGCACCTATTCCAGATGGATATAAACCAGGGGTGAGCAAACTACAGCCCGTGAGCCGGATCCGGCCTGCCAGCCGTTTTAAGCTGGCCCTCGAGCTCCCGCTGGGGAGCGGGGTCTGAGGCTTGCCCTGTTCCAGCTGGAGAGCAGGGTCAGGGGCCGCTCCATGCGGCTCCTGGAAACAGTGGCATGGCCCCCCCCCCCGCTCCCCCACGCGCCCCCGCCCCCCCCCCCCCCCACGGTGCTCCAAGAGCTGCTTGAGGTAAGCGTCGCCTGGAGCCTGCACCCCTGAGCCTCTTCCCATGTCCCAACCCCCTGCCCCACCCCTGATCCCCCTCCCACCTCTGAAACCCTTGATCCCAGCCTGGAGCACCCTCCTGCACCCCAAACCCTTCATCCCCAGCCCCACCCCAGAGCCTGCACCCTCAGCCGGAGCTCTCCCCCTCTCCCCCTCCCGCACCCTGAACTCCTAATTTCTGACCCCACGCCGGAGTCCGAACCAGAGCCCTCACCTCCTCCCGCACCCCAACCCCAATTCTGTGAGCATTCATGGCCCGCCATACAATTTCCATACCCAGATGTGGCCCTCAAGCCAAAAAGTTTGCCCACCCTGGTATAAACAAACACACAAATTTTATTTTTAAATTCCTTTTTCCAGCTCCATTAAGGAGCGAGCAAACATTGACGACATGGTTTGGTCCAAGGATCTCAATAAATCAAATCACAGATAGTTTAAGTCTGTTTTGGAATCTTTATTGGTGTTTTTCTGGAAAGAGTTCTGATAGTTGTATTCCTTTTAGTATATTAAAAATTTCTTGTAATACAAATTAAAATTAGAATTTTTAAAAAATATATTTTACAGGAATTTGAAGATGACTATGTTGAGTTTAAAGCCAAAATCCTGGATTTTGACAGACGCCTTGGGTCAATCCTTTGTGTAGGATTTCTTGACTGTTCTGGTTTAGAATCCGCATTCAAGGTCAGTTCTGAACGAACATAACTATAAATCAATTCTTTGTTTAAAAGTCACCATGGTGCTAGATAATGGAGTTGATATTTTTAATTTTTAATCCAGACGAAATATTACTGAGTCATACAAGTGGCTCATTAATATTCTCAAATACTAGATATAAAGTATGATAATAATAGGTTCTCGAGTGCAATTCATCTTTAGGAGGTTATTCTAGGACATCTCTATTCAAGTTGAAAGTTGGAGACTAACGACCGTCAGCTCCTGTTGAAGTCAGTGGGAGTTTGTGAATGACTTCAGTGTGAGCAGGATCAGCCCTAATATTTTTAATACTACAGACATTTTTAATAAAGTTATGAATGCAAGTCCCTTCCAGACATGGATCCACAGTTAAGGCCTGCTCCAAAGTCCATTGAAATCAATGGAAAGGTCCCCATGTCAATGGCTTCTGGATCAGGCTCTTGTCCCCCTATCTCCAAAAGCACGTAAGTAAGTGTTTTATTTTTAAGTATATAAGTAGTTCCATTGGGCTCAATCCTGCAAGGTGATGAGAGTCTCCTGGCCTGAGGCAGAGGCGACGTGTTGGGAAGGGGGCATGCAGGATCACATGCCTCCCCAGATTTCTGCCTTCCATTTCCAGCATGGGGGGCTTGCACGGCAGAGCCATTACAGTGCTGGGGTCTCAGCAGGAACAGCTGAGTCCTGGGGATCTCCTTCACTCCAGCACTTAACTGAGGAGCAAAGAGGCTCCCTGTGCTAGCGCTGCACAGGGCTCCGGGCAGCTTTGGCACATGCAGGGCTCGGCTCCTCCTGGGCAGCGCCCTGTGTAGGAGGGTCTTGGACTTTCCTGGGGCCCTGGTGCAGCCAGAGGCAGTGAGGGAGGAAGAAGCCTGGTGGGCAGGCTGCAGGTGTGCTGAGCGCTCCTGCCAGGAGCTGGTTCTCTGCACAGTGCCGGGAGCAGGAGGTGCTCCATCAGGGGTTTATGGAGCAGCAGCAGGGGTGGAGGGCTGAAGGGCCAAAGCAGGGATGGGACAGTGAGGGTGGAGGCAGTGAGAAGGAGAGCATGCAAAGGGCCAATGGTGGGCAGCAGAGGCGACGTGTGGAGTGGTGAGGAGCCCCCCAGAACCTTTAAATTGTGCCCCCCTCTCTATCGACAATTACCTGTCGTCTTTGCCTGAGCGGCAGTTTAGCTCATCTAGCACTTCCCAGAAGTCCTCAGCCCCTTGGGGGAGTGGGCCCATAGAAAATTACAGCATCTTTGTACTTTTCTCATGGTTTATAAGCTTTTGTGAAGTAATCTTTTCTGGTATTTGTATATATGAGTACTTTTTAAAACATATGCACTATGCTTAGCTTATTTATCTGTTTTTTGTGGCAGTGGATTTTCTGTGAGTGGCATGTTTAGTACTATAGGTGGAAATTTGCCTTGGAGCCCCCAATTAATGTTTTCTGTGTTCTGTGCATTGAGTACAGAGGATGAAAGCAAAATAATCTCAAATGGAAAAATAGTTCTATGATTTTTTCACTTTGTCACTAAAACCTGCTGCTTTATCCAGCCTTTGAAGAACTATTTGTTTGGGTTTGGATTTTGTAATGTTAAACATAAGGTACAGAAAACAATAACTGTCAGGACAAAGTCAATACTGTGATTTGTTAGTCAGGTAGTAGCTACACACCATGTAGATTACACTCAAATTGTGTCAAGGTAGGTCTTATAAACTGTTTAATAAAGCACAGTGTGTCTAGGACAATTGTAGTTAATATTCAACTAAATAATTTGAAGTGCATTTTTCTAAGGTTGCCACCTTGGATGCAGTTGAATGTATGCTTTGTTGTAATTCCTTCTCTCCTTTTTAAAGTTATGCTATTTCTTCCAATGAATTTGGATGCGCTGAGCAGTGTTAGGAAGCAGGGTAGTTTTAAAAATCCAGTTAATGAGTAATTTATGGACTTTAGATCTCTTAACCTTTAAATACTCCAGGCATAGCATATGCCATGGAAACTGAATCTAATATCTTCACAGAATGTAGCTGTATATCCTGCTTCTGGATTGTCAAATAGTAGACTTTGTTTTAGAAAGGTATTAACCTACATAAGAACGGCTATACTGGGTTAGACCAAGTAGCCCAGATCTAGCCCAGTATCCTGCCTTCTGACAGTGGTCAATGCCAGTACTTGAGAGGGTGTGAACAGAACAGGTATTCATCAAGTGATCCATCCCTTGTCACCCATTCCCAGCTTCTGGCAAAACTGAGGCTAGGGATACCATCTCTGCCCATCCTGGCTAACAGCCATTGATGGACCTATCCTCCATGAACTTATCTAGTTGTTTTTTGAACCGTTATAGTTTTGGCCTTCACAACATCCTCTGGCAAGGAGTTCCCCAGGTTGACTATTCCTGGTGTGAAGAAATACTTCCTTTCATTTGTTTTAAACCTGCTGCCTATTAATTTCATTTGGTGACCCCTAGTTCTTGTGTTATGAGGAGTAAATAACACCTCCTTATTTACTTTCGCCACACCGGTCATGAATTTGTAGACCTCTACCATATTCCCCCCTTAGTCATCTCTTTTTCAGGCTGAAAAGTCCCAGTCTTTTCAATCTTTCCTCATACAAAAGCTGTTCCATCCCCCTAATCATTTTTGTTGCTCTTTTCTGTATCTTTTGCAATTCAATAGATCTTTTTTTTTGAGATGGGGTGACCACATCTACATGCAGTATTAAAGATGTGGGTGTAACATGGATTTATATAGAGGCAATATGATATTCTCTGATTTATTATCTATCCCTTTCTTGATGATTCCCAACATTCTGTTAGCATTTTTTGACTGCTGCTGCACAGTGAATGGATGTTTTCAGAGAACTATCCACAATGACTCCAACATTGCTTTCTTGAGTGGTAACAGTTAATTTAGACCCAATCATTTTGTAAGTATAGTTGGGATTATGTTTTTCAATGTGCACTACTTTGCCTTTATCGAGATTGAATTTCATCTGCCATTTTGTTGCCCAGTCACCCAGTTTTGAGAGATCCCTTTGTAACTCTTCGCAATCTGCTTTGGACTTAACTAAATTGAGTAGTTTTGTATCTGCAAATTTTCGTCTGCAAATTTTGCCACCTCACTGTTTTTACCCCTTTTCCCCGATAATTGATGAATATGTTGAATAATACTGGTCCCAGTATACAGAACCTTGGGGGACACCACTATTTACCTCTCTCCATTCTGAAAACTAGCCATTTATTCGTACCCTTTGTTTCCTATCCTTTAACCAGTTACCGATCCATGAGAGGACCCTTTCCTCTTATCTCATGACAACTTACTTTGCTTAAGAGACTTTGACGAGGGACCTTGTCAAAGGCTTTCTGAAAATCTAAGTACACTATATCCACTGGATCACCTTGTCCACATGATTGTTGACCCCCTCAAAGAATTCTAGTAGATTGGTGAGGAATGATTTCCCTTTACAAAAACCATATTTATTGTTCCCCAACAAATCATGTTCATCTATGTGTCTGATAATTCTCTTCTTTACTATAGTTTCAACCAGTTTGCCCGATACTGAAGTTACGCTTACCCGGCTGTAATTGCCAGGATCACCTCTGGAGCCTTTTTTAAAAATTGGTGTCACATCCTCCAGTCATCTGGTACAGAAGCTGATTTAAATGATAGGTTACATACCATAGTTACTAGTTCTGAAGGAACTCAAATGTGAAATTGCAGAACTCTTGGATGAATACCATCTGGCCCTGGTAACTTATTACTGTTTAGTTCAGGGGTGGGCAAACTACGGCCCGCGGGCTGGATCTGGCCCACCTGCCATTTTAATCTGGCCCTTGAGCTCCCGCTGGGGAGCGGGGTCGGGGGCTTGCCCCACTCCGGTGCTCCAGCCGGGAAGCAGGGTTGCCGTCCACTCCACGCGGCTCCCGGAAGCAGCGGCATGGCTCCCCTCTGGCTCCTACATGTAGGGGCAGGCAGGGGGCTCCAATCTGCATGCTTCCCCTGCCCTAAGCACTGTTCCCGCAGCTCCCATTGGTCTGGAACCGCGGCCAATGGGAGCTGCAGGGGCGGTGCCTGCAGACGGGGCAGCGTGCAAAGCCGCCTGGCCGTGCCTCCGCATAGGAGCCAGAGAAGGGACATGCCGCTGCTTCTGGGAACTGCTTGAGGTAAGCGCCGGCCAGAGCCTGCACCTCTGAGCATCCCCTGCGCCCCAATCCCCTGCCCCAGCCCTGATCCCCCTCCCGCCCTCTGAACCCTTTGATCACCCCTGGTTTAGTTTATCAATTTGTTCCAAAACCTCCTTTAATGACATCTCAATCTGGGACTGTTCCTCAAATTTGTCACCTAAAATGACAAATTTGGGAATCTCCCTCACATCCTCAGCGGTGAACACTGATGCAAACAATTAATTTAGTTTCTCCGCAATGGCCTTATTGTCCTTAAATGCTCCTTTAACACCTCGATCATCCAGTGGCCCCACTGGTTGTTTAGCAGGCTTCTTGCTTCTGATGTACTTAATTTTTTTTTTTTTTTTGCTATTACTTTTGAGTGTTTGGCTAGCTATTCTTCAAATCCTTTTCTGGCCTTCCAAATTATATTTTTACACGTCAGTTGCCAGAGTTTATGTTCCTTTCTATTTTTCTCAATAGGATTTAACTTCCACTTTTTAAAGGATGCCTTTTTGCCTCTCACTGCTTCTTTTACTTTGTTGTTTAGCCACAGAGGCACTTTGTTGGTTCTCTTACTATGTTTTTTAATTTGGGGTATACATTTAAGTTGAGCCTCTATTATGGTGTCTTTCAAAAGCTTCCCTGCAGCTTGCAGGGAACCTAAAACTAAATGTTTAGATGAACTAGGGGGATCACATTAGATCAGGAAACCAATGTCTCATCGGGAAAGGAGGAAGATCTCTGGACAGTGACAAAATGGAAGAGAGAAGATCTCAGAAAGATCAGAGCAGTCTGCAGGCTGGGATTTTGAAAGGAGTCTAAGGAAGTTACTTGCCCATCTTCATTTGAATTTGAAAATCCCAGTCCCATGGTTTTAAGTGACATATATTAAACATTCACACCAGAAGCCTTTTGCAGTGCACTCGTTTAGTACAATTTAATAGCATATTGGCAAATATGTAGGGCCAGATTCTCAACTGGTGCAAACTGGGGGTGTAGCTCCATAAAGATTTGGCCCACATGCTTCAGGAACGCTATTTTTGGTGTGAGATTTTCAGTGTGAAATAAGACTAAAAAGGTACTTTTAATACAAATTTGAAGTATTATAAATGATGGAATCTGACACTCTTTAATTTTTATAGCTTTTAGCCATCTTTGGCTATTTTCTAGAGAAACCTGTTATCATGAAGATTTTTAGCCCAAATTACAACATCTTACTGCAAATGTTTGATGAAGAGCTGGATAATTGCAAACACTTGTATGATGAGCACATTAGGCAGGTATGTAGCAAAGCAAAAATAAAAGCAATATTTTCCTGGTTTTTGTTAGGTATAGCCAATGAACTCTTAATTCATAATTGCTTGTATACTCATTTTGTTATATTAACGCTTGCAGGTGGAAGAGGGGAATGAAATAATAAACAAAAATATGCCATTTACTTCAGGAAACCTTAAATGGTCCAAAGCACTTCAAGAACGAATACAGACATTCTGGTCAAACTTCTTGTATCTGTCTCACCGGTGAGTGTTCACACTCAGTTATTTATGACTGTAGCATTAACAGCCCTTGAACATGGCATTGCCAATTATTGGTGAAAAAGAGTAATTTGTTTATGTAAGGGTTGTCTGTCTCTCTCCCAGGAATCTACCAAATATGCATTGCTTACATGATATGATTTTTCAGATTTGTAAATATTGTCTTAAGGTAAAGGGACCTCCATGGCTTTAGCAATTTACTTCATTTTTTTTTCACTGTAATAACAAGATTTGAGAGATGGAGACGTTTTGTTATCAGACTAGAATTGACAAGAACTCCAAACATAACTATTGTTTAAAAAAAAAAAAAAAAGGCTGTATTTGTAGATGAAATTTTTGTGTCTTCACATACAATTTTATTATTTATTTTTATTATCATAGCACCTGAGAGCCCCAGTCATGGACCAGGATCCACTTTTAAAAGAGGCCTCTAAAATTACACGATAATCTTGCATGCCATTTTAGTGTAAATGTTTTTCTATGTGCATAATCTTTGATGTTAAAACAAAAATAGCATGTATATGAAATGTTGGGCACAGTTTTAGAGGCTGTATTGTGGCCCCTTTGCAACTGTGGCACTTTTTTATTTACCTCCTTGTTTGTGCATTGGAATTGTTGATGTCAATACAAGTTGAGGAACAGTTTTAGGGCCTGAATCTGCAAAATGATCCACGCATATAGAACCTTGAGCCAATGCAGCTCTCTTTGCAGGTTTGGGGCACTCAGTAGTAAGTGCTGATACACACAGAGTATGGGTATCCTGTACAACCTCAGAATTGCTTTTTAATATTTGTAAAAAGTGTTGTCTGAGTGAATCACAAACAAAGCAAAGCTGAGAACATCTTAGCTTTTGAGACAACACTGACTTGTACTCTGTTTAAGCAAAAAATTATTCTACATGAGTAAAAATTTCAAAAGTGCCTAAATGGGACTTTGGGGTGTTCAAAACCCACACTGGGGCTAAGGAGTAGACTCTGCCCCACTGCACCTGCAGAGCCTGCTGCAGCAGGAGCTTCAAAGAGAGCCAGACAGTTCAGAAGGGAGGCAGACCAGATAAGAAGGACAGACCTATCTTGAGAGCTCCCGAGCAAAGGCACAGCAGAAGCCCTTACTGCAAAGAGGGGCCTGCAAGGAGCAGTTATCCCAGGCCCTAGAAGAGGGTCCAGGGAGGAGACCTAGGAGAGAGGTAGCTGGGAGCTTTCTCTCTTGGGCTGAGGACCGAAAGAAGCTTGGGAGATGAAGTCCTGAACTGGGAGCCTGACTGAGTCAGAGGCTAATCAGGGACCGCAGCCTGCCCGAAGCCCTGGATAAAGGCAGAGTGTGATAGCCCCAGGTGAGAAGGGGGAGAGGGCACAATCTGTGACCTTGGACCAGTGTGAAGCTGAGCTGAAGTTTGTTGTTTTTTCTATTTTCTGTTTAAGTAAAGAACGTGGAGGCCTTGTGGGAAGCAAGTGGTAGGAGGTGGCCCAGGGCCAGGGAGGCAGTCGTGAAGCAGTCTGAGGTGTTTGCTGCCTCTGCCTTGCATAGGGCCCTGGGGTTGGAGCCTGGTGGAGAGGGAGGACCTGGAGTCCCGTAACTTCTGAAGTTCCTTTTTGAGGTAGCGGCATAAATTCCTCTCCTCTCCCACTTGGAGAGGAGTTGAGGACAGAGACACTATGAGCCCTGAGTCAAGAACATGCCAATCCAGTGGGCTGAAGACACTTCCTTTTGTGGGGATGTTGGACTTCATATAGACGGGAGAGAGCTGGCACCCAGTGACCTAAATGCTAGGCAGCACCACTGGTAAGCCCAGCCCCTGTGACAGGGCTTACGTCACTTAGGTTGTTTTAAATGTTTGTATCCTAGCTCTTCAGTTCCAATATATACTTTTTAATGTGAGGCAACATCATGGATGGAGTGTTCCACTAAGAGAAAAATATATGTACTTCAATAGTGAAACAGAAACCAGCACTATTCTGAGATCAGTGTGGGACAGCCTTTTGGAATATTGGGCAATAGGTACAACCACTGAGGAAGGTGAGGGAGCGTGCCTTCTCCCTTCCACACAGCTTTTTTTTTTATTGTCCTCAGTGAGGCTGTTAGGTCTAATGCATTCTCACTCTTGGTCTCCATTCAACTTTTTATGTGGTTTGGCTGATGAGACCAGAATTAACTAAGAAAATATTTAGAAACAGAGGACATTGTTAAAATTTAGAGAATGTCAGAAGTGAGACTTTTGCATCTAAATTTATTTGGCAATGTTATTGTTAACTATTAATGAATAAAATGGATTGAGTGATTTGTTTCTCTCCCAGAATCCTGGAAGGTCCTGAGACTGCTTTAGTTTATCAGAAATACATAGAGATGTTAACTTTAATTGACCAATTTGAAGAGCAGATCTATTGTGAATGGAAATCTCAGGTGGATGAAGTTTGTCAATTTAATTTAGATCAGCCACTGATTAAACGCAATCCTGAAAATGGTCTCCTAAGTGTGAATTTTGACTCTAAGGTACGATATAAAGTATTACAATTAAATGTGTGTTGTCCAGTGTTTTTTCCCCGTGAATTAGAAACGTTAACAGAATTATAAATCGGGAATATTCCTAAAGTGAAATTAATATTTCAGTATATGATTAAATCACAATGCTTGGGGAAAATCCCTTTGTTTTATGCTACAGTTCCTATGATTGTTTATATTATTGTCTTAGTTTTTCAGTTGGAAAATATGGTTGCCCTGTGCCAGCATTGGAGAGAATTTTCACCTTCAGAAATAAAGAAGGCAGTTGTAGTATTGAATGCTTTCTCTAGAGACAGTTGGAGGATAATAATAATAGTTGGTAGTTACCTTACAGTATAGATAGCACTTTAGATTGCTAAACCCTGCCCGATCTCATCCTCACGCTCCTGGATCTAATTGAAAGAGGTTCTATTCTACAGAGGTTCTTATAACATGCTCACCACCATAGTATCTGAGCACCTTACTATCTGAGGTTACACACAGAATTAAACAAAAAACACGTATCTTCTGAAAGGAGATTTAAAAAAAGATAATACTACTTTGTTTCTTATAGCTAGTGGCTTTGTTGAGAGAGGTGACGTATCTCCTGATGTTGAATCGATCTGATATTCCAGATTCTGCATTAGCAATATATGAGAAAAGGAACATTTTTGCTAAGGTTTGTGCTTTCAGGAAGTATGAAATATATCCTTTTTATTGCAAAGTTTTGCTCTGTGTGTGTGTGTGTGTGTGTGTGTGTGTGTGTGTGTGTGTGTATGCTCGCTCTACTTGTTCTTCTGTTCAATATGGTTGAAATGTAACTTTCGTTGCATAATCTGGGGTAACCGGGTTTTGTGTGAAGAACTCTGCAGGAGACAAAATAGATCCTGCAACTGGCAGGAAGGTAATGGGGTTGTAGCATAGCTTGGAATAGTGGCTAGAGCAGGGGTGGCCAACCTGTGACTCCGGAACCGCATGCGGCTCTTCAGAGGTTAATATGCAGCTCCTTGTATAGGCACTGATTCCGGGGCTGGAGCTATAGATGCTAACTTCCAATGTGTTGGGGGGTGCTCACTGCTCAACCTCCTGCTCTGCCCCGAGCCCTGCCCTCACTCCACCTCTTCCCCTAAGGCCCCTGCCCCTTCCCCTTAGCCTACCATGACCTCGCTCCTCCCCCCCCCCATAGCCTCCTGCACATGTGAAACAGCTGATTGCGGTCGGAGGGGGGAGTAGGTGTTGATTTGTGTGGGCTGCCGGCAGGCGGGAGGCTCTGGGGAGCAGATGGGGGGCTGCTGACGTATTACTGTAGCTCTTTGGCAATGTACATTGGTAAATTCTGGCTCCTTCTCAGGCTCAGGTTGGCCACCCCTGGGCTATCCACACAGGCAGATCCAGTTCAGGTTGGCAGATCCACTTTAACTGCATAGTTAAAGTGTGGATCCAATAGCTCCTTGACTCGTCCAGCTCCATGGTCCCCCACAACCCATTTCATGCTGTCCCATTTGGGGCCAGAATGGTTCTCCTTTCCAATGAACAGGGGTACGGTGGCCCTACTGAATAGCTGCTTTGCCAACATAAGAGCCATGTAGGCATTCAAATGGCACTGGGGGCCCTACTTTAGAGGAATTTTACCATATGAATGTCTTTTTACACCAACAGTATATTGGAAATCTTGAACTCATTGTTCAGTGGTACAATAAACTTAAACAGACTGTTCTGGAGGTTGAATATCCTCTGATTGAAACTGAGCTGAGAGCCATTGATGGTCAGTTAAGAGAAGCAGAAGAAGTGTTCACGTGGCAGAAAGAGAATTGCTGGAAATATATTGAACAAGTGAAAGCTACAGTGTATGACTTGGAGCAGAGAGTTCAACAGTCAAAGGAGAATATTAAAACAATTCAGCAGATTATGAATGCATGGGCAGAACACACACTCTTATCCAGGAAAGATAATAGGAAAGATGCTTTGTTAAGTCTGGAGGATAAAGAAGATAGACTTGCTAAGAAATACAAATTTCTAAAAGAGGATGGCTACAAGATTCATCAGCTTGCTGAGGTAATTTCTGCAATAATCATACATGGTTTCTAGATCTAATCTTTCTAAAAAAACCTATTTTAATTATTATTATTCATAACCACACTTGTATTAATAGTATCCTGCAAAGAATGTGTTAATTTAAAGGATAAGTGAGGGTATATCTAGAGTAGCAAGAAGAGGTTAAATATTTGGCGTTCTATAATCTGCAAATTGTTAGCATTCAGTTAAATTCGCTGATGTATAATTGACTGTTCAATTATTGAAATAGTTATACAAATTACATAACAGTCCCTTTAAAATTAACACATATTTAAAGACAAATAGGGACAAGATGGAAAAATAATCTTGACACTGATTGAAATTAGCATTGCTTTTTATTTCATTAGATGAGGAATTATTGTCTAGATTGAATTACGCACAGCCATTGTCTCAGTTTTGTTACCCTGGTGCCCTGTGCTAAATTTTTCCTTTGACATCTATAGGTAAAATCACCTTTGCAACTGGAGCTATATTATAGTCTGTTTCAGAGGGCATATTTATAAAATAATTTCTTTCTAAATTTGAAGATTACATGAGTTATGTACTTAATTAAAAATACATCGTGTTTTATTTCCCTGTTATTTATGAATGCTAAATAAAATGTAACAACCCCCCCCCCCCCACAAAAATTCCTCAAACATCAGGTGTTGTGCCACACAACTACCGGTAATCTGCAAGAAAGTAACTTTCTGTATCGAAGTCCTGACATGAAAAAAGATTTCCCACCCCAATTACTTGCCCCCTTTTTTGCTGACTTCCTTGAAAGTTCTCTGCTTGTTTGTTTCTGACACAAATTGTATGTCAGATGAAAGAGAAAATAGACTTTTTCTTTATCCAATAACTCTTTTTTATGCCATTATCTTGAAACTATCTTCTGGTCCATATTCTAATCTGTTTATTGATAGTGTCAAGTAAAGAGTTGTTTTTATTTAAGAACTAGACCAGATGAGGATTTTTATCTTTTTGAAAATATTATATGTAGATAAACCTAATAAGGGCTTACACTGGAGTGCAGAACAAGCAGTGATATGCTGTAATAGTGTGCAGTGATATTCTTTCAACATGGTGATGCTCCATTGTAATTCAGGCCCTGAACTGCAATCTGATACATACAGAAACCCTGTCCCTGCACAGAGTTCCACTGACATCAAGGGGGCTGCAGACAGGTGCAAGGTCCACCCAGGCAGATCAGATTTTAGGATCAGGGCCATATTTGTTACAATGGGTATCACTGGAATCTTATTTTGTCCTAGTACTTACCACATGAAATGGCATTGAAGCAGTTAAATATTTTGAATGACAAATCATTTGCACTAGATAATTGTATGATTAAAACATTTTGTAACTTGTTTTTTCTTTCCCAGGAAAACTTAAAGCTCTTCAAAGCAGATTCCTCCTCAGACTCTTGGAAGATTTATATAGAGTACATTGATGACTTTATAGTTGATGGTTTCTTTAACACAATAATGCACAATTTAGACTTCTTCTTGGAGAACACAGAGAAGGGTTTGAAGCCTGCTCCATTTTTTCAGGCACAAATGATCCTTAGCGCCCCGGAGATCGAATTTAAACCTTCACTTGATAAAGAGGCTGGAGATGGCTTTTATGACCTAGTAGAAGAACTTTTGAGCAATGTTTTCAAAATGTCTGCCCAGGTGAAAAGAGTAGCAGCACACTTGCAAGTAGAAAATTACCAGGTATTTTATACTTTCTCCATATACATGGGAGTAATGGATCTAATTTAATTTAAAATAAATGCGGATTGCAAAATATTTGAGCTCCACAATTAATGCATCATTGTGAGGGAGGGACCACAAGCCTCAAAGCTGGGCCCAAAGGCAGCGCTCAGGTCACGACTGCTACCCAGCAATTCAGTACCCGAGTAACTATGTAAAGGTCCAGGGAAGGTCCACAAAGTGACCTTTTCTTTAACCAAAGCTTAATCAGTTGTGGAGATGAGGAGGGCAACATCCTCTACCTGGAGAATTGAATTCTATTAATTCCCTGAGATGTTCAGCCTCAACTAACTTGCTGAAGATCTCCATTCCTCTTTTGAAATAACTGTTTTTTTTCAGTTCTGTATATGGCATAGTATCCAGAAATATAGAGAGCTGCCCAGATTGTTTGTTTATGGAATCATTGAAATGTAGGGCTGGAAGGCTCCTCAAACGGTTATCTAATCCAGCCCTTGCACTAAGGCTGGACCAACTATACTTAAACAATCCCTGACAGATGTAGCTTTGCAGTTTTTGGTGGCAGTGGTGATGGGGATTCCTGAGTTTTGCAGTCATATAGCAAGTGTAAACTAGCTAATGATTTATGTATTAATATTAACACAATACTTAATATAGTTGGTTTACAGCTGTAAAATAACTACTTCTCTTTTCATGCCTAGAGCGATATGGACAACATGTTAGATCTATCTGAGATCAGGCAGGAGATTATGGACAGAGTGGCAGATGTAATCAGGAAAGCCCTGGACTACAGAAATTCTCTGGACACCTACGCTTATCTCTGGGTAGATGACAGGGCTGAGTTTATGAAGCAGTTTCTGCTGTATGGTCATGTTTTAACTTCTGAAGAGATAGAAGCTCATGCCGATGAGGGAGTGCCTGAACAGCCGCCTACTACTGAGCAGTTTAAAGAACAGGCAAGCAAGCAGATATTCATTTGCAGCTTTAACTTACTTTATATTTGAGTGAGACAAGGTAGGTGAGGTAATATCTTTTATTGGACCAATGTCTGTTGGGGAAGGGACAGGCTTCTGAGCTATACAGCGTTTTTCAGGTTTGGGGAAGGATATCCATGTCTGAGCTAAATACAAGTTGGGACAGATGAAGCATAAGGGGTAAGGCATGTTGTAAGAGGCCACTTGAAATGGAGTGGGCAATAAGGGTTAGATTGCTCTGCGAAAGAGTTTTGAAGTGGGCTGCTAAGGGTTAGCAGGCAGTGGTGTGTTACAAATTGTTGTAGTGAGTTTAAAACCAGTGTCTCTGAGTTCATAATTTTTAGTGTCTGGCAGCATTATCAATTTAAGTTCCCAGGCTCACCTTTTATTGTGCAGGTTTCCTTTGAGGATGAGTATTGAAAGACCAGATGTGGAGTGATTGTTTTGTGAAAAGTGTTCGCCTACAATTGATATGGTGTTTTTGGCTTTATCATTTTTCTGTGTGAGTTCATTCGAGAGTGTAGTGATTGTCTGGCTTCACCCACATAGTAGTTATTGGAGCATTTGATGCACAGGATGAGGTATACTATATGTTGTAGGCACATGTAGGACATGTGGATCTTGAAAGATGTGTTTGGGGGGGGGTGTTGATCATTGTAGCAGTGGAGATATGTCTGCAAGTTTTGCATCGGTTGTTCTGGCAGGAAGCACCTAGTGCTGCTCTAAGTTGGTGTGTCCTGGTCTGTGGGGAGCTTGCTCCTGATCATGAGTTTGGTGAGGTTGGGGGGTTGTTTGAAGGCCAAAAGAGGGAGTTTTGAAAAGTTTTTTTTTTTCAGGATGTGGTCCCCATCAAGTATGGGTTGTAATTATTTGATGATATGTTTGTGTATGTAATATAATCTTTTATCTGCTGTAGATTGACATCTATGAGAATCTTTACATTCAGATGAGCAAGTTTGAAGACTTCAGAACATTTGAAAGCTGGTTTAAGGTGGATATGAAACCTTTCAAAATGAGTTTGTTAAACATTATTAAGAAATGGAGCTGGATGTTCAAAGAACATCTTTTGAGATTTGTCATTGGCAGGTAAAAATGCATCCTATTTTTTTTTTTTTCAGAATAATTCTAACTTGCTATTTTCTTCTTAAGTCATTAATATCTATTAAATAATGTAATGCTTCAGTGAGCTGAATTTTGCTCCGATTTACACTCTGTGCAACCCTATTACCTTAAACTTGTGTGACAGGCTGTACATCCAGGCAGAATTTGTGCTAGTGCAGCTAATGTGCAATCTTAAAGCTGGGTGTGTTAAAATATTTGTGTCTAATGGGATAGACTTTTAACAGTGTTTTTTTAATTAGGTGTAAATGACCTGACTTTCAAAACTGCTGAGCACTGGCAAATCTCATTGCTGTCAATCTAAGCTGCAGGAGCTCAGCACCTTTTAAAGTCAGGCCAAAACTGTTTTAGGATACTCTGAATGCAAAAGGTAAGTAATCATAATGGAAATTAATTTTAAAGCTTGTACATTGGATCACATTCATTTAAAAAAAGGTTTTCAGAGTTGAAATCTTATTTTCTTCTCTTTGATAGTCTGACTGACCTAGAAGAGTTCATAAAAGTGACAGATACTGGACTCCAAAAAGAAGTGAATGAAGGAGATGATAATCGACTAGTAGAAATCATGGGGCATCTCCTGGCTGTGAGAGACAGACAGACATCTACTGATGAGCTCTTTGAACCTCTAAAAGAGACTATTACACTGTTGGAAAGCTATGGACAGAAGTTGTCAGACCAAGTTTATGTCCAGTTAGAGGTATTGTAGGATTAAAAATAAAAAAGAATACTCTGTACTTATGTATGTATATGGCCCCCCCACCATTCTATCTGAGCATTTCACAATCATGTAGAAATTTATAATTGCAGTCACTTTCTTCCCAGCCATAGGAAAAGTAGCTCTTATTAAAATTTTAAATTATTTGTTTTCTTTGCGTGTGAAGAACTTATTGAGGGGAAAACCAAGTCAGAGAACTTTTTGCAATTAGTTCTGAACAGAGTGAGGACCATAGTCCATTTTTGCCACCTCAGACTGAGAGTTCCAAAGACTAGGTCCAGCTCCTGTGAAAGTTCTGTCTCCTGCACTTGGAAGCCACTCCCTAGTAACTGGCTTTTCATGGTTCCAGTGAAATATGGCTATTATGATCACGGCTGGAGAAGGAGCTTCTCAGGCAGCTAGGGCCAATCCCATGAAAGACTTGGAATATCAGGACAGAAACCTTGCACTGAACTGTGGATTCTATGAGGAGTCAGTGGAGTGATGAGCTCATAATGGTCAGTGTTGATAAATAGGCTATTGCATTTTGTACCATTTGGAACTTTTTCAGGTTGTGTGGCTTCAAAGACAATCAAGCTTCAAGTGTGGAAGGGATAGCTCAGTGGTTTGAGCATTGGCCTGCTAAACCCATGGTTGTGAGTTCAATCCTTGAGGGGGCCATTTAGGGATCTGAGGCAAAAATCTGTTAGGAATAGTACTTGGTCCTGCTGTGAAGGCAGGGAACTGGACTCAATGACCTTTCAAGGTCTCTTCCAGTTCTATGAGATAGGATATCTCCATATAATTAAAAAAAAGGGTTATATATGCATGGGTCACTGTACCAAGGTCTGAGGCTGATAGAATGAGGTGCAATCTTCTGGTCAATTGCTGATGGAAATTGGTGCTTTTTGACACCATGTTAATTTGGGCATTCAATAGCATTGAGGAGTATGAAAAGACTCCAAGACTGCAAACTAGGGCAGATGCCTTCGCTATAATATTCCTATTATTGAGGGCAAGTTTTCCAAAGAGCTTCCCTCTTCCTACCAACATCTCAGTCTTGTCTAGAAAACTTTGAAATTTAAATTTGAAATTTCTCTTGGGGGTGGGGGGGTTGAGACAAAGGAATTTGCATAAAATATTTTAAATTTCCTATCTCAGTACAAAAACAGCATTTCATGCACAAAATTCTGAGTTCTAAAATGGTCTGGAACAACATGTGAACTTCTTTTGGAATGAGAAGTTACTTTTGTAGCGGTTTATAGTGAGATCAGCAGCTAATAGATAGGCAATACACATCCTGTTTTCCAAAACTCCATTTGGCTTGTCACATGTATTTTTACTTGCATTTATGAAATGCAGTAGGGGGACCTCTTTGTTACTAGTAAGTTCTTAGCACCCATGACTCATCTTAGGGTGCGTACCCCCTCTGTCTGCCTATTGGGGAGTCAGAAATTCATCTAGAAAGCATTCCAAACACTTATCAGTAACAAACAGTCAACTTTATCAGCAATGTCTCTGTGTCTATTCCTGGGGGAATTCTGCATCACAGCATGTGCACAGAATTCATGTCCTCTGTAGATTTCTTTGCTTCCCCATCAGAACGGTCACATGCCCCTCCCTGGCAACACAGGCAGGTTAGTTCGGGCACCTGGAGCAGCCAATAGAGATGTAAATCACTGCCCGAGATTGGGGGGCTGTGCAGTTAGGTGTGTGTGTGTGAGAGAGAGAGAGAGAGAGGGACACACTCTGTCCCTGTCACTCGCTATTGCAGCAGGCTTGGTATGGAGAGGCAGGGCTTTGGGGTGTTACTGGGGAGGTAGGCGTGGGACAGGCACTATCCCCTCAGGCAGAGCAGAATCTAGCAGCCTGCCTGCTTAGTGAATTGTTCCCATTCTCTTTGTGAATTCCCTGAGGAGTATAAAACAGGTGTAAAGTTTTGAGGCTCCTTTACATTGACAGAGTGATGTAAAGGACAGTACGGCCTTATAAATTCTTATGTTGCTTTCATGATTAGAACTGGTCTACATTTTTGGACTGAAAAAATTTCCTATCAGAATATGCTCCATGAACTGTTTGCTACTGACCTTTCTGGAGATAGTCAGTAGCCAATATAAATTGTGAGTTTTGATTCACCAGCCCTCACTTGCTCTTCAGTTGCCTGTGATGTAACACTGAGCACATGGCTGCATATATTTGTTGACTAATAACTAGAAATAAAGGGTCAAACCTAGTTACATTACTGTTAGGCAAGCGGGTTTGGGGATTTCCTCCAATGTTCCCCACTCTCATTCTCCATCCATTGTATTGTAGTTTAAATAAATTACCAAAATAATTGAAACCAGAGTGATTATATTGTATTATTTTGACAAATAAAATATGCAGAATTTTGCAGAATTTTATATTGTGTGCAGAATTTTTAATTTTTTGGTGCAGAATTCCCCCAGGAGTATATGTGTCAGTCCCAGACAAAGGTTACCTTCACTTCCTTGCTGAGGCTAGGCAGCTTTCTGTGTGATCTTTTTTATAGCAGCTTTCATCTGTCCCTCTCTCTCCCAGCACAAACAAAACTGCTGCCAGCTGCTGCCATATCTTATCCAGCTTTTGTGCCAGCTTCAGCCTCTCAGTCACCGAGTGAAGCATCTCATTCCCTTTGAGCTCTGTCTGATTCCTACATGCAGTGCAATGCAGGCTTGAAGAACCACATGCTTAGGCTGCCTTGGGTTTGTCCTTGAGCCCAGAGCTGATTCGCTGCTGGCTGTGTCCCTGCTGCTATTACCATAGCCAATTGGTGCTCATGTCACTGTGTGCTGTATCTTCTTCCCAGGAGAGCTTGCCACAGGAAGTTGAGCCTGCCATTTCTCTGCCTACCTCCTGTTTGCTCATTTCCCTCCCACCAATGAGAGGGCCAGGACCAGCTTTCATAGCACTGTCCTTGTTTTTTGGAGTGGGGTTTCCCACCTCCCCAGAAATGTAGCAAATTTATCTTTTCCACTTTGATCTGGCTGCCAAACTACAGATAGCCTGTGTTTCTTATAAAGGGTAATGTGTCATTGTTCTGCTAAGAAGCTCTTGCCTAGAAGAAACTAACGTGAAAAATTAGCAATCTGGAACTCATATTTTCCTCAAGGGTAGATCTTCCATGAAAAACTGAAAATTAACTTATTAATTTTAAAAGAACTTAATCTTGTCTTAATTGCATTTACAGAAGTTAATTGTTCATTGCCCTATTTGCTTCAGCTGAATGCACGAGTTTTAGCTACACTTAATCGCTTGACCCAGTGATTCCAGCATCACAGTTACAATGTTTTCATTAGACTACCAAATCATTGCATTATCTTACTGAGTCATTTCTGGAAATTACTTTTCTTTATACTCTTCCCCTCCCCCTCGGCCCCTCACCCCTCCATATCAAACTTCTCAAAATCTTTTGTTGTGATATCTAGAAGTCATCAACCAACTACTGTTGACTTGGTTGCTGATTTTTATGGATATAACTTCTGGAAAAAACTTTCAAATGACTAAGAACCATCAAAGTTGTGCACACAGCAAAAATATGTAACCATATGATCTTATTCTTGTTAACTTCATCCTCTTCCTCTCCAATAATTTCTTATGCTTACTTAATCATAGGACTGGAAGGGACCTTGAGAGGTCTTGTAGTCCAGTCTCCTGCACTCCAGGCAGGACTAAGTATTATCTAGATCATCCCTGACAGGTGTTTGTCTAACCTGCTCTTTAAAATCTCCAGTGACTGAGATTCCACAACCTTCCTAGGCAATTTATTCTAGTGCTTAACCACCCTGACAGTGAGGAAGTTTTTCCTAATGTCCAACCTAAACTGCCCTTGCTGCAATTTAAGCTCGTTGCTTCTTGTCCTATCCTCACAGGTTAAAGAGAACCATTTTTCTCCCTCCTCCTTGTAACAACCTTTTTATGTACTCAGAAACTGTTATCATGTCCCCGTTCAGTTTTCTCTTCTCCAGACTAAACAAACACGATTTTTTTCAATCTTTCCTCATAGATCATGTTTTCTAGACCTTTAATCATTTTTATTGATCTTCTTTGGACTTTTTCCAATTTGTCCACATCTTTCCTGAAATGTGGTGCCCAGAACTGGACACAATACTCCAGTTGAGGCCTAATCAGTGTAGAGTAGAGCAGAATAATTACTTCTCATGTCTTGCTTACAACACTCCTGCTAATACATCCCAGAATGTTTGCTTTTTTTTTTTGCAATAGCGTTACACTGTTCACTCGTATTTAGCTTATGATCCACTACAACCCCCAGATCCCGTTCCACAATACTCCTTCCTAGGCAAACATTTTCCATTTTGTATGTGTGCAACTGATTGTTCCTTTTGAAGTGGAGTACTTTTGCATTTGTCCTTATTGAACTTCATCCTACTTACTTCAGACCATTTGTCTAGTTTGTCCAGATCATTTTGAATTTTAATCCTATAATCCAAAACACTGGTAATCCCTCCCAGCTTGGTATCGTCCGCAAACTTTGTAAGTGGCCATTATCTAAATCATTTATGAAGATATTGAACAGAACTGGACCTGGAACTGATCCCTGTTGGACCCCACTTGATCTGCCCTTCCAGCTTGACTGTGAGCCACTGATAATTACTCTCTGGGAATGGTTTTTTCCAACCAGTTGTGCACCCACCTTTATAGTAGCTCCATCTAGGTTGTATTTCCCTAGTTTGTTTATGAGAACATCATGTGAGACAGCATCAAAAACCTTACTAAAGTCAAGATATACCACATCTACTGCTTCTTGTTATCTATTTGTTGCACCATATTTCAAATTAGATTAATTTTTCAGGGCAGGGATTTCACGTGTGTGATTGTGTATGTATAGCATAATGGGCCTTAATCCTGACTAGACTGGATCTAGACTGTTCTCAGTGATACCTGATGACAGAACAAGGAGTAATGGTCTCAAGTTACAGTGGGGGAGGTTTAGGTTGGATATTAGAAAAAACTTTTTCACTAGGAGGGTGGTGAAGCACTGGAATGGGTTACCTAGGGAGGTGGTGGAATCTCCTTCCTTAGAGGTTTTTAAGGTCAGGCTTGACAAAGCCCTGGCTGGGATGATTTAGTTGGGAATTGGTCCTGCTTTGAGCAGGGGGTTGGACTAGATGACCTCCTGAGGTCCCTTCCAATCCTAATATTCTATGATTCTATGATTCTGACTGCACTATTACAATAGTATAGCCCCTGAATGGCCTCTGAATCTCTGATATGTCGAGACAATGAGAGTTCACTGCTCCAGTCACTGTGCAAGAGGTGCCCAGTACCTAATAGATTAGGTTTTATGTGATTATACTTAAATCTACATGGAATGGCCTAGTGAAGTACATTTTAGTTATTCTGTATTTTCAGAAAAGTTTGTGACTTATTGTGCTGCAGCTATTAAAATCAATCCTACCAAGCCACTGCAAGGAAAAAACCCTGCCACATGTAACTTACTATTAAAATGTCCTACGCAATTTCTTTGTCCAAAAGAGCTGAGTTGTGAAATAATAATGAAAGTTAATTGTTCCCTGAATATTAGATAGATTTGGGGTCATATCAACAGTTTGTGTAGATGGTTTCTAAGTGATCTATTCTGCTGTGTGAAATGTTAAAGGTCTCATATGAGATAATTTTACATTGTTCAACAGGAATTGCCTGAAAAATGGAATACCACCAAAAAAATTGCTGCGTCTATAAAGCATGAAGTGGCTCCTCTTCAGACTTCTGAGGTCACACTGATCAGGAAAAAATGTGCTTCATTTGATGTAAGCCAAACTCTGAATTCAGTTTTCTAACATGTTTCCGATGAGAATAAGATCATTGACATAATTTATTGCCTGTATTTCTTTTCATCAGGGGAAGCAGATAGAATTCAGAGAAAGATTTAGAGTGGAAGCTCCCTTTTGCTTTGATGCAAAAAATCCGTATGTACTTCTAGATAAGGTAATGGGAAAATCACAGAAATGCACATTTTCCTAGAAATCTTTCAGTATAAAATTAAAGTTTCAGTTTATGCATTAGAATAATTGCACATTTTGTATTTGACATGGAACCAATAGAGCTTGAGATTTAACTGCTGTATTTCTATCTGTAGCTCTTAAAACCACTACCAAAAACATATTGCATTTGTTTTTTATTTTTACTGTGTACTTGCATGTTCCATTAAAAAGTATTAGTGTGGTGCACTATTAAATGCAATTTGTACTATGTATTCTTTTTGAAGGAACATGCAAGCATACTGTACCATATAGTACAAAATGCATACAAAGGTGCATCACACTGATGCTTTTATATATAGTACCATTTCAGGGTTTTTTTTTTAAATTTTTACTCACTTCGCAGAACAACTTTATACTGATAATGAGAAAAGTGACTTGTTCAGAGGGGCAAAATTTGTGTATTTATTACAAGAAATCAAAAAAACAATGATACATTAAGTGAAATTCTACATTGTAGTCCCTATGTTTTTGTGTATATACGTATGGAATATAAATGTGTATACTACCTTGTAGTCCTTTGAAATATCAAAGACTGAAAGTGAAACATGTAACATCTCTACAATATTTGCTGCAGGCTTTTGTTTTGATATACTGATCTCACTGTCATTCTGAACTTACCTGTCCCAATTTTATAATTCTATTCATGAGTGTTCTTTTCCTCTTCAAGGAAAATCGAGAGCTTGAGGCATTGGAAGAAGAAATGTTACAAATGCAGAAATCTGCAAATCTTTTTGAAGTGGTTGTTCCAGATTACAAACAAATGAAACAATGTCGCAAAGAAATACGGTTGCTCAAGGAAGTGTGGGATATTAATATTTATGTTACAGTAAGAGGTTTTATTTGTTTTTTAAAGGCACATTATAGCTCTGGAAACTATTCTAAATGCACTATCTTAAGGGTTCCTTGAAGCATTCATAGCTTTTAAACTTCCTTTAGAATAAAACTAAGTTGTAAATGTGGGAACTTTTTTGTTGTTTTCAATTTTTAAAAATATATATACCATCTTTTTATAAATAGAGTATGAAGATCAAAATATTGCTATTCTCAATTTTAACTACTTCCAAAATGCTCGCATTAAAAAGCAAAACAAAAACAAAAAACCCAAACCCAAAACTTTAAACTGAAGGGAAGATTGTAAATACATATCAGTTACCTAAGGAATAAAAAGAAACATTGTTACAGAAGTTTTTGTTTTTGTTTTGTTTTGGGGTCTTTTTTTTAAAAAGACAGACCAAAAATCCAGAAAGCAAGAAAATTCAATGTTAGGGTAAAGGAAATGCAGAGTTAAAACAAATATGCATTGCAAAGTATGGAAAGAAAGAGTTTAAAATACCAAAACAGCCTTAGCTCTGCCTTCAGATCTCTGCACCCTTCACACTAGCAGTGAAATTCTGGCACCATTGAACTCAATAACAAAATTTCCATGGATTTCATTGGCACTGGGATTTCACCCTATGTGTTAATGACAAAAGTGGCGGTAGCACAGTTACTGTAGTTCACATACTAAACACTTTGATAGTCTAGCAGGGGACCCCGGAAGCTGGGTTCATCTACAACCCTGTTTCCTTTTGGTATTTCACCTGTGGTTGCAGAAATTTTAAACCATGTCCAGAATGAGTTATGCAGTAAAAGATATGTAGCCTAACCACAAAGGTATACGTTTCGTTTGCCATCTCAATGGATAGTAAAATAGGAAGAAGGCAGAGTTATGTTATACTAAACACATTGCATATTGTATTTTGTGTGGTATCCATGCTGTATATTAAAGCAGCATTAAATCTGACAGGCTATGTTGTAAAGTTAAAGAGAAAACCAGTGAGGGAAAATGTGAAGCACTTACATTCAGTAGATACTTTCATGTTACGTCAGCCTTGTAAAATTCTACTCACTCCAAGAAAGTGGATATTTTTTTCCTAAAACCAAACAGTCAGTGTTCTGTTGTTTTTCTTTCCCCATTAACATGGTAAAGGATAGGTGAATAGGTGTGGGGTTTTTTGTTTGTTTTTGGCAGGTGTGGTAAGTGTTCATGGCAATTTCAGGGCTCTCTGTGTGTATATCCTATCATATCTAGAAATGTAGATACAGTGCTATGTGTATATAATAAATGTATATACATACATGGCTCTACTGGCATTATCAGAGACTGAAACTTGAAATGGCTTTAATTCCTGTTTTATGTTTTAGCCTTGAAGACAATGGGTTATTTGGTACAGTTTGGGATGGCAGTGGTGGTGCAGGCTTGAAAAGTAGAGATACTGTTTCAAGAACTTGGGCTACCACTGGATGATAGAACCACCTATCATATCCATTTATCTACTATATAGCAGAAGCTTGTTTTCACTGACTGTTGTTGACACTTTTATCTGTACTTACTGTTTCAGAGCAACATTGATGATTGGACTAAAACCCAGTGGAGACAGATTAATGTGGAACAGATGGATGCAGAGCTCAGAAGGTTTGCCAAGGCAAGTTCCATTGCTGTCTATTGCTGCAATTTATCTGTCTCCCTGCCACCCCTTTTTCACTTTCCCCACCCACTATCTGATGTTTCGGTTTATTTGTTGCTTTTGTCCAAACTGAACATTCTGGAACTCTTTTTTTTTTTTTTTTCTTTAAACCTTTTTATCCTTCTGGCTTAGGTTCCTCATGCTGTGGTGTATATGGTAAAATCTCACTGTCACTTTTCTGAATTGAGGCAGTCAGAAAATATAAAGAAGATGGGGCTCTATGTGGGGGCTTCTGCAGATGAAAGCCATTAGTCCAGAGATCAGTGGAATTTGCAGGTGTTTGTTCTGTATTTGGACAGATTTTGCTAGTCCAGGAGCACTGAGAAGTCTGTTGGAGACTTTCACTTGTAGAGGGAAGGATATCTTTTGAAAACATGGAACTTCTTCCCTTAAAATATTAATAATGGTTTCCTGATGGGAGTTGTACAAAGGAGAAGGCAATAGTTGTATAGAACATGGGGAGATTGGATCAGAAACAGGAACTGAGGTACCAGGAGAATTGGCAGGACCATCTCGTACATCAGTGGTTCATGGGGAAAAGTGAAAGAGAGGTCTCTGTGGGCATGGATCTCCCCCCAGACTGGTTTTACACCAAATTAATTGGACTTCAGTGGAGGTACTCCTGACTTATATTGGTGTAAGTGACAGAAGAATCAGGCCCATTGTGAATTTCTCTTAATTTTAAACCATGGTTTTAAATAAATAATGTCCCTCTAATCCGGACAACTGCTACACACTACATGTATGTCACATTCATCACATCTCTGCATGTACCAAAGATTTCCCCCTAGTTATGCCAGTCTGGTGGAAGTAGTTTCTTACATGCAATGAACTAACTTATAAAAATATTAGACCAAGATCATAAGAGCCATAATAAAGGAGAGAGTTCTGATTTAATCAGAATCTTTTTATATTCACTGTGTAAATATATTCATTTATTTAATTTCAGTTTATTTAAAACTGGTTTATCCAGAGCTCTAGGTTAATCTACAAACCTTTTCAATAAAACAATAAAAGTAACAACATGGACCAATAACCCAACTAAAACCATCCATAATCTTGTCATAATTAAGACCCCCATACTTATGTACAGAAGATACTCCCGGGCGAATTCTGCACCACTGCATGTGCACATAATTAATGAGCTGCGCATATTTTAAACTTTTTTTTTGCTCAGAAAAAAGCTTTTGCTGGAAAGTTGCTGCAGTTCCACCTTTTTCCCACCAGAGGGCGCTGTGGTGATAGACCAGAGCAGCAGCTCCCGGCCAGCTAGGGAAAAGAAAGAGCCTGCCTTCTTCACAGCACCTGTCGGGCCAGCTCATGAGACAGGGGCTATGGGGAGACAGAAAGCGTGGGGCTGCTGGGGGTGGGGGTCACACACAAGGGCTCATAAGGGCTAGTGGGGGAGGGCAGACTGGGGATGAATGGGAGTGGAGGTGCAGGGCCATAAGCGGGGTGGGGGTGCAGGACCACATAGGGATGGAGGGAGTGGGTGTCTGAGTGGGGGTGGAGGGCATGTGGACAGGGGGTGCAAGGACACATGGGGGTGCAGGGACACCTGGGGAGAGGCTAGAGGTCAGCCAGGAGTTGCATGGGAGAAGCTCCCTAACAATCCCTCCCTGCCCCCCCAAAAAACCCTGTTCCATACTTTTCCCACTGATACCCAACAACCCTCCAAGTTCACACCCAGGCTCCTTCCCAGCAATTACTTCCCTTTCACTCAGCTCCTCCATTACCCCTGACTCCCCCAAGCCTTTGCACTGCTTCTGAGGGGTGCAGGAAATATGGTTCTGTATTGTAGTTTAAATGAATTATTACTCAGAGTTCTGTATTAATATGCCTAGCAAGGAATCTATTTTAAAAACATTTCCTGAATCTTTTTTTGTTGTCTGTATTGTTACAGACATACTTGCTGACAAGTATTTTGAAATAAATGACCAAAAATAATTGAAACTGATGTGATTATATTGTGTTATTTTGACAAATAAAATATGCAGAATTTGAAAATGTGCACAGAATTTAAACTTTTTGTTGCAGAATTTTTATTTTTTTTGGCACAGAATTCCCTCCCCCACCCCCCCCCCCTCTTAGGATGAGTAGTTTTGGTAATTTTTTTTTTTTTTTCTCTTTCAAGAAGATGAATGGTGACTATGATAGTAGCATGTAACCATGACCATTATTTTTATCCTGTTTCCTAGGAAGTGTGGTCATTGGACAAGGAAATTCGCTCCTGGGATGTATACATAGGTCTGGAGTTAACAGTGAAGAACCTAATGACATCACTGAGGGCAGTAACAGAATTGCAGAATCCTGCAATAAGAGAGAGACACTGGCACCAACTCATGAATGCAACAGGTGTAAGTATCCAACAACAAACAATGTTTTCTCAAGCCATCAGTATAGTGGTACTTGGTGGCATCCAGTGTATAATTAAGCTAGTGGTGCCAAGAATGAAGGAATAAAAGGAGATGATTGGTCTCCGGGATCAGTCAGAGCATATCCTGCTGGCGCAGAAAGGAGGGTTTTGGATTCCTCGATTCCTTCTGTGTTGAGAAGTGACTTCACAGTTTGTGCTAGAACAAAAGGAAAAATCCAATCTTCTGAGGTCAAACCTGGCTCTCTAAGTAGAAGGTTTGTCAACTAGATTTGAAGGGAGGGTTTGATTACGGGAAGGGATGATCTCTTTTCTGTGTGTACCGTGTCCAGTACAGTGGAGTCCAATCCTGACTGAGGCTGTTATAAATATTTACAAATAAGCAGCAGCTGAGTGCTGCATTCGAGAAGCTCCAGAAAACAAAGATGGGAGGTGCCGTAAGATGCCTTTCCAACTCTCAGAATAAGTATGGGAACAGTGTCCTGGAGCATTCTGGCAGGATTAAAATACCGCTAATAATTATTGTTAAAAACAAAATAATAGTAATGTGGATAAAATGTTTCAAAGTTGTGATGGAGCCACAGATTAAATGAAAAATGCAAGAGAGAGGGAGGGATGCAAGTGAAATTTATTTATTTTATTTTTTTGAAGACACACACAACTTTTCATAGCAAGGGCTGAAAGAACAGAAGGGTGGATTGTGGGGCTGATGCTGGATAAGACAAAAAAGAGGGAAGCTGGTGTAGGAAAAGGGTTGTTCATTTTACATAAATGTTTGGGAATAGAGCTGGTTGAAAAAGGAATTTCACACACAAAAAATCAAAATTGTTTGTGTTTCATAGGATTCAAATGGACCAACTTTTTGGGTTGGGGATTGTAATTTGTCATGATTTTTTTTCCAAATTTTTATAGAATTTTCAGCAATTTTTTGAAAAAGGAAAAAATAGAAAACCGAAAAAAGATGCTAACTTTTTTTTATTTCTAACTTCACTGAAAAACAAAAATAATTGAAAAATTTAAATATTTGTTTCACAATTTTTTTTAACTTCAATAGGAGGCCGTTTTTGGAGGAAAATTTTTAATGGAGTAATTTTTCAATCAGCTCTAATTCTGAGTATGCATGACATGACTTCTGAATTAGAAACATAGATGATGAGGGCAAAGTATGATTTGGTTGAGGTGACAGATTTGGCTAAATCAAGACAACTGGAATATTAAATAAAGAGGGTTTAGAGTTCATGAAAAAAATGGACTTACCAAAAGAGGAGGAGAGGTGATAATATGGGGAAGGGAAAATATAATTTACAGAGTATTTGATGCAAGCAGGCAACTTCCATTGGTTTTAGTGGAAGCTGCACAAACATGTCTGACTTTGCCTCTTAGGTCTTGTCTACACTAATACAAATGAGGGAAGCTTTTAGTTCATGCCTGCAGCATCCACACAGGGGAGTTCCAACGCAGCACATTGGTACTCACTGCTATTCACGCTTCTGAACTGTGGGGCGGTGTAGACGTAGCTTTTGTCTCCAATCCTGAAAAGATTTACTCATGTGCTGGCATCTATGCACTATAAGTACTACCATTGACTTGAGGATTGCTCAGTTTCCTGCCAGTTCACTCAAACAGTATCTATGCACTGAGTTCAATGGTAAAAAATAGCCACGAGAGAATTATAGCTGTGGCTTGTGTGAGGATATTGGTTCCTGAGGACACTTAAATCAGATTTTATGAAACCTCAACATAGGTGCTGTTTCTTTATACTTCTTGAAATAGTACTACATTGAGAATTGCACCACATTTACAAACCATAAAAGCCTGGCTTAAATCTTAGACTTTACAGATCTCTAATTTTCCTAACATCTATATTAGGAGAAGTTTTTGAGATTATGGGCAGCAAACTGTTCCTTACATTAAAAGACTATGGACTGCTTCAGCCATACTCCACTAGGGAATGTGTGTCCATGTTGGACAGGTATCTCCAAATGGGATAATCTTATTTCCAGTACAGTTGATGGAGCAATACAAAAGCACAGTGGGTATCTATGACATTCCAGGGTGCAATCTAGACTTGTGAGTGGCTGTGTCACCCCTACCCTGCGAACTATGGTGCCTCACAAGGCTTTGCTGCTGTAGCTCCCACCTGGGCTGCTAACAGACAGCCTTCCAGCATGCAGGTAACACCTGAGTGTCTGTGCATAGCTGCAGCCTGGCAGCCACATGTCAGTCACGCACTGGTTTCCACTAGTCTTGATTACCACTTGCAGAGTGACCTCAATACAATCCCACGATTTCCCCCCAAAACATGTTTTTCTGCACTGTCCAGCCCTCTCCTGGGCAGTCCAGTATATTAAATTTGTTGCTCCTCTAAGGGAATCAATATACAACAGTTTGCTACCCAAAATGGAGTTACTCACACAGTTCACAACACTAGATTAGTTTTGGTTAAAGAATAAAACAAGTTCATTTAGCTACAAGGAGATAGGTTTTAAGTGAGTACAAGTATAAGGCATTAAAATCAGAAATGGTTACAAGAGAGGGGAAGATAAAATGCTTCCTAGTAAACTTAACAAACTAGACTTGGCTCAAGTTGAAATCTCTTACCACGTTTCCGGTAACATTGCTGACCAAATTCTCAGGCCATGATCTGCTCCCACAGGCTTGTTTCTTTTATCGTCTTAGGTGCAAGAGTGAGAGATGGATAGGGAGAGAGAACTTGGGGTGTTTTGCCCCTCACTCTTATAGTTCTTTCTCCTTTTGACGATACATTTTCCTGAAGGTTACCCCTAGATAAAGTTAATTCCCACTGTAAGGATGGAGACAAAGGTGGTGAAAAAGATTCCATGCTGTTGTTTGCTAAGATGCAGATTTCTTTGCTCTGGCCTCCCTTCCTTGCCAAAGAATGGCCACTTGAAGGTGATGGCCCAACAGCTTTGGCACCTGGCTGGATGCGTCAGCTTGTCCTTTGTCTTTGAGAAACATGTTTATCCACTTCCCAGACTTGTCTGGTAAACACACTTCAGTCATGATTTCAGCTTATGTTCATAATTTTACATATAATGTTGCTACACACATTTCATCATGATATTGACCAGCAAGGTATTAGTTTTCAAATGATACATTACAAGGCATATTTTGTACAAAGATTTTGTTTATTTTACAGGTCAGATTTTCAATAACTGAAGGCACAACCTTAGCAGACTTGCTGGGACTACAGCTGCATAAGGTGGAAGATGAAGTCCGAAGCACTGTTGACAAAGCAGTGAAAGAGCTGGGCACTGAGAAGGTGGGTCAATCCCATTTCTCTTTCTGTTATACTTCGGCATGACAATCCTTCATATTAATTTACTCATGAACCTGGACAAAACTTAGCCATAAAGAAATTTATGGCTGACACAAATAGTTTCATGTAACCTAGTTGGAATGTGATATGTGATCAGTGGCAGTAGATGAAAGTGTTTAATTGCTTTGCATGTGGGGTATTCACAAATACTGCTTTTTGAAATATAACCATTTTATTTTGCAACCTGAGGCATCAAACTTAAATATATAAAAGTTTTACTGTTACTGTTTTTAACTAGATTCTTATAGAGATCAGCCAAACATGGGCTTCCATGGAGTTCTGCTATGAAGAGCATTACAGAACCAGAACTCCATTATTAAAATCTGATGAACAGCTTTTTGAAACTTTAGAGAACAATCAGGTAAGACTTTGGTATATTAATATTACCAGTACATGTATACTCATTATTCCTGATGCATTTTTAATAGTTTAAACTCACAACTTTTTCTATAATTTTTATTTACAGTGAATCCTATTTTCCCCAGATGTTAGTCTATAAAATTATATGTATGCTGTTTAACTATATATATCTTAAGGAAAATTCCTGTCTCTGTGTAGGAGTTAGCAAAATTACAGCTCCTTGGTCTTATATTTTCCTAGTTTCTTTGAAATCATTTAATAATATGTTGTCCATTTGCAAGGCTAGATAATGTCTTTTGCTCTGATATACAATAATAATAAGTTGCAAGAGAATTTGTAAAAGTTTTCTTAGCTATGGCTCCTGTGCTTGATGAGTTATTTTGATTACCACTTTTTTGCTGCTCTCCTTTTGTTTTTTCTAGGTTCAGTTGCAAACAATTCTGCAAAGTAAGTATGTAGCATATTTCATTGAACAAGTCACAAGTTGGCAAAGGACATTGAATGTGGCAGACTCAGTTATTTTCATTTGGATGGAAGTTCAACGCACATGGTCTCATCTAGAAAGCATCTTCATTGGCTCTGATGATATCAGAACCCAGTTGCCTGAAGACGCTAAAAGATTTGATGGAGTTGATGCAGACTTCAAAGTTAGTAAGACATAATTTATCGTAATGTAGTGAAATGGTTCCTCTTGTCTTCTTCTTTTAGGAAAAGTAGATTGTCCATTATCTTAAATACACGTTTTAAAATATTATTGGTATTTTAATTATACAGTGTGGATAATTAGACTTCATTAATAATGAATAAGAAGAAAACCAAACAGCATAAAGGTTTTTTGCACTGTTGTAAGGAGCAGCACACCAGGTCAGCACAGGGGAGAAGAATCATGATTCAGGCTATGTCTACACTACAACTTCTATGCCAAAATAGCCCCTTTGTGTAGATGAAGCATACAGAAGGGGGAGTTCTGTCCCACATAAGAACACTACCTCCCTGAACAACAGTAGCTAGGCTGACAGGAGCCTTCTTCAGTCAGGATAGCTGGAGCCACACTTGGGGTTTTGTCAGCATAAGCTCTGTTGATGATGCGAGGGGTAATCTTTTTCACACCCCTGACCAACATAGCTATGCTGGTATACATTTTGAATGCAGGCCAGGTCTCAGATAGACTTCCACCCTGCTTTAGGGGGAAGTGATCTGCTTCTGGTCCTTATCAGATTAATACCCACATGTTTAAACATGGAGGAAGAAATTAATGTTCCACCCAACCTCTGACCCTCTCTGCCCTATCCCATCCACTGGTTTGGGTGTGGGAATAGAGCAGATATACAGCACCTGTTTCTCCCTATAAACCCAGACCTAAGGTGTGACGAGTTTTCTCCATCTTATGTTTATATAGGCAGGGACACAATCCAGTCCATAGTATGGGGATGATCTCAAATATTTCCAGTAGTTCAGTCCTGGTTGTAGTGGGAAAAGACCTTTAGAATTTGTTTTTTCATCTCATGGAGGCATCTTGATTTAACTGAAATCGGAATCTTTTGGGCTTGAATCTCTGTAGCCCTGGATCTCGTGTAGTCATTTAGGCCAGTGCAAAGGAGTTGTAAAACACTGCCATTCTGATTTTGTAGAATTTTATGCTCACTTCTCAGCCTTTTTGCATAGGTGTGAATGACCACATAAGATCCAAGGCACTGGAGAATCAGGTCGTTTATATTTCAGTCCAAGCAAAGAAATATAATGGGAGTTAATACTTCTCTGCTACTGTTTGTCACTCTTTTTGTTAGAAGGGATCACATGAAAGTGATCATGAAAGTGCAGCAGAAGTTTCTTTCCACGGGCACAATTGACTTGTAGTGTATTTCTACATTTATTTAATGCTTTTACCTTCAATTTAAAAGGCTATAAAATGAAATAAATAGTGGGCTTTTCCTTATTATTTTTCCATTAAAAAATGGAACCAGAAATAAACTAATTAGTACCATTCACTCCAACTCTTGCACACTCATTTTAGCAAATGGTATGAAAAGGAATATCTTGGTTTGAATTTTAGATGTTATAATTAACACCTCTTCACTTTTGCACAGGAATTAATGATTGAGACAGCAAATACAAAAAATGTGCTAGAAGCAACAACCAAACCAAATCTATATGAAAAACTTGAAAGTCTGCAACACAGGTAAAATTGAAGCTATAATTTTGAATATGTTCAAACGTGTAGGTCAGGAACAATCAGTAAAGGAGTGCTGGGAGGCTGGCCTGTGTGTTTGCTCTTTTGTGCAGGTTGACAACAACATACTGTTTTTGAAGACTTAGGGCTTAAGTCGATATAACTTACCTTGCTATGGGATGTGAAAAAGCCACCCCCATGAGCGATGCAAGTTACAGGGACCTAAGCGCTGTCCAAACTAGTGCTTTGACTGTAGGAGACGCTCTCCTGATGACAGAGTTTCCGCCTTTCATGGAGGTGGATTAATTATGCTGATGGGAGAGCACTCTCCTGTTGGCTTAGAGCATCTTCACCAGAAATGCTACAGCGAAGCAGCTGTATCGTTGCAGCTGTGCTGATGTAGCGCTTTTAGTGTAGACTAGCCCTTACTTTAGATCCCAATCACTTCCTTATGCTATGTGGCTGATACTTTATATATAGTTTCTTCCCATCATCAGGTGACATTGACACTTTAAAAAGAGAGCTTACCATTTGAGGCACTTTTTAAATATTGATGGTTAGATAATATAAACTTACCAATTTTTTTGTCAATTTGGTTTTTAAATAGTTTAATTTTGGATCAAATTTCTCCCCACCCATCTCTTTCTGGTTGGATCTGAGGGGCTGGGAGATTTTTTTTTTTATTTTACATTTTTTTTGCTCTCTTTCTCTGTGTGTGTGTGTGTGTGTGTGTGATAATGCTTAGGGTCAGAGATAGTGGACAGTATCCACCATAGAGCCTCCTGGAGCATGGCACTAGGTATGTCTGGGGGGAGCAGTGAAAGCTTGCTTTGATTATAGGGATGCATTTTGGGAAGCTAAAATGATTAGCTGCTGGTCTGGTGGTACTGTTGCAGCTAGCACTGATAACAAGCCAGTGGGAGACGTGGGCTGCTTTTTCTGCATAGCCTAAACCAGGGGTTCTCAACCTTTTTCTTTCTGAGCCCTCCCTACCTCCAACATGCAATAAAAACTCCACGTCAGTCACAACTGTTTTTCTGCATATAAAAGCCAGGGCTGACATTAAGGGGTAGGAAGCAGGGCAGTTGCTCGGGCCCCACATCACAGGGGACACCGCAAAGCTAAGTTGCTCAGGCTTCAGCTTCCACCTTGGGTGGTGGAGCTCAGGGTCCTGGGCTGCAGTCCCTTGTGGTGGGACTTTGGCTTTCTGCCCTGGGCCCTAGAGAATTTAATGCCTGCCATGCTTGGCAGCCCCCTTGAAACCTGCTCATGGCCCCCTAATGGGCCACAGACTACTGATTTGAGAACCACTGGCCTAAGCAAGGTTGGTTTTTTTTTGTTTGTTTGTTTTTTTCAAAGCAGCCTGAGACTTGAACAGCTGTCCAGAGCCTCGCTGCCCCTGTGAGTGGCAACATATGCCACTCCTCACATTATAAGAAAAGAGAACATTGTAGTACATCTTCAGAGTAGCAGCCACTTCCTTTTCCCTGGATTTAGCTGCTGGTTGAGGTTAACAGACCACCTCCACCCAAAATTTCCACCTCCCTGGTCAACAGTAGGGTGTCTGTCCCCACCCTGTACTCCTTCAAGCTGGACCCTTTAGGGGAGTAAGCTGGAAAGAGACATCCACTTACCCAAAACCGTGTGCCCTCGTGGTCTTTGCTGGTACCTGCCTCCATGCAGCTTGACTCTTCTGGACTTCCAGGATCACCTGAAAAAGGAGCATGTCCTGGTTCAGTCAGGCAGCATAATGTCTGAGAATTTCCATGGAGGGAAATCTGTAAAGCTGCCACCTGATCATCAATTGTCACTTTTATAAAGCACTTCAGATTTGGCTTTCATTCCTTGGTCGAAGTATCCTTCATTAGGAGGGTGTTCCCTGAACCGTTTCACCATACTTAACCTAAAAAAATAAGAGGAAATCCTATTATTCCCAGCTTATCTCTGTTTCTCTACTAACTGCTCCTGAATCAATATAGAAAATGTATTATCTAGTTTCTTTTCTGCAAATGACCTCTCTCCCACCCCATTCCCCACTGAGAAGTCTTTGGAGTGCTTCTACAATGGCTTCTTAAGGCTCATTGTTGGTTATACCACCTAAGCTATCCACTTTTAAATACCCACAACTTAATTCTTATTTTGCAACTTCTTAAAAGGAAATTTCCCTTTGTCATATAATTCTGAAATGTAAATGTAAGTAACATTTTCTTTTTATTTTCAGGCTTTCTCTTTGTGAAAAAGCTCTTGCGGCGTATTTAGAAACCAAGCGCTTAGCTTTTCCTCGGTTCTATTTTGTTTCTTCAGCTGATTTACTTGACATTCTCTCAAAAGGAACACAGCCAAGACAGGTAATATTGCCTGCACATTTTTGCAATTTCATTATGTCCAAAGAAAAACATTCTCAGTATTAATTGTGAAGTGATAATATATGGCTCCATGCTCCTTTAAAGTATGATTTCACTGTAAACAAAACATAAATATTTGTAAATAATACAGTCCCTGCTTGTTTCTTTGTTTGTTTTTTGTGGGGAAAAATTGTAAGTTCTTAAACAGGGTGTCACGTTTTCTGGGCTGGCCTACAACTGAAAGTGCCAATCTTAGGTCAGACTGTCAGAAAAGAGGGAAGACACCTCAAACTGGTGGAATATTCTATCATTAGATTTCACTAAGCCAGTAACAAATGTGTGCTCTGGATTACTATATTAGTCTCACTGTGGAGCCACAGACAGTCCCCTTAGGCTCTCCAGCCTCTCTTTACTACCCAGACAAACTGGACTTTGTGATGAAGGGTTATTAAAACCAAAAATCACCTTCTATTAAGTTACTCCCAACCCCAAAGGGTCGGTCACTTACCCCAGGTCAATGGATACTCTCGATCTCACACCTAAGATAATGCGGACAGCCAGTTTCTCTAGTAAACTAACTTTAGTTTTATTAGCTAGGAAAAAGAAATGAGTTATTGAGAGGTTAAAGCAGGTAAAATACATTAACAAGTGAGTCAAAGTTTGTAAGTACTAAATCTCTGCTATTATATTGGAATCTGCTAGTTTTTCATAAGTCTCTCAGAGTTACCTATAGAATAGCTCTAGGGATCTCTGTCCAATCACTCAGTATTCCACCCTGTCAGAATCCATCAGTCCAGAGATACAGGATCACTCATATAGCTGCCTTCCCCAGAAAGCAATCTGGCTAGTGTCTCCATCACAGCATGGGTTTTTCCTTTGTTGACTAAACACAGAATGGGTCTGTGGATTTCCCATTGTTGAACACATTGGCCCATGCTTTGAGATTAGCATGCCTCTTCATTTACTGTTCCAAGGCACCAATTCTGTTTGATGTGCAATCCAATTACAGATACATACATAGTGTGTTTATTTACAGCAGTCCAAACAATCTTTCATTAGTTTTCATGAAGTTTTACACATTTAAGTAAATTCTCATCCTAATACTAATGCACCTTTGATCTAGGATTACCTGATTACAGGGTATACTTTAATATAACTACATGTAATGTGATAGCAGACAACAGAATACAGATAGGCAAAAACAATACAATCAACATCTCCTTTTGATCTATTCTAGCAAATGAATTGGCTTGAACACACAATGACCTTTTAGCATTTCTTTGATATTTACATACACCCTATTGCTCTAGCCTGAGCTGGCAATGTGCTAGACAGCATCACCCAGGGAGAAATGAAACAATCTTTAAGGGAGGAAGTGTTGCAAGTGCTGTGCCTTCTCTTACAGGAAATATTTTGCACATGCCATCTGTAATATCTCGTAGAAAGTCAAAGATGGAAAAGACCTATGAGATCATCAAGTCCATCCTGCCTGTGGCCCAGCATTTGTTAGAGATCAAATCTCAGGCATGCTACTTGTAACAATGACAAGTAGTGCTGAAAGGTCTATGGTGTTTGTTATATTGTCACTGATTGAGCTTCTGACTATTGTACTTGGAATGTTTTTGTAACCATGACTCTGTTTGCTCCCCTCAAACAATAATCTGCCAGGTTGTGTGACAGCTAAAGGCTCATTTATATTGAAGCATCTGCACTTGAATGTTATTCAGAAGCTTTACATCACCTTATCTTCAAGCCAGATGATATCCCAGTAGTGACTACTCCTGCTGCAGCCATTAATTCTCAGGGTATCAGAATTATTTCTGTGCCTTAGGTGGAGTGTATTTAGAAGGGATGTGATGCCTAAAGCAAGGAATAATACTTTACCAAAGAATAAAGGACTCATGAGGCTCAAATAATGATCTTTTTAAATTCTCATAGCTTCCTTACATAACTAAGGCCTGGTCTACACTAGGGCGGGGGATCCATCTAAGTTACGCAACTTCAGCTACGTGAATAACGTAGCTGAAGTCGACGTACTTGGATCGACTTACCGTGGTGTCTTCACGGCGGTGAGTTGACTGCTGCTGCTCCCCTGTCGACTCCTCCTGTGCCTCTCGCGGCAGTGGAGTACAGGAGTCGACGGGAGAGCACTCGGCGATCGATTTATCGCGTCTAGACTAGACGCGATAAATCAACCCCCGCTGGATCAATCGCTGCCTGCCGATCCGGCGGGTAGTATAGACATACCCTAAATCTTAGGGACCTGTTTCATCCTTAAAACTGCACACTCCAGTAGAGAGACCAAGGCCACTGAATTGCCCACTCATGCTAGAGGTGGGCCCTTCTTGTCAGGCTTGTGGCATACGGGCAGGGCAATGAGGAAGTTTTTGCTCTACTACTTCTCACCCCACATTTATTCTGTGGACAGTGAACTTCAGTCTCCCTGGCTGTCAGGCTGGGATTTTCCCCATGAGCACGGGATGTCTCTTAAGCAAAGCATTCAAATATAGGCCGTATACCCTAGGATCCTGAACTTGCATTCAGGTCTTTGTGGGCAGAGCTCTGCACCTGTGTGGCGTCTACCGAAGTTAGCTCCCAGTGTAACCTCAGGGCTTCCACAATGTTATGGAGAATTTGGCCTTTATTTCTTGATTATCTTTAAGACCTAAGACCAAAATGCTGGTCCAGTGCTGCTGTCAGTGTCCAACTCCTGCTAAGATCAATGCAAGTTCTGTGTGTTGAAGGCCTGTAGAATCAGGCTTGTATGCAATTGGAAAAAAAAAAAACAGAGTGAGAGAATGCTTATTTACCTAATTATCTTAATCCACATAAAGATAAATGTGGGTTAAAAATAGAAAATCTGAGCAAATGTCTAGTGGTTGATTTTCTTAAACCTGTTGTATTGTCTGGGAACAGGTGACCCATCATCTTACCAAACTTTTTGACAACATTGCTGATCTTCAGTTTCAAGATAATAAAGAGAAAGCTACAAATATTGCACTGGGGATGTACAGCAAAGAAAAGGAATATGTTCCATTCCATGCAGAATGTGAATGCATTGGTCAGGTACATTGTGTTATTTAAACTTCCGTGGAGGGCATTTTTTTTCTCTTTGGAGTTGGAGGAGAGGCTAAGTGAATATCCTCTTCTGCTAAACTTACTGGATATTTAGGGGAAAATACACTGGTTGATGATGGACATCATATAAAAACATAGTAAACCCCAGGTAGAAAAAGGAACACAGCTCCCTGCCTGCAGAGTAGCAGGGACGGTCCATCTGTGTGCAATTAATTACTTCCCCCAATTTACAAGAGGCAAAAAGAGATCCAGGGAGAGGGCTGCCAATGGGAGGAGGTCAGAGGAGAAATCCGCTTCTATATCGTTTGTTTGAGACTGTGCTTAGGTGGACGAGTTCTTGTGGTGTTTTCTTAACATTAAAACACACCTCACAGGTGTTCAAATTCTATCCAGAAGTGACAATCACTTGATCAGTCTCACACAGATTAACCTGTCACACTTTTTTTCCTGAAGATTAAAAGATGTATTCAATGGAGAGGAAGCAGTAGCAGCATTTTGAGCTCTCTCATCAGCGATTATCATGGACTCATAAATGATGATGGCTGAAAAGATGTCCTGGGTTTTGTACTCCAACTGATAGTATGGAGCAAGATTTTCCCCTACATGGTTTTCAGGTTTTTTTTTCCTAATTTCTTCTTAAACACTTCTAATGATGGTGTCTATAATACTTCTCTAGGCAGAGGATTCAGTTGCTCCCTTGAATACTGACTGCACCGATTCACAAAACTGTACTAAACCCAATCCTGATGGCATGGAAAATGCCTTTAATTAATGAGCTGTAAAGCAAGAGAGTGGCAACCACAAAATGTTCTGTGGATTCACTTTCTGCTGTGAAGAGCCTTCCAAACATTGATAGTTGTGGTTTTTTTGTTTAATTTCTGTGTTCCATTCCTTTTTAATATACAACTAAGGTCATAGGATTGATGGGGGGAAGGATTATGGAAAGGAATGAACCAAATCACAAAAAGATTGTATGTATAAGTTTCCCATGGAAGGGTCTGAAAGCCATGTATCTGAGTTGTTCAAAATTAGATTGGATAGTGCATCTTTTCACCTTTACCCTCGAGTATCTATAAAACCTGTTTTGCAGGGACAACAATATAACTCCTCTAGCATTATTTTTTAAAATTACACCAGTACAGAACTTTAATTATTGATGGCACAGCCTCTTCACCAACATAAGCTTAGGATGGGTGCTGTACAGATTTTCCTGCTGGAGACATGGGCCTCCACAAACACATTTGATATTTATGGACGGTTTCTGAGAGTTGGTACTCAGACAGATTGTGTTTGGATGGTTTTATCTCTTCTGAAAAATGGTACCGTTACTGGAACCTAAGGGCCAACCAACCATGAGATCATTTGTGCAAGAAATGTGTCATTTAAAGCTCTGTCTCTTACATCCTTTATATCTTCTTCATATACTGTAACCTGAAGAAGAGCTCTGTGTTGCTTGAAAGCTTCTCTCTTATCAAAAGAAGTTGGTCTGATAAAAGATATTACCTCTCCCACCGTATCTTGCAAATATACTGCAACCAACACAGCTACAGCACTGCATATTCTGTAACTCTTTGTTCTTCTTCGGGTGATGGTCCCTATATGGATTCCAGACATGGGCGGCATGCGCGCCATGGTCCAGAATCAGAACTTGTTCATAGTAGTGTCCGTTGACCCGCACATACGTTGTGCATTGGCTGCGTGGTGTGTCCGAGGCTTTAGGAGGCTGTGTGGGTTGACGCCACTCCAGTTCCCTCTTACCAGAACCCCTGTTCCTCAGTGCTCTTAGCTTGCTAGTAGAACTCTTTGTCCATTCTTACCTTCTGTGCATAGTTTTGTAGTTTTTTTCCTAGTGATATATAGTCGTTAGTTCAGTTTTGTTCTGCTGTTGGATTTCTCACCCTCATCGGGTGTCCCTGCACACACCATCTGCCCTTCTGGGGACTATGTCCTGGCAGGCTGGCTTCAAGAATGTGCTTCATGCCTGCACGCCTTCTCTGTGACAAGCATCACCGTTGCCTCTATTGCTTCGGCAATTTCCACATCGTCGCCCACTGCTCTATCTGCTGCTCATTCCTGTCTTGCACTCAGGAAGCCAGAGAACTCCGCCTCCACAAGTATCTGATGGAAGAAGCTATGTGCCCACGTGCACAATTGGAACTGGGACTAGTAGCTCCGCTGGAGCGGTGCCTGTCACCACTAGTGAGCACCCCCCGCCTCCCTCCCATGCGCCGCTGCCCACGGTACCGCTGCAACCGCAGAAACACCATGCACATAAGAAGCATAGCCATGGGCATAAGGGCCGTGGCCCTGCCTGTGCTCCACCCTGAGGACCCATTTCCACTTGTCCTCTTTCCCCGAGGCCCCACCCTTATTCCGCATCTTCCCATCCCCTCTCTGCCCTTATGGGGGCTTTGGGGGAGGGGTGAAGAGGCGCTCACAAATGGTGAGTGGCCAGCTGGCCGGGCAGGTGGGGAGATCGGGGGGGGGAAGGGAGAGATGTGAGAGGTCGGCAGGGGGGCCTTGGGGAAAGGGGCCAAGTAGGGCCGGTGGTGGAGCGTGGATGTGGCTTCAGAGGGAGGGGGCCAAGCAGGGGTGGGCCTCGGTGCAGGGCCATGGTCTGGGGCCATGGGTCCGGGCACACCCAGCCTCCCCTAATGGAGGAATCACGTGCCGCCCATCGTCAGGGCCCTCCCAGACTGCTCTCCTGATACATGAGGCCATCCTCTACCCAGCCCAGAGGGTATGGCACACCCCGGATTCCTGTGCCCCCAACCTGAAGCACGCTGAATGTCACTCCTTCCTCTTATCTAAGGGTATGGATTTCCTGTTCACTCATCCCCATCCCAATTTGCTTGTGGTCCACGTGGTGACTGAGCACGCCCGACAGCAATGCCTCAAGGCCACTCTTCCAGACTGGGTGGCAAAGAAGTTGGACCTTTTGGGGTGCAAGATTTACTTCCCCGAGGGCCTCTAGTTTCATATCGCCAATTACCAGCCATCTTGGCAAAATATGATTTCCTATTCTAAGCTAGCGGAGTTCCAGCCCTTCCTTCTGGTGGACAAACAGCAGGACTTCCAGGCATTACTCGATGAGGGTAAGCTCATCGCCAAGGTGGCCCTTCAGGCTGCGGTCAATGCTGCCAACACTGCATCCCATGCTCTGGCAACTGGTGTCATGCTCCGCCAGGGTTCTTGACTCCAGTCCTCCAGCTTCCCTAAGGAGGTCGAGACCACCCTTGAGGACCTCTCCTTTGACAACCACAAACTTTTCAGCCACAAGATGGACGAATCCTTTCGCTCTCTTAAAGAATTCCCATGCCACTCTACGTTCACTCGGCATTTACACCCCAACTCTGACCCACTGACAGCAGAGACCATCTTTCCACCCCCGTCTCTGATCCACCAACCAGCCCTACTTCCAATACCCACAAAGCCCTCTCGCAGTTGCCAACACACCCAATGACCCCATTATTCTGCCACTTCCACCTCCATCACCTCGGCCCCCCTTCACTGTCATTCAAGCAGCCCTTTTGATTCCCCCCTCAAGACCCACGAACCACCTCCCGCCCTTCCTGCAGCATCCCAGATCATCTTCGGGGGCTGTCTTGCCCTGTTCACCCACAATTGGGGCAAGATTACCACTGATGGCTGGGTACTGGACCTCATCTGTCAGGTACTAGGTAGAGTTCCACTCATCCTCCCCCCCCCCTTGTTACCCACCCGTTGTGGGGATCCTTCTCATCATGATCTCTTCTGAGAAGAGGTGCAGACTCTCCTCCAGAAGGGCTCCATCGAATGCGTCCGCCACCGTTACCATGGCCGTGGATTCTATTCTCCTTATTACTTTGTGCCGCAAAAGGGGGGTGGCCGCTGTCCCATTCTGTAAAAAGCGACAAAGAGTCCTGGGGCACCTTATAGACTAACAGAAGTATTGGAGCATAAGCTTTCGTGGGTGAATACCCACTTCGTCAGACTAACACGGCTACCCCTCTGATACTTGTCCCATTCTGGACTTCTGGGTGCTGAACAAATTCATATGCAAATTCTGTTTCCACATGGTCACGCTCCCTCTCTTCTCCCATCCCTCCCCTGTGGGGCCTGGTTCGCGGCACTCGATATGAAGGATGCCTACCTTCCACGTCGACATCCACCTGTCTCATCGGAAGTTTCTCTGTTTCACAGTGGGGCACTCTCATTATCAGTTCCAGGTCCTACTCTTTGGTATTGCCACTGCTCCACGTGTGTTCATGAAGGCTTTTGCCATTGTCACAGGTCACATGCGTCATCTTGGTTACTCCATGTTTCCTTACCTGGACAACTGGCTCCTCATTGCACGGTCGTGTACCTGTGTCCTTTCCGCTGTCTAGACTCTTTGCGCCCTCCTCGCTGGCCTGGGTATCTGCATCAATGGGGACTGGTCCGTTGTCCTCCCTACCCGTATGCTCAGGTTCATCAGGGTACATCTGGACTTTCTCGCAGGCTGTGCCTTTCTCCCAATGGACCTTTTGCTGCCATCACTTCACTCATCGCACAGCTCTGCCACTACTCTCATACGCGACTCTGCCAGTGCCTTTCCCTCCTTGGCCGCATGGCAGCCTGCACCTCCATTACTCCTCATGCCTGCCTGTATATGCGCTGCCTCAAACTGTGTCTCCAGTCGATTTACAAGCCTCAGATGGACCACTTGGGCAAGCAGATTCTGCTTCCCCCTTCTGTTCTAGCTTCCCTCACGTGGTGGACCAACCCATCCAACGTCCTAGACGGCATCCTGTTCACTCTCCTCTCACCACGGACACCTCCCTTGTTGGGTGGAGTGCTCATCTGGAGGGCTGTCTGGCTGAAGGCATCTGGACACTGCAAGAGGCATGGATCCACATCAATATATTGGAATTGCGGGCTGCCCACCTGGCCTGTCAGGTGTTCCTGCCCCTTATCGAATCCTGCCACATTCAACTGCTGTCTAACAAAATGGTGATTGTATATATCAACAAGCAGGGCAGTGCCCACTCCCACTCCTTCTGCACGGAAGCCATCCTCCTCTTGAACTGGTCCCTCAGGCACAGGGTCACCCTCCATGCCATGCACCTCCCAGGCACCAGCAACTCTCTGGTAGACATGCTCAGCAGGTCCTTCTATGCAAATCATGAATGGAAGCTCCATGAACCCACGCTTCGCTCGGTCTTTTGCCAGTGGGACATACCAGGCAACAATCACAAACCACAAATATCCCCTCTTCTGCTCCAGAGGAGCCCTTGGACCGGGATCACAGGGTGATGCCTTCTCCTTCCCTGGACCACTGAACTCTGCTATGCCTTCCTGCCCATTTCCTTGCTCCTGCAAGTCCCGCACAAGGTGTGGCAGGATCATGCTACGGTCATTCTCATAGCCTCCTCCTGGCCTTGCAATCTCCTCCACCTCTCAACTTGCTCCCCGAATCTGCCCTCACACCCTCCTGAATCTCCTCTCACAGGCATACAGCCTCCTAAGGCACCCCAACCTGGGCCCTCTCCAGCTCTCGGCCTGGTATTTGTATGGGGCTCACGTGTAGACAGGGAATGCTCTGCCCCCGTGCACGACATCTTCACTCACAGCAGACAGCCGTCTATTAGATCCCGCTACCAAGCTAAATGGTGACACTTCACCAGCTGGGTACACCACCACCGCTATCCTCTGGACTCCGTCTCCATTCCCATCCTCCTGGACTATCTTCTGCACCTTTGACAGATGGGCCTCACACATTCCTCCGTCCACGTCCACCTGGCGGCACACAGTGCCTTTCTCCCCGCTGTGGATGGGTTTTCCATCTTCACTCACCCAAGCACTGCCCGCTTCTTTCACAGCCTTCTAAATGCCTTCCCATCCATGTGGAAGCCTACTCCCTCTTGGGACCTCACTGCCCTCACTAAGGCATCCTTCTCACCCCTTGCAATCTGCTCTCTCACCCATCTCACCATGAAAGTGATCTTTTTGGTGTCCATCACCTCAGCACGATGGGTTAGCGAGCTGGCAGCCATGATGGTCAACCTGCCCTTTACTCTCTTCCACAAAGACAGTTTCCTTACACCTGCACCCTAAATGTCTCGCCAAGGTGGCCTCCCCGTTCCACCTAAACCAGTGCATACACATCCTAATCTTCTACCCTAATCTGCACATCTCCCCCAGGGCACAAACATTGCATTCTCTCGATGTCTGCCGGGCACTGGCCTTTTATCTCCAACGCACCCACACCTTCTATGCCTCGCCCTGACTCTTCCTCACCGTCGTAGAGCACTGCCGGTGCCATGCCCTCTCCTCACAACACCTCTCTAAATGGCTCTCCCATTGTACCAAGGAATACTACGCTCTCTCTCATATTCCTCTCCCCCGCCCCTGGAGTCATAGCCCACTCCACGTGGGTGCTTGTGGCTATGTTGGCCTTTCTCATGGACGTACCATGGCAGGACACCCCTATGGCGGATACAGCAGTTGGCCGTGCCATCCTATAGACTGTGACTGCTTGCAAGTCTGTGCACCCGCCTCCAGGCTAAGCACTGCTTGCTACTCTCCCACATTTGGAATCCATCTAAGGACCATCGCACAATGAAGAGGAGGTTATTTACTGTAACTGGACGTTCTTCAAGATGTGTGGTCCCTATTTGAACTCCAATACCTGTCCTCCATCCCCTCTGCTGCTGACTCCATTGCTTGCGGGTAAGAGGGACCTGGAGCGGCATTGACCCGCACAGCCTCTTAAAACCTTGGATGTGCCGTGTGGCCAATGCACAATGCACATATGGGTCAACGGGCATTTCTACAAACAGTTCTAGCTCCAGCACATGGTGGCATGCACACCCACATCTGGAATCCAAATAGGGACCACACATCTTGAAGAATCTTCAGTTACAGTAAGTAATCTCTTCTTGAGCAAATTTATTGACATTTATGTTCCAACATATATTTAATAGTAGAAAGTAGGAAGACATGCTGTGTTTAGACACTCGGGGCTATGGAAAAGACAGGTTATGTTACATTAGAGGTCTGGGAAACCTAATAACACCACATGAGCTGTCAAAAAAATATGCACCATAAATTTTGAGCCCAGTGGCTCTGAGTAAGGCAAGTATGGGCAACAAATAAAAAATGAGGCAAGGCAAGAGAGCCCAAAAACAAAAGGGACAAATGCAAAGTAGAAGCTACTTGTGTTGATTGTGCACAAAAACTACTTTTGGTTATGTGGTTAGTATGAAAAGGAAAGAGTTACAAAAAGATGGAAAGCCTGCTTATGTCAACTACTTTAGAGAAATTAATCTTCATTTAATTCTGCAATGCTATCGAGGTCAGTATCTGTCTGGGTTTCCAGCCATGTAACTGTTTGGGACAGTTTCAACTTGGAAATCCACATATCTCAAGGCTTTCTACTTTATCTTTGTTTTGGATTTCAAATACCCTTCTTCCTTATTTATTTAGGACAGATCCTTTTCTCTCTCATTGTCCCTTGTTAGATTTGCGTGTGTGTAATCCTAATCTGTTGACAGGGAAACAAGCACACTTTAATCAAAATATCTGTCTTGAGCTTTTAATTTTTGCAATAATTGGAGAAATGTCACCGTATAAGCCACTTACTTATTGATCAAAATACCTTGTTATCTCTTTTCTCATCAGTGTGCTGCCTGGAAGAAGAGAGAAGTAGTTAGTTGATTCTATCTCAATCTGTATGTCAGTCATTTTCTTTTTTGTTTATTGTTAGAGGCGCTCCCCTGCCTTTTGTGGTCTGGAATGGCAGATGGTGTTGCCCTAACCAGGGATCCTTGTTCATGTCCTGGCCCAGTTTCCATCATCTTTCCATTTTCTCACTTCTTATCCTTTTCTGTCTCTGTTCTCTTTTTGTTTTGGTTGAGTGTTGTGATATTTTTTTCCTCCCTCTCTTCCCTGGTGATTTTCTTCCAGGGCAGCTTTCCCTCCTTGTTCTCTACTCACAGAAACTTACATGCTGCTCAGAGAAGCGCTTTCCATTAAGGAGCCCTTGGGCTGCTGCTTGAGCCTGTAGCCCTGTATACGTGAGCTGTTCTTGCTGCCAAACACATTATGGGAGCTTCCATGAAACAAATATAGGGAAAGTAGGTGGTTTTCAAAAAGCAGTGGCTAGGAAGGGATGGGGATGGGGACAGGATGGATCTAAGGTCATGCAGCTTTCTGAGGTAAGTTTGTACTATTTATTTCTACCTCTCCCCACACTCTACTTAGGCACCAGTCAGAGTGGAAAATACTGTTGCACACCCTGAAACCTTTAAACAATATTTTATGTCTTCAACTAGTGGTCATATATACTCAGCAAGGAAAGTTGAAATGAGACTTGACACTGCATAATCTGTAAATACAAACAGAACATGTAAGCAGATATTAGTCTGAGATCAAACTTAATTTTAAGCCATTTATCGCAGCCAAAATAATCATCTTTCAATATGGTTAAATTTCAGACAATCAGGTTAAATTCCTTAATGCTCCTGAAACTGAGAAATGAAAACCAAGGAGACAAATAACTACTAGCTAAAACTACAAGCGCTAATTTAAAGAAAGTTATGTCATCCAAATGAAGAAAAAATACATAGTTCTTGTTAAATATGCACCATAATTCTTGTTAATGTGTTTAATTTTAGGGGGAAATGTATGTGACTAGAATGTTTCACCTATATCTGGTGTTCTTATGGTTATGTTCATTTTCTAGGCCGCCAAGATCCATAGCACCAATTTTTGGGCCTAATATTTTGGTTGGTTTTCTAAGCCCATGTAATTCTTTGTTCTTCATTGCACAATAATTGTTTCCATACTCTTTATTTAAAAAAAAAAAAAAGGGACAGGATTAGTGATGGGATACGTACAGAGCCTAGTTGGGTAGCATCTGAAAGTAGTTACCATCTCGTGACTGTTGAATGACAAGAATTTGTTGGGCTTGATCCACTCCCCATGTTAGTCAAGAGTTCACATTAGAAAATTGCTCTCACAACGGGCACTAATTGGCAACCTTGTTGATTGTCTGAGTAGGGAAGCCAGAGACTGAATGTGCAAGGTGACTCAACTTGCCTCTTAAAGGTGGTTCCTCCAAAACAAGGTTTTTGCATGTTGAAAGAGTGACATCAGGAAGACTGCATTGCCAATGCCCACTCTGTACCAGTTCTTTAGATTATAAAGAACTTTTCTGTCTAGGGTTGTTAGGCCAACACATTTGATGAGCTTTAAAGGCAAACACACACACACACAAACAACTAAGTGAATAAAATAAAATGATGCTAGTATCTAAACACTCATAAATCGCCTTGCAGTACCAAACAACCATGAACAGGGCGAAACATGGAAAGAAAACGGGTTCTAACTGGAAGTTGAGAAAAGGGTTTGTGTGTGTGTATATTTTATTTTATTAATGAGTACAAAGAAATACTTTGACAAATATCTGTTTAAATACTATTCATGATACCAATAAAGTAGGAAGCTACTCCCTCATTAAAATATTCTGAACACTGATGCAGCATGTATCTTTTTCAAAAGGTGGAGACCTGGTTACAACAACTTGAAGAAACCATGTGTAAAACAGTGCATCGTTATATCATGGAGGCTATAGCTGCCTATGAAGAAAAGCCCAGAGAGCAATGGATTTTTGACTACCCGGCTCAAGTTGCACTTACCAGCTCACAAATCTGGTGGACGACAGATGTAGGAATAGCATTCAACAGGCTGGAAGAGGGATTTGAAATGGCCCTGAAGGATTACAATAAAAAACAGGTATTGATGTCTTGCTTATATTGGATGAAAACAAGGTTCCATTTTCATACTGTACTGATCACCCAGAAATGCTTGGCTGGCATGTTAAATGTTTTTTTAGTCAGACTGTATTTATTGGCTATCTGCTATTGCCATCCTCTGAAGAAAAGGAAATATGCCTCTTCCTTCTGATTCTCTCTCCCTCTATAGATGATCCCATTTCTGTTTCTCTCTCCAACAATGAAAATTGCCCTTATAGCTTTCTGTGGGTTCATTTTGGAGCAAGAAGAGGAAGGGTAAAAGCCAAGGTGCTATAAAATAAAGGATTTTCCCCATAATTATTAGCATTTCTCAAACAGGGATGTTTGTGACCTAAAACTGTCCAAATCTGGAAATGTAGATAATACCAAATCCAGCTCTTTGAGGTAGGTATTTTTGATAGTTAAAGACAGATGGTGGGTATTTATTCAGAAAATGTGATATGGGCCTTTATTTTCAAAAGCTATTGGTGATTTTGAGAGCCTCAGTTTTATGATCTGCACCTTGAGTCCTCTTTCAGGGGCTTGGTTTTTGGAAAGTGCTGACCCAACCGTCTCTGAAAACTAGGAATACATTTGTTGTGGGGGTACAGGAAGGATATATGGTCATTCAGCATTCCAGAATTGCTGCTATTCCTGTTGTAAGGCATCTCAAATTGAGCACCCAAAAATTGGGACACCCAAAGATCACTAGTAATTTTGAAAATGTAGGGTGTACTGAATGCTGGTAGACAACAAAAACTTGATTGGACCACCATGCTATTATGGAAATTTTAGGGTGCACACACAATACACGTGCCTGAAGAGTGGGTAGGTAATAATGCATATGTAAGGAAGCCAAAACTTGTGGGTCTGTTAGGACCGTGCTTTGTTTGATTTGACAATAAAACCATCAGAGTACAGTTTGAAACTTTGGTTAGTTTTAGTTCCAGTCCCCAAATGAGTATTTCCTGCTGTTTTAATAGCAGCTACACTGTTACCCATAATTCTCACTTAAAAATAGTGTTCTAATGTTAGCATTCTTTTTTTCTTTCAAACTTTCAAATTAAATAGCTTAATTTTTAAAAACTGGATCTGATTCGATTATAATGGATGATCTGCCAGAACTAAATAATTTTCCCCTCATATCTGCAAGCTGAGAATGAAAAAAATTTAACGCATCAAATTATGTAAGTCTTACCAATGCCTGATATCGTGCCATCAATTTTTAAGTAGAATTCCCCCCGTCTCCCATTGAAAGAGGTAGAGAGGTCTACTTAAAAATTGTTGACTTGCTATGGTTTTGTGGTATTTCTTCATCTAACAGATACATACTGTGCCTCTTGTCCTTTTGCTGGGTGGAACATGGCAGGGGTGCTGTCAAGGAGCCCATTCCCTGGTTCTCGGCCCTGAGGCAGGCTGCTCTAAACTGTGCCAGCTAGCAGGGATTCCTCCTGAGGCACCGTACACCACCACTTTTTGTGTTCCAGCTATTCCCCCTCTGGGGCACCCTACCTTGTGGGAGAATTTTGCTCTCTTTGCACTCCTAAGAGTATGGAGTGGACCCGAGAACCTTATATGCATTAGGCAACTTTCTAAGATTCTATAAATCAATAACATTTTTTGTGGGGAGAAGTGTCTGAGATTTATCAGGGTGCAGAGTAATTCAACTTGAAATTTTGCCATTCAAATGTCCTTTGTAATCAGATTAGTGTATCCCATAAAGTTATGGTGTGGTAGCCTAAACCCAAGATAAATGACCCATTTAAAAAAAAACTTGCTATAAAGTAAGGAAATTAGGAATTACAGTTGTAATTCTGAAAGAAGTCATTGACACTTAGATAACTACCAGACCCTTAAATCTGGGGACTACAAGAAAGCTGACGTCTAAATTGCATTATGCCAATAATGAAAAAGCATAGCTTTTGAGGTCTCATTCATTCTTGAATCCTTTTTTGTAGCAGGGTCTGAACACGGACAAGCACGGCTGTATCGTACATCACTTACACAATACATTATATGCACTCTATTAATGTTATGTTTGCCTAATTAAACATGTGCACAGCCACAGGCTATCATCTTCTTTACTGTTAATGTGAAGTGTTGTGAAGAAAACACATTCATTAAGGATATTTTCACAGTGCAGCTATAAGTAACTTCATTAATATCACATTTATTAATTCCTCCATTCATTGTGTTGTACTTCTTTAAACCTCAAGCCTTTGTACTTTCATACCGTATATTTTCAAGTTCTTTGTCCAGTAAAAACATCTGAAGCAAAGAACCATTTCCCCCTTTTCTTGAAAGGGGAATAGATCTCACCATTCAGAAGGTTTTCCTGATATTGACTATAAAAGTTCCTGTTTAACTTTATCCCAGTGTCTAGAACTGATATGCCCAGAACTGATCTAGTGTTCCAAACATACTTGGTAACTTATAACCATGCATGTGCAAGATAGCTTATGTGGTAATTGAATTCATTATATAGGCAGAGTGTATCTCCCATGGTGGTGGTGACTGGGGCAGTGGAATGAAATGTTGCAACAAAATTATTGTCATCTTTTTAGATCACTCAGCTAAACGCTCTCATTGCTTTGTTGCTGGGAGAACTTGCCTCAGGTGACAGACAGAAGATCATGACCATTTGCACTATAGATGTTCATGCTCGAGATGTGGTGGCAAAACTTGTTGCTCAAAAGGTAAATTGTAGGGTGTAACTTTTTTCATACGATGTTTTAGGGTTTAAAAGGGAAAAAGAAAAGGACTTTAAGCCAAGCATGTGTCCAGGCTTGCATGAGTGCATAAGGAAGGGGCAGATGATATGGTTGTGGGCACAAAGACTACCTGCTTCCCAGCCATGTACCGAACCACTGGCCATACCTCTCTCTGTGGTACATTGCCTTCTGGAGTCTCGTACTTGGGTGATGAATCAAACTCAGAACTCTTTTTTTTTTTTTTTTTTTTTTTTTTTACCCATTTGTAGGATGGTTCAAACCAGGTTCAAACTTTGATCAGCAAAGGGTTCCTTTCAGAACCTTAGATCATAAAACTATGAGCACAAGTTATCCTTGGGTAAGCCAAGTCTGTTCTTCAGATGATGGGTTCCATGCAGGCATGTCTGGAACTAGTCTATTTTTCTGTGTAGCTTCTCCATCTTCGAATATTTAGCCATTAGTTGTTTTGTTCTGATCTCTGTTTAGCCCTCCAGAACTGGAGGCCTGTCTGTCTCACATGGTGGTTGCAGGATAAATATATTCCTACACACAAAACTTTGTTCTGGTGAAACTGAAGTTACAGGTACGTGTCAGTGGTCTGAATGCATATTACCTTATATTGGATGGAGAGTGAAGAGGGCTTGGGAGGTAATCATAGGTGCTGGAACCAGGGATGCTTGGGGTGCTGCTGCACCCCCTGACTTGAAGTGGTTTCCATTATATACAGGGTTTACAATTTGTTTCAATGGCTCTCAGCATGCCTGGAAGTAAGTATAATCCCTTATAATTGCTTGTAGTAGTTATTACTTGTAAAAGACTAGGTGTGAAACCTACTGATGACAGTTAAAGCTTTTGGGAGTGTCTGGTTTCTTTCATCTCCACAGCTTCCACATGACATAATGTTTGTGCAATGGTTTTAGGTCACTAATTCCCAAGCTTTTGCTTGGCTGTCACAACTACGCCATAGATGGGATGAGGCCCAGAAACACTGCCTAGCCAACATTTGCGATGCTCAGTTCCAGTACTTTTATGAGTATTTGGGAAATACCTCTCGGCTAGTTATTACACCTCTGACTGACAGGTACTGACTGTTAATAATGAACTATCTCTGCTTGATCCATTTAATAGAATACAAAGTTAAACTTTCCATAGCAAACCTCTGTGTTCTTTCATAAATATGTTTAAGGTCCTTCTTAATATGACAAATGCAATACCTTTATGTGCGTGTGTATAAATAAAACAAATGGTATGATCTTCGTGTTTGTAAAATAGATAAAATTAAATATATTCCCTAGTTGATGTGCTATAGGTTCTCAGTGTAATCTGACAAGTATTGAAATTAGTGTATGTACCATTCTACACAATTGGCTTATATATGTAAAATAAATATTTCAAATTAAAATGTTGCACTTCACTTTTTACACGGTCCATCTCATGCAAGATCCTATTCTAACATATATGCACAAGATATACAATTAAGGTTTTAGTGATATCCTAAATTTCCCAGCTTTTGTGGTTTTAAAATCTCCACCATGTTAGTAACATTCTTTGCATGCAATAATAATTGTCTCTCATTGCTTAAAGGTGTTACATTACTCTAACACAGTCTCTACACCTGACAATGAGCGGGGCTCCTGCAGGGCCAGCTGGCACAGGCAAAACAGAGACCACCAAAGACTTGGGCCATGCCCTTGGTATGATGGTCTATGTCTTCAACTGTTCTGAACAGATGGACTATAAGGTATGGTATTTTATCAAATAGTGGTTTCAGTACAATTTTATTTTTTTAACATACAGTGCATTAAAAAATACCTTTAATCTTTGTGAAAATAAATGCTAAATGGTTGATCCTATCTTTTAGTCCATAGGAAACATCTACAAAGGTTTGGTCCAGACAGGTGCTTGGGGATGCTTTGATGAGTTTAATCGAATTTCAGTAGAAGTCCTATCAGTGGTGGCAGTGCAAGTAAAGACTATACACGATGCCATTAGAAATAAGAGGAAGAAGTAAGTATTTTAATGTCATTTCTTTTATAGGCCTTTGCAAAGGCATAAGTACAAAAATTTAAAAGTATATTTCTAAAAATCCTGCTATGGACATTTGCTAGTGTGTATATGGTGTGTGGGTGTGTGTATGTCTATAATATATGTATATCTAGAAGCTAATTTAATATGTAATATTAGCCCTCTCCCCCAAATGATAAGAAGAAAACACCTAGAATATGGGTGAAATACTGGCCCCATTGAAGTTAATGGGAGTTTTGCCATTCACTTTAATTCTAGGATTTCACCCTATGTAGAGTTATTACATACTATGGAGCAGTCCTTGGCTGTGGTAAATTTGTCCTAATTCCATTGACTTCAATGGAGCTATGACGGTTTATATCAGCTGAGGATCTGCCCCATTTTTTTCTGTATCTTTGTTTTATTTTTTCTCTTGGATTGGCAAGCACCATAACAACCTACCACATACCTCCTCTTCGTCACAATTACCTGCACAGATTTTTTCCTAAATCAGACAATCTGTCCTCCATTTCAAATGGATTTTTTTTTAAGATGGAAATAATTGTTGGCCTCTAATCAAACTGCAGTATTATAGCAAGTCATTTACTTACATCATGTCACGGCTATTGCAGATTTTTATTCCTTGGAGAAAACATTACACTGAAACCATCAGTTGGGATATTTATTACCATGAACCCAGGATATGCTGGTCGAACAGAACTACCTGAAAATCTCAAAGCTCTATTCAGGCAAGTATACTGTAGATTATCATTTAGAGTACTCATGCCACCTAATGTCACTGGCCTGGTTTGCAATGTAAGACAGTTTGTGCTTATTTCAGAGTTTCTGTGAAAATGTTCAACACAGTTATTGTTTCTGCCCATACAAGTTGATAGGGGTGGATGCACTTAATAATGGAACTTTTTTTTTCATATTTTTTTCATATATAAAGTGTAAAACTTTTGAATACTTAATAACATGGGAGATCTACACATAAAACATACATGTGCACAAGGATATCCACTATTTTGTGAGTAATTGCAGCAATTGTATATGGAAATCTATGCAGATAGGTTGAAAGGCACCAAATTTACCTGTTTATTAGGGCTCTCCATTAATCGCCGTTAACTCATGCGATTAACTAAAAAAAAATTAATCGTGATTTAAAAAATTAATTGTGATTAATCGCACTGTAATCGCAATTACCAATTGAAATTTATTAAATATTTTTGGATGTTTTTCTACATTTTCAAATATATTGATTTCTGTTACAACACAGAATACTAAGTGTACAGTGCTCACGTTATATTATTTTTATTACAAATATTTGCACTGTAAAAATGACAAACAAAAGAAATAGTATTTTTCAATTCCCCTCATACAAGTACTGTAGTGCAATCTCTTTATCATGAAAGTGCAACTTACAGATGTAGATTTTTTTTTTGTTACGACTGCTCTCAAAAACAAAACAATGTAAAACTTTAGGGCCTACAAGTCCACTCAGTCCTACTTCTTGTTCAGCCAATCGCTAAGATAAACAAGTTTGTTTACATTTACAGGAGATGCTGCTGTTTGCTCTTTATTTACAATGTCACCTGAAAGTGAGAACAGGCATTTGCATAGCACTTTTGTAGCCGGCATTGCAAGGTATTTATATGCCAGATATGCTAAACATTCGTATGCCCCTTCATGCTTCGGCCACCATTCCAGAGGATATGCTTCCATGCTGATGATGCTCCTTAAAAAATAATGTGTTAATTAAATTTGTGACTGAACTCCTTGGGGGAGAACTGTATGTCCCCTGCTGTTTTACCCATATTCTACCATATATTTCATGTTATAGCAGTCTCGGATGATGACCCAGCACATGTTTGTTTTAAGAACACTTTCACAGCATATTTGACAAAATGCAAAGAAGATACCAATGTGAGATTTCTAAAAATAGTTACAGCACTCAACCCAAGGTTTAAGAATCTGAAGTGCCGTCCAAAATCTGAGAGGGACAATGTGTGGCGCATGCTTTCAGAAGCCTTAAAAGAGCAACACTCCGATGTGGAAACTACAGAACCCGAACCACCAAAAAAGAAAATAAACTTTCTGCTGGTGGCATCTGACTCAGATGATGAAAATGAACATGCGCCGGTCCGCTCTCCTTTGGATTGTTATTGAGCAGAACCCATCATCAGAATGTATTCACGTCCTATGGAATGGTGGTTGAAGGTGAAGGGACATATGAATCTTTAGCGCATCTGGCACGTAAATATCTTGTGATGCCGGCTACAAGAGTGCCATGCAAACGCCTGTTCTCACTTTCAGGTGACATTGTAAACTAGAAGCGGGCAACATTATCTCCTGCAAATTGTAACCAAGTTTGTTTGAGCAACTGGCTGAATGAGAAGTAGGACTGAGTGGACTTGTAGGCCCTAAAGTTTTACATTGTTTTATTTTTTAATGCAGTTATTTTTTGTACATAATTCTACATTTGTGAGTTCAACTTTCATGATAAAGAGATTGCACTACAGTACTTATATGAGGTGAATTGAAAAATACTATTTTTTTTGTTTTTTACAGGGCAAATATTTGTAATAAAAAATAAATATAAAGTGAGCACTGTACACTTGTCTTCTGTGTTGTAATTGAAATCAACATATTTGAAAATGTAGAAACCATCCAAAAATATTTAAATAAATGGTATTCCATTATTGTTTAACAATGCGATGAATCACAATTAATTTTTTTAATTGCATGATTAATTTGTTTAATTGCTTGACAGCGCTACTTTTTATATGCTTGAACAGATGTAAGTATGCCCACGTACATATATGTTTCATATGCACTTATTGAAAATGTGGCCCTTGTTTTAGTTAATAAATTTTTGGGTTGGTGATTATTGGACAGACATGAAGCATAAGCACTGCAAAACTGTTTAATATATTTTTGGTTATTTTAGGAGCCTTATTTAAAATACGTGTTGCATAATACACGATATTACCAAAGAATGTAATTAAAATGTAAGAAGTATAAGCTTTAACCTTTTATATTATCTTTAATTTCCTTTACGTGTTACATATATAATTCTAACCTGTGGTGGTTCTTAAATTGTGTCAAAATCCACCTCTGTGTAAGCAGGTGTGCCTCCATTTAATCAACAGAATGGTAACCACCTATGCCAATGGTGATTTTAATCTGATGGTTAGATTTGAGATTCTACTGGGATCTGACTGGAAATATATTTTGACTTCAGTGGAGTGACACCTGCTTACATAAATGTTGACTTTGACCCAAAATCGTTACTTTTGCCTTAGTGCTTTTCATGATTTCATCCAGCCTCAAAAGAAAATGAGTGATTTTGAAGTTCAATCACGTAAAGTACTGAGGTCCAGTGGAGTAAGCTGTAAGACTTTTTGGGGCTGAATTGGCGCTCCAAGCTCTCACTCACCACCTGGGATTTGTTTCTCAGAGTCGTGCATCTCTGTGGCTGATTTTTACAATGTAGAACCTTAGGGCAGAAATGAGCCCTGTGGTTTGTTGTTGTTGTTTTGGGGTTTTTTTAGCAGTGCATGTTTGTTCACTCATATTACTTTCTTCTACAACTATTAAGCGATGAGGATGAATAGCAAGTGAGTGCTTGTCTGAAGACTGCTGGGGGAAGCACTTACCAAAAGCACAAGACTTCATCCTCAACTAAAGTGGTGGTTGCATGCAAATAAATAAATTTAAAAAAAAAGTCTAAAACCCCCAAAATCATAAGAACGAAACTAGAAAACACTGTTGTCCCACCTTCTCTAGTTGCTCCTCCCAAAGGATAGAAGCTGTTCCAGAGGATCCTTCTGAGAACAGGGAATCGTTTTTTAGTCATGATGACAAATTGAAGCAAAGCCTCCATGAAGTGAAGCAGTCACTATAGTGCTAGAGCGAAAACAACCAAGTATTGATAGGCTCCATTATATTTAACCCAAAGACGATGGAGTGACAACTTGCAAAACTTGATAGCTATGGGCAAGTGGCTGCAGTAGTGAAGAAAACAAAGTCTAAACTTGGAATTTAGAGCCATCAAACTAGTTCTTGTTCAATTTCCAAAATGCTGTCCTGCAGTTCCACATTCTGATGCCATCTGACAACATGATGGATATGTCATACCTTTTAGGATAGGTCTGGTGTCCTATTTTGCATACAGGATGGGATTTCTTTATTCCTTTTCATATTTCTGACTCTATTTCTACTTGGTACATTACTATGGACTAGTGGAGCTGATATGAAGCACAATGGAAAATATTTTCTGTGATTATTTTCTTTCTAGGACTGTCATCTCCACTAGTCTGACCCACCCAAAGATAGTGGAGTATAGAAAGATAATGTAAATTTTATCCTCTTACAACAGAAGTTCATCAGCAAGTGCAGTTTGAGGTCAACAGAGAACTGGCTATTAACACAATACTAGAGCCCTGCAAATCCATGAATATCCGCCGACTGGATGCGGATACAAATTTTATATCTGCACAGGGCTCTACTAACTCCTCTTGTCACCATCTACTAAAATCTCAGAAGAGATAGCTAAAAACATATCAAATAGTAAACTAATATTCCATGCATGCCGTTGCTGTGTTTGTCACTTGAGTTATGTTCTGTTAGGTAGGATATAGATGGAGTATAAACCTTCATACTTTAGGATACAAGGCAACTACTAATAAGGATTACGAAGAATTTTCCATATGGATACTTTTATTCCAGAATTGTCCATGACAGGGTTTTTTTGCACCTTCATCTAAGTGAGAAAAATTCCTTGGACTACATGAAGCACTTGTTCTGAACCTTTTTGTTAGTTTCTGTGTTCCTTCATGATTGTGACTCGGAGAAGTTCATTTGATCGCAGAAGGAAGGAAAGGTGTTCCATAAGACACAATCTCTGTTAAAATGTAATCCACCCTATGGAAAAAATTAAGAACTTCTACATGTTTCAAATAAAAAGAACAGGAGTACTTGGGGCACCTTAGAGACTAACAAATTTATTAGAGCATAAGCTTTCGTGGGCTACAACCCACTTGATTTAATGAGGGGCCTCTTTGACCTTATCTCTCTTTTTGTGTCTGTTTTTGGTTTTGTGTTGACTGAGATGTTTTAATGGCTGGATGGCTTGCCAATGTGTATTCTGTTTTAAAAATCAGGAATAAAATATAAAGTTTTTTTTGTTTAAAAAAAAAAGTAAACAAAGTTTTATTCCATCTTAAACAGTCCTCCAGGAGGATTCAGTCTTGAAAAGAGCAAATCCAAAATGGTGACCAATACTTGAGTGGCAGGATTTTGTATGTTCCAGTATTCACTGTGCCTTGCAAGTATCTGCCAGTCCATCACACTAAGTGACAGAATCATATATTGTTCTGAGGCACTAGCGCTGAGGAGGCTGCAATATCTGACTTGAAAGCTCTGTACTTTTCAACCTGTCCTTTGTATGTAGCAATGTTACTGACTGCTAATAATCAACAGTGCCTAATTAACCATTATTTTTTAATCTGAAGCAGAGTCCTTGTTAGCTCTGACTGACGCACATAATTGTGACTCTCTTGAGCTCTGTTTAAGAATGTTTATACACATCAGTCACTCGATTGAGGTGACTTGTTCTTGCCATGCTTAAATACTAATCTGTGTATTTTGACTTTTTTTTAAGACCCTGTGCCATGGTTGTCCCTGACATTGAACTAATCTGTGAAATTATGTTGGTTGCTGAGGGATTTATTGATGCACGCTTGTTAGCCAGGAAGTTTATTACCCTGTATACTCTCTGCAGGGAGCTGCTTTCTAAACAGGTGAGAGTCTATTTTTGGACTTCTGGACTAGATATATGCTAATTACCCGCCACCCACCTCGATTTTGAAATAGTGATGTTGGGCAGAGTGAAATTTGCATAATTTATAATTTTATACATATTTTTTAAATTGCATGTAGATCTTTATTATATCAGCTAAGGTGATGCCCAGTAAAACAGTTGTTGTCATTTAAAATAGTGGCTCCATGCATTCAGAAGTGACTTTTTCCCCCAGTACTTAGTGTTTTTGTAATGCATTAATTTTGGAATAAATAATTGACTATTAACTGTTCAATACGTAGTGGAACAGTTCCACGTGGTGGAATTAAATCATGCTGTTGAAATGTATTTATACTAGGATCTATTGAAAAAAGAAAAACTACTAGGCAATGTAAGAATTACGATAGGTGATTTATGACTAGCTATATTTGGATGAAAGTTTTAAAATTTGCCACACAAATACAGTAAAGAGAACGTCAAATGCAGGAAGTATAGTATCATTGCTAAATTATATAGTAGTTGCACTAGGAAGAAGTCTTATTCACAATACTTACCTAAAAACACCCCAAAGTTATAAAAGTCAGAAGATTTATTATTTCCCCCCTTCAACTTATGCTATTTATTCATTTCCAAAAGTATAGCTTCTTACAAGCAAAGGTGTTCTTTATATTCAGTTTAATTAGTCGAATGAGCGCTGTCTGAACAACGCTTCACCTTTTGCCCATAAATCTTGACAAATAAAACCATTGTGAAAGAAAACAGTTTACCTTTCTACATGCATAACTTTTGTAATTCTTGCCTCCTATACTAAAGTTCCCCTCTCACATTCTTTAAAACATGGCTAGAGACCATTCTGATTTGAAATCTTGTATATGTTTTTGGCATGTAGTAAAAGGGAGATGATATTATGTGATTACAAGAATGCGAGCCAGGGACTCCTGAGCTCCAATGCTACTTTGAGATGGAATCCCTTTCTGGGCTTGGGCAAACCACTTAACTAGTTTGCCTTAATCTTATCATCTGTAAAATATGGATGACAATGCTCACTACTAGTACTTAACATCTATGGTACCTCAAAGAGATCTTGTGAGATTTGGTTATTAAGTGTTTTGAAAAGGTAAAAAGGTTTTAAAGGGATTATTAGTATTGTTTTTATGTTTGTTTTTCCCCTATAATTTATTTTGGATGCTTAGCTCATTCTTTTAGTATGTTATCAGGTCTTTTTTTGAATTGTGCAGCATTGAGTACTCACAGATAAACACCTGTTTGTGTTCCGTCATTTCATAAAACCACTTACATTCAACAGGCCAGATTCTGCTGTCAGATACACCAGTATAAATCAGCTCATTGTAAATCTTCTAAAATCAATGATGTTATGCCATAGTCTAAAATAGTCTAATATGCTGTAAATTCTAGTTTGTCTCTCCATGTAGCTATATATCAAATTGTGTATACTTCTAAGAAAGATCATTTCATAAGGTTTCATGAATAGTCAATGTTTGTTTGTTTTTTCATAGGATCATTATGATTGGGGACTTCGTGCTGTTAAGTCAGTCTTGGTGGTTGCTGGCTCATTGAAGCGAGGAGACAAGAACAGACCTGAGGATCAGGTTAGGTACCTTATGTACAAATTTAAGTTTAACAATCATAAGAACTTCTGATACTGTGTTTTATCTCTGAATCACTGGGAATAAAGACAGAATCCTGAAGAGAGGGAGGTGGGTTTAAAGCCCTGGCTGATATGATAATATGTGATTTACCATCCTTTTCCAGGTACTTATGCGAACCTTAAGAGACTTCAACTTGCCTAAAATAGTGACAGATGATATCCCAATTTTCATGGGCCTGATCAGTGACCTGTTTCCTGCTCTGGATGTTCCAAGGAGGAGGGATCTGCAATTTGAACAGATGGTTAAACAATCTACCCTGGAGCTTCACTTGCAGCCTGAGGAGAGCTTTATTCTCAAAGTAAAATAATTCATTGCTTTTAATTACGCCCCTTAAGAGTTTCAATCAACATAATTGCAGTCAAGTTGTATTAGACATGAAGGTTAACTTTCAGTACATCGCAGTGTTCCTAATCTGTCCTGAAAGTCTAGGATTTTCAAAGGTACTGTGTCATGACAACATATTGCAATTTAATACAGGTAGATTCATGTTAGTAAATACACCTCTACCCCAATATAACGCGACCTGATATAACACGAATTCGGATATAACGCAGTAAAGCGGTGCTCCGGGTGGGGCGGGGCTGCGCACTTCAGCGAATCAACGCAAGTTCGATATAACGTGGTTTCACCTATAACACGGTAAGATTTTTTGGCTCCCGAGGACAGCGTTCTATCGGGGTAGAGGTGTATGTAGTATATACTGCCCATATGGAGACAGGGAATATTTCTTGTTCAAATACCCCTTTGTTGTTGAAGATTTCTCTTAACATACAGTACAGTAGGTTTACAGTACCAACACTTTAACACCAGCAAATAAGTATTATTATTTATAGCATATAGTGTGTTTATTTTAGAGAAGACCAATGAGTGATGGCAATACACAGTGCAGTGGCAATAATGGGAAGGGAGAACAAGGGTTAAAGAAGTAAGATCATGTAGTTCTTTGAGTTCTCTGCATATTCCCACTCATGAGTATTGCGCTGCCTAGTGGTGCCTAATGGTAGAACCTTCTCCTAGCAGTGTCCCTTGAGGCGCTCTCACTCGCCCCCCCCCCCCCCCCTTCCCCCCCCCTTTCCCCAAACATTCTCAGAATGAGGCTGTATCCGAGGGCGCTGCATCCTCTACTACCTCAGCTCCTTCCAGCCCATGCTTGGATAGACGTGAACCACTCCAATCTGCTCAGATCCAGAGTTCTTTCTCCTTCAGTGTTCATTAGTGTTTTATTGTTGTTAGTTGGTAGGTAGGTAGTTATTAGTGTTTCGGTTCTGGGTGATGGTGGAACTGAAGAGGAAGAAGAAGCTGGGATTCAAGAGGCATGCTTCATGCCCTGCTGTCTTCCCAGTGTCAGATGTCAGGTGCCTCAAGAGTTTCGGAGAGAGTCACTCTCCATCTGGGTGTTGTATCTGTTTGGAGACAGGCGAGCCCATTTTCAGTGCATGGAGGCTTATTACATCACACAAATGGGTTTAAGAAGTTATATAGAAAATGTCTCTTCCATACAGTTTGAAAGACTACACCTCTCCACTTCCACGTACCTTTCCCTTTTCAGGGTATCTTCTTGTGAGGATATTCTACTTTCAGAGGTAAAAAAAATTACTTTTGATAGCAGCTGTTGAGGCAGTACCAGAATACTTGGAGTTGAGTTATATTCCAGGTACTTTTTGGTGCAGAAAAAGGATGGGGGAATTGTGACATTCCCCTCATGTTATCTGGACTGGTGATCTGCTCAGTCACTCCAATCCTCAACTCTGGGAGCCAGCCTTACCCTCCTCTGCAGTGAGAACCGCCACTCCTGGGTTGTTCCCGCACAGCCTCTAGCATGTAAGCTGCTCCCAGTTATGTGAGTGAGCACTTTTGGCCAGCCGCTGCCTGGATTGTGCAGCCAAATGACACTAGCCAATATCTCCAGTCCCAGACACGACCCTAGGAACCTCCATCTGGCAGTGTCCAGTTATGCCTGCTGACGCTGCAAGCTTATATGAGTTTGTCAATTTAACAAAGAAATTGATATGTACCAGGCTTGATATGTACCAGGCATCGATGGGAAAGACACTAACCCATGAAATAAATTCAGGAGTTCATCGCTGCACCTGCCTGCTTCTCCACTTGAATGTAGATCCTAAACCAGACTCAACAAGCTACTCTGGCTTATCCAGCGTGGCCACAAACATTCACTGGCTTGGCCTGGTTTCATCGTCACGCTATGACTGGGAAGCAGCATCACAGACAATAACTCATGGTGGAAGAGTGCCCAACCTGACATCTGGAGGGTGGTTTACAACTCCTGGCCTCCCTTCATACAGAGCCCATCCTCTGGTTACGGAACCTGCACATCAAGCTCTGATATGGGCATATGAGGGAAGGTCCATATATAAAGCCTTCCATTATTTACAAGAGGATTTTGGTGTTCAGCAGCCTACAGAAGTGCCTTTTCTCTATCTCATGAAATTGCATTCAGACTTGTCTAAGATAAAATGTTGTTAATCACAATTCCCCTTCTCTCAGTCGTGTTCCTCAGGGAAATGTTGGTAGCTTGCCAAAATCACTGAACATTCTAAGGCCAGGTTCATAGCAGCACCAGCCTATGTTGTACTGGGAATACAAGGAGCATCTGTAGCAGCAGAAAGAGGAGAGGAATGGAGCTGGGCCAGACTTCCTCACTCTATAAACTCCTGGACCAAGCACAGGGCCCTAGAGATCCTCCCACTAGTGGCACTGCCTGGGGTTGGGGCTCATCCTGGGCGGGGGTGGGGGTGGTAAAGATAGATGGACAGGGCTTCACCTAACCACCTTCTGGACCCAGCACGTAGTGCCAGCAGCCATATCTCCCACTCTGAGGGAAACATATGAGTCAGGAGCTCCCCAAACTCTAGGGGCTGGGGGCAAGAGACAGAGAGCAAGGCTGGGCTGGGACTTCCCTCCCCAACCACTACCTGGACCTGGTAAACTGTCTATGCATCTGGAAAAAAAAGTCTGCTAGCTCTACTAGCTGATGTTAGTCCTGTAGGCTCTAATATTTGCAGAGCCTATGCTGCAATGCTTAACGTTTGGGGTTCAAACTCTGCTCCTGATTTGTGACTGGGGTGCAGGCAGGGCCGGCTCCAGGCACCAGCAGAGCAAGCTCGTGCTTGGGGCGGCAGATTCTACGGGGCGGCATTCTGCCCAATCCTAGGGCGGCACAGCCGCTTTTTTTTTATGTTCGCCGGTCCGGACGCCCTGTAGGGGGCAGCGGTGCGGAGGAGGGGAGTGCCCTGCTGGGAGCGGGCTGCGCGCTCTGTCTGCCCCAGCCGGTGCCAGGTCTGTAGCAAGCCCGGCAGGGCAGCCCGCGTCCTTCCCTCCCCGCCGACCGGAGCGGCGCGGAGCCCTCCTGGCAGGCGGCGCAGCGGTCGGGGCCGCGTGGTGAGCGCCCCGCTGAAGCCCTGGTTGCCCCCGTTCTCTCCCTCCCCCTGCTCCCTCCCCCTTCCCCCCGCTAGCCGGGGCACGTCTGCAATGCAGGGAGTCCCCCTGCACCCTGCCTCCGGCCGCGCCGCAGGTTTTTTTGTTTTTTTTTTGCTTAGGGCAGCAAAAAAGCCAGAGCCGGCCCTGGGTGCAGGTGGTTTTACAGTTACACTCACTAGACTTTGTTTTTACCTTTTTCTGTGCCTTACCATAATAACTCAGCAGAACTTACTCAGTAGCTGTGTGCAGGGTTTTGATTCGTGCTAACAGGGCAGGTCCAAAAAAGAGTACTGACACCTCATTACAGGAAGGAAAGAGGTTTTTGTGTGTTAGGAATTTAGGAGAGTGGAACCCTAAAAGGCTTTTTGATGGGCAGCATGTATATGTTCAAAGGATTGTATCTATTCAGTGGAATTTTTTCTATTTATACCTATCTGGCAAATTATTGCTGCTATGTTGTTCTAACTCCTAGCACCACTTAACCTGTGATATGTGGTTACTGTCCTTCACACCATACAACAAAATGTTTGATACTCATTCTGTAGCCTCTGGGATGGTGATGGTTCTCATTTTCTTTTACTGGTCTCCATGATTGTGTAAATCAATTAGTAGAAAAATGAGATTTGTTTTCATTTGTTGAGGTATATTCATTCATCCAAACAAGATTGGGCTTTGCCCACAGCCTTAGAAGACAAACTCGGTTTCCTTGGGTATGCACATTTTTAAGTTAGCTACAAAGGCAACAGTTCATTTTCCTGACTAAGGGAAAAGGTGGGAGGGAGATAATATGTGGGAAATAATTAGTGTCTTGGTGATAATGGGAGTACAGGAAAACAAAACCATTAGCTATGTACTAATTCTGTTTGGCAGGTTGTTCAGCTGGAGGAGCTTCTGGCAGTGCGTCACTCTGTCTTTGTGGTGGGAAATGCAGGCACAGGAAAGAGCAAGGTACAGTAGACGGCACATTTTCTGTCTGTCTTTTATAAAGAGTATTTCATTAGTTCACAGAGAAAAATATTCTCTTCCCTTCAGGCTGCAATATGATACCATATTGCTCAGGCATTCCCAGCAGCAGGGGTATGAAGTGCCATCACAAATCTCAATGTTAAAGTGTAGGTTTGTCTCCTACGTATTACATGCATGACTCAAAATGAGAATAGTCATGGCAATGGCTAATGGAAACTATATTTGGTAAATTGTTTTGGGATGTCAAGCTGGAGGGTGTAGTTAGATTACTAGCCAGGAAGAGTGAGGTCAACGTTTCTTTATTCCCAGAGTAGTAGCTGAATATTTTTGAAAGTTGATACTCTTACACCTCAGCTACTACATTTTGACAGTCGTTATATAATGCCACATTTTTTTCAATATTATGGCCCTTCAGATAGTAAGCAAAACTAGATGCCCTGGTCATTACTGTATATTATCCCCATTTTATTCAAGGGAATCTGAGGCCCAGAGAGATTAAATGATTTGCCTAAAGTCACACAGGGAGTCTCTGGTGGAGCTGGGAACTAAACCTAGATTTCTTGAGTCCTAGTTCAGTGGTTTGACAAGTCCATCCTCATCCAAGCTTCTCAATTGGACCAGCTTCCTGTGGTTTACCAGAGTGAAGCTTAGCTGGGTTGTCAGATCAGGATTCCCATTGGTCACTTTTATCTGTTCTGTGGGAGGCTGGTGGTAAAGTAGGGCAGAGAGGAGTGAACACAGGGAAACCAAGACATCTGTGGATGGAGGTTGACAGATCTGTCATTATTAACAAAGAAACAAAGATGCTAGAAACTTTTGGTTTGAGGTTCAGTTACTAAGTCACATCCGTTGATCTTTTTCCCTCCTGCCCTTCAGGTTCTGAGAACTCTGAACCGAACATATGTGAACATGAAACAAAAGCTTGTGTGGAATGACCTAAACCCAAAAGCTGTGACCACTGATGAACTGTTTGGTTTTATACATCATGCAACCCGGGAATGGAAAGATGGCTAGTAGCAGTTAACATTACTTTCATCGCTAATGTCTATACAGTCCTCCACCTGGAAAAAACAAAACAAATAAGGAGCGTATCTACTGGCCAAGGAGTCCAAAGCAATGAGGGTTTACTATATATTTCCATGCAATGAGATTTGGGATCATGGCAAGGGTGGCCTTGGAAAGAGAGGAGAGTAATTGATCCTTTGCTATGTGGATCCTCTAGCCAGTTCCCTGCTGCAGAACAGGGGTGCCGAAGTAGAGGGGAGAGAGAGAGAGTGATCCTGCGGGCTGCTGCAGTGTCTCAGCAGCTTTCTCCCTAGCTCCCATGGAACCTCCTATACCTAGCCCAAGTAATTAGGATTGATGCAGTGGAAAGGGTCTCCCTCTCAAACAGTACTATCATGCAGTCAAACCAGAAATCAGCCATTTTTATATCCAGTTAATTTGCTGTATCACCTGCTCACTGAGCATATTTCTTCTTTAATTTGTTTAATAAGCAACCAGAAGGAAACCCGTTCTTACATTGTTACAAAATCTCTTGTGTTTTTAATGATGTAGTAATATTTCAGGAATATTTGTTCCAAAAGGTTGTATTGAAGCACCATATTGATTGGATTTTATTTAAACATAATTTGTAGGTCTCTTCTCATCTCTTCTAAGAGAGCAGGCTAATATTACCCAGGATGGGCCAAAATGGATCGTCCTAGATGGAGATATAGATCCTATGTGGATTGAGTCACTGAATACTGTCATGGATGATAACAAGGTGAGTAACAGGAAAAACATCCAAAAATATTTAAATAAATGGTATTCTGTTATTGTATAACAGTGCGATTAATCACGATTCATTTTTTTCAAATCACTTGACAGCCCTAATTTTAACCCTTCCTTTTTTATCTTCACTATTGCTAATTAGTGCAATGCCAGTTGGTAACAACCTTATCTCTTTCATACCTGATCCTACACAATGGAGATGTTTAAAGTCATTCTGTCTACACTGTAAAGGTATATGCACCTCTCAGTGAATATGTATGTGTAATGGGGGTTACAAATGTACTTTGAGATATGACTCAAAGCATCAGCCAAAATATAGTAATTATTATTAATGTTAATTATTGGCATTTGCAGAGTGCTTTTCCTTCAAAAATCTAAAGCAATTTTACACGCATTCATGAATTAAACCCAACAACACTACTATGAGGTTGGTAAGTATTATTACACCTGATGCACAGAAATTGTAAGTGACTTGCCTAATCAAGTTAGTAAGAGAGACAGGAATAGGCTAGAAACCTCTGACTCCCAATCCTGTACTCTAGTCACATGATTACTACAATGCAAGAAAAACAACAGTGTTTGCTACAAGAAATGCTGCAATGTAATTAAATACATTCTAAACTTAATTTTATAAACATTACTGTAGCTCATACCTGACCTTTAAACACTCTTCTTTTTTTAAGATTAAATGACGTAAAAATTATCTTGAAGTGTAATAATTATCTTGACTATATACACACCATTAAAAATAAACCTATATGGATTCTGCTGTCTATAAAAATTAACTGAACTGACAAGCATATGGTATGCCATAAAGTATGGCCTCTAATTTATGCTCTAATGTGTTTTTAAAACAAAAATCATGGCCTTAAATTTTAAATTTGAAAGAATCCTATCATGTCCAGATTCATTCTGAAGGGTGTGCCTGCCTGCAAATATGTGCTATAAATAAACCTGAAATCTACATAGGTCTAATATGTACAGGCCTATTCATGATATATGCTTGTTAGAATGCATGTCTTAAGTTGCTTTTGTTCAGTGCTTTACTGGTGATGTTTAGGTCCTGACCCTTGCCAGCAATGAACGTGTCCCTCTGACTCCATCGATGAGGCTGCTGTTTGAGATACACCATTTAAAAACTGCTACCCCAGCTACAGTGTCTAGAGCAGGTATTCTTTATGTAAACCCCCAGGACCTTGGTTGGAATCCGTGAGTATTTTATCTTTTAAAGATACGTTCAAAACAATGATAAAACAATATTATCAGTTAGTTTAATAGGAATAGAATCCATTAATTTACATGATTGACTAATTCTAGTTATGATAATTTAATATCATTTACTATTTATAGATACTTGTACACATGCATGTGCATGCAGATGCAGTTAAAAATTGCCAGCATTGGGATTATCTGTTCCATATTTTATATATCCTTTACATCCCTGGTTTATTTGTCCATCTCAATGTGGGCAGTTCTGAATCTGATTCTCAGCTAGTTACAATGCAAGCTTGACAACTGCAAGAGGTAGGTCTCAAGCAGTGAACTGACTAGACACACTAGAGGCATCTGTTAGCCTTTTGTTACTATCCCCTTGTTTTGCTCCACTGATACCTGTTACGAAAAATACAGTTGTCAGAGGTGCCAGATCAACTTCCCATTTGTCTTCTGAACCACGTTTTTCCCTTCTTTGATTTATTTTAGAGTCATGATTCTGTGAAAATTGATTACAAAAACTGTGTGCACGCAGTCAACATTTTAAATTTCAATTATAAATTTTGATGAAAAATTGAAATTTGGGAATTTCCTAATGTCTCTAATTTGTATTACAGTAGCGCCTAGCAGCCTCATCTGAAATTGGGTCCTCATTGAGCTCGGTGCTGTACAAACATATATTATAAGTGTTATCCCAGAAGAAATATAGTGAACATGAGAATTTAATGTAAATAGTGGGAGGTTGGTCTAAGTATGCAAGATGTCCAACAAGGCAAATAAGTATTGGAGGTTAATATTAACATATGAATACAGTACTAGACTAATCTCTCAGTAACAATTGAGTATTGAGATGGGGTTTGGGAGGGGTGACCCTGAAAAGTCAGGTATCAGAGTGGCCAATCTAACATAATATGGTCATACCAGTTTAGAGAACATTTGGTTAATATTCCTGAACTTCCATCCCTCAATGTGAGTTTAGAAGCATTAACAATGGACAAATCAGATCTTTCCCCCAAATGTTTATCAGTAGCTCCAAACATGTGACTAGTCCAGCCACAGGTCCATGTCATGATTAGCATCATGGTAAGGAAGTTTACTTATCCGTTGTGGTAGGAGCTAGAGGTTGAGTAAGTGTCTCTATACCTATAGCTATATTATGCTCTTTCCAGTTAGGTCTTATGTTATGAACAATACTGAAAATAATTCTAATAAGTTACATTTAACTTGGACAAAACTGAATCATGTATAAAATTTGGATATTTGTATTTACAAATGGCCTCTTCTGTAAAATATAAGGCTAAATCCTAGCCTTAGCTCCAGCAGCTTTGTGCTGTTCCAGCAGCATGACAGCAACCAGAAAGCTGGCTGGGGCTGGCATAGTTATGTCACCCTCTTCCCTGCCCTCCCTAGAGGAGAGGATGTGGTCAAGGAAAGAGGGTATAGTTGGGTGCCACTCTGCTTAGTTGCCACAGCAGCCCCTTGGGATGCAATGGTTACGACGAGCTCTGCTCAAGCAAGTGCAGCTGCAATGGATCTGGAACAATGAAGTGGCAAAGTCAGCAGACGACACAAAATTATTCAAGATGGTTAAGTCCAAAGCAGAGAGCGAGGCGTTACAAAGGGATCTCACAAAACTGGGTGACTGGGCAACTAAATGGCAGATGAAATTCAATGTTAATAAGTGCAAAGCAATGCACCATGGAAAAAATAATTCTAACTGTACATATACAATGAAGGGTTCTAAATGAGCTATTACCACCCAAAAAAGAGAACTTGGAGTCACCGGCTATAGTTCTCTGAAAACTTCAGCTCTGCGTACAACAGTGGGGAAAAAATGGCTAACCGTATTTTAGGAACTACTAGGAAAGGGATAAAAAAATAAGATAGGAAATATCATAGTGTCACTATATGAATCCATGGTGCACCCACACCTGGAATAATGTGTGCAGCTCTGATTGCCCCATCTCAAAAAAGGTTCAGCGAAGGGCATCTAAGATGATCAGGAGTATGGAATGGCTTCCATACTAGGAGACACTAAAAAGATTAAGGTTATTCGGCTGAGAAAAGAAACGACTAAGGGGATATGATAGAGGTCTATGATACCGTGAGTGGTGGGGAAAAAGTGAAGAGAGAAGTTTTATTTATTCTTTCACCCAATACAAAACTGGGGTCAGCCAATGAAATTAATAGACAGCAAGTTTAATACAAACAATGAAGTACTTTTTCACACAGTGCACAACTAGCCTGTGGAACTCATTGTCATGGGATGTTGTCATGGCCAAAAGTATAACTGGGTTCAAAAAAGAACTGGATAAGCTAATGGAGGATAGGTCCATCAATGGCTATTAACCAAGATAGTCAGGGACACAGCCCCATGCACTGGGTGACACTAAACCTTTGACTACCAGAAGCTGCGAGTGGAAGATGGGGTACATCACTTCATAATTGTCCTGTTTTTAACCATCCCCCTGAAGCTCTGATACAGGCTGCTGTCTGAGACAGGACACTGGGCAAGATGGATTGTGGTCTGACCCAGTATGGCAGCTCTTGTTCTTATGGAACTTGTGTACTGTTCCAAGCACTACTGTGTGTGGACAAAAGGTACATCACAAGTGTGTAGTGTTGCAAGGGCCTGACTCTAATCTCAGCAAAGCTATTGTGTGTTGGACTTCTCTGGACTTCTCCCCTACAGTATCTGGTATCTTTCTGTTGTGTTTTGCAGGTATGTTGCCAGTTGGATAGAAACAAGAAGCCACCAATCTGAAAAAGCTAATTTAACTATCCTCTTTGATAAATATGTGCCTCCCTGCTTAGATCAGCTCAGAACAAGCTTTAAAACTATCACCCCTATTCCTGAGAATAGTATGGTGCAGGTATGCATTAGAATTATATTAAAATATAGGTCAGTAAGTATAGATAACAAAATTCCTGAAATCTATCCTGAATATGCAATCTTATTTTTGGTACACACGAAGGCAAGCTGTTAAAATAGGTGTGTGTCTGGAAAGTGTGTAAAGTTAATAGGTTCTACATTTATTTTATGGAAAAATTAAATGTCAAAAATGGACACGTTTTTGGAGTCCCACTTCTTTCCATAATTATTGGGAGTGGGGAAAGAGGCAGTGATCCAAAGATGTCTTCCTGCTGGAGTCCACTGTAACAAGAAGAACTATTTAGGGGTTGTGACGCTGGACTGAGATCCAGGACATTCATAGATTCATAGATTCTAGGACTGGAAGGGACCTCGAGAGGTCATCGAGTCCAGTCCCCTGCCTGCATGGCAGGACCAAATACTGTCTGAGTTCTAATCTTGCCTCTGCCACAGACTTCCTGTGTGACCTTGGGAAAGTCATTTAATCTGTCTGTGCTTCCATTCTGCATCTCTAAAATGGGGATAATAGTTCCCAACCTCACAGGGGTGTTGTTAAATTTATCCACCTTTGTGAGATGCTAAAATACCATAGTGATGGGAGCCATATCAACACCTATAAAGAGAGAAAAATCCATTGTGTTGATGTCCAGTAAATATGACATTGGTACCAATTATTGAATGATAGAAGAGGATAAAACTAAACACAACACCAGTCAGCCAGCACACAGCTTTCATGTGAGTCATCCTTACCACTCTGAATGTTTTAAATGATCATGAAGCAGGGTTCATGTGGAAAAAAAGTGTGTGATCATTTAATAAGACTGCATCCTAACATATACACCTGCACTTTGTCATTTTCTGAATTTCAGATGCTTCACTTTGTATTTTTGTAAAGCTGGGTGGAGGAATTTTGACAGAACCACATTCCATCGGTATATATGGTTCTATTGAAATTGAAATGCTTGGCCAAAATTTTGTTTTGGAAGAAAGACAGAAAAAAAGAAGTCCTGACAATGAATGTCAAAACATTCTATTTTGACATTTTTATAACTAAATGTTTCAATTTTTCGTTTTGAAACTACTTTTCATCTACAAAATGTATTTGTATTATGTATTCTAATTTTGCCCAAATGAAATGTTTTGACACAAAAAGAGAACGTTTGGAATTTTCCTTTGCAGAGAATTTCAAAATGTTTGGTTTTCATTCCAATTTGGAGTGAAGCCAAACCTTGAAATCCTTCCTGAAATGGAACTTCCATTCTCTGCACAGATCTGTTTGTAACCTTAATGTTGTTTTAAGGTAGTCTTTCTGCGTGCAATAGTAAGTTGATTGCATGGTTAACTTGAAATTATTCTGCAAAAAGCATAATGAGTTATACAATATTTATGTATTTTTGTTATGTGATTTTGTATGTTGATCAATTTATCTTTAGGAATAAATTGGAAAATTTTCCTGAACATGAATTCTTTCTCTATAGTCTGAATGCTTAATAAGGGTTTTTAGACTTGCCCATTGTTTCCAGCAAAGAGGTTCTGTCCTGTCCCACATGGGATGTTCTTAACTCTTTTCTTTCAAAGGCATGGAATAAAACATCTTTCAATGATGGCAGAGTAAAGGGCAGTGTGGATAACTTACTTAAATTTCTTTTATTCTATTCAGAGATTCTGGGGTGTTTTTTACAATTTTGTACAAATAGTGTAGACAGGAAAAAATATTACAAGCAGAAATACCATGCAGCAAAATTCTGTGTCAGAAAGAAACTAAAATGAAAAGATGTTATGAATTAAAAATACAGTAATATATAATCTGAGTAGTCCTTTTAGCAGTTTAAAAGAACTCATAGAAATTTCTATTTTTATGGGAACAGCCTTTTGGTGTTTGCTCTTGTGGAAGCTATTTTTATTTTGGTGTATTTAATTTGCAGTACTTGCATTTAAGTAGGGTTTATTCATGTGGAGGAGGGGATTGACTGACTGACTCTTGAATCCTTGTGTAGAGCCAGAGTGTTACTTAGTTTGGTTTAATGTACAAGTGGAGAGGAAGATACAGCAGACAGCACAGTTCTCAATGGTAAAATTAGCCTAACAAACTTGTCACTGTGGTTTCTCATTTTTCCTTCTTTAAATGCCAGCCTCCTTTTCTTGCATTATATAGTCAAGATTGCAGGATACTTAGTCTTCAGCTCAGTACATCATGTTCCCCCTGAGATTGAGTCACCATCACCACCCTCAGCAGGAGCAAGGATTCAAAGAACATGCTCTTCACCATCTTTTTTTTTTTTTTAGACTCTTTGTTCTCTGTTGGATTGTTTGCTGACCCCTGAAAATGTGCCTCCTGACTGCCCAAGAGAGCTCTATGAGATATACTTTGTCTTCGCCTGTGTTTGGGCTTTTGGTGGTGCACTCTTTCAAGATCAGGTATGCTAGAGAGCAGTTTACACAACCAATTTATTTTGCTGTGCATTAAAGAAGTATTGGGCTAAATTGTACCTCTTCAGCCAGCAATGGTGGTTGGGGAGTGCAGAGATGCACTGCCCCCTGAGTGCTCCTGCAAATGCTGCATCTGAGGCAGGCATGAAGCATCTGAAGGTCAGAACAGCCCTTACTTATTATTCGGTATTGTAGCGCCTAGGAGACTCAGTCATGGACCGAGATCCCATTGTGCTAGGGACTGTACAAACAGAACAAAAAGACTGTCCCTTCCCCAAAGACTGTTATCTTTGTAAGGGTGAGACAGGCACTTCCCTCTTATCGGCTCAGCTCTGGTGACACATGACTATGGCTCAGCTTACAATTTTCTCCCTGCCTCTCTGCATGTAGGAGGCTAGCACCATTATCTGCACTAGCCTGGAGCATTAACTGCACTCAGAGTGCAATGACTGATACCTGCAAGGGGGCGAAATGGGAATGGAGTACGCTCTCCAGTACATCATGATACATCCTTCCTCTAATTGAGACCATTCCTGAGACCTTTTGTGAGGATCCATCACGTGCTGTGGGTAGGAATGCTCTGTTGGATAATATCCTCAACAGGCATTTAGAAGACCTTTTTTTGGATCAAGATGTCTGCTGGGTCCCGTAATTTCTGCCCAGCCACACCTCTGTATTAAAGATTAACATGACTGAATTGGCTCCATTTTAATACAAATAAGGTACACTCCCTGTGGATGTGTGATGGGGTTTATAATGTCCAAGAGGTAAAGGAGGAACTCACATAGACATTAAGAAGCAGGAAGTGCCCCAACTGGACTGATAACAGCTGTTATCAAGGCTGTCCATCAGAAGCCTGGGGAAAAATCTTTCCTTGGAAGAAGAGGCTGACCTCAACAGCTAGAGGGGTCTTGGGGCTCTTTAGAATTCTTTCAGCCGGCCCCTGGAAAGTTATTCCTGGATAGTAAAGAAAAACAGCAAGGGCATGGTTGAAGCAAGTCAGCCCTCTAATCTCATCACTATTTAAATTTGACCTACACTTAACTGCTTACTTTTTGGCAGTGAGGTGGGGAATGGGGAAGGCGGGTGGGTTTAATCTGGATGGCTCCTGATTTCAGCCTTTAAAAGAGTGACACCAGCTGAGCTTCAGTCAGAAGGTCCATATGCCCTGAATTAAACACTATTTGAGTGTCCTTGATTACTACAACTGCATTAGGGTATTATAAACAATCATCACATTTGTTTGTGTGCCTGCAGTGTTTGTTTTGAGTCTTTTTTTTATATGCCTCTGTATTTACACACTGTAAGAACTTCATGCTGTAGAGATAACACAGTAGACCATAATATATTAAAGAACAAAATAACAAGTTTGTAATATTTTTATAGCTTTCAAATTATCAAGCTGAATTCAGCTGCTGGTGGCTCAAGGAGATGAAAGCAGTGAAGTTTCCATCCCAGGGTACAATTTTTGATTATTATCTTGACCCAAAGACTAGGAAATTCTTGCCCTGGACTGATAAAGTTCCAAAATTTGATATGGATCCAGAAACACCTTTACAGGTACAATATATGTGTACTGAAGGCATGCATAGATGAACACTGTTTTTTGTAGTTTTTTATTTTTATTTTTATCATTGATTTGAATATCCCCTTAGATGTCTGAAAATAACATTCTCCAAATACACCTCTACCCCGATATAACGCGACCCGATATAACACGAATTTGGATATAACGTGGTAAAGCAGCGCTCCGGGGGGCGGGGCTGCGTGTTCCGGCAGATCAAAGCAACTTTGATAAAACGCGGTTTCACCTATAATGCAATAAGATTTTTTTGGCTCCCGAGGACAGCATTATATCTGGGTAGAGGTGTATAAGTATTTGGGTAGATCTTTATTATTGGCTCCATACTCCTATATCTGAGTGACTTGGGGATAATAACAACAGTTAGCACTTACATACTGCTTTACATTATAAAAGCACTGCACAAACACAAATTAGTTGACACAGTACCCCATGAAATAAGTGATTATGATCTTTATTTCATAGATGAGGAAACTGAGGCACAAAGTCAGTTTAATGAAGTGGCCAACAATATCCAAGTTATTAATGACGATATCGAATAGCACCGGATCCAAGACAGACTTCTGTGGAACCCCACTAGATAAATCCTCCTTTCCCGAGTTTGATAGCAAACCATTGATAACTACTCTTTGAGTATGGTGCAAAGAAAGACTGTACTCAGAGTAGTTATCAATGATTTTCTGTCAAACTGGGCAGGGGGGGGAAGAGGAGGAAGTATTTAGTGGGGTCCCACAGAGGTCTGTCCTGGGTATGGTACTATTCAGTATTTTCATTAATGATTTGGATAATGGAGTGGAGAGTGTGCTTTATAAAATGTGTGGATGCGGGGAGGGGTTGCTCATGCTTTGGAGGACAGAATTAGAATTCAAAATGACCTAGACAAATTAGAGAATTGGTCTGAAATCAACTGAATATAGGACAAGTGCAAAGTACTACACTTAGGAAATTAAAAATGCACAACTGCATAATGGGGAAGAACTAGGTAAGTGGTAGTATGGCTGAGAAGGATCTGAGGGTTATAGTGAGTCACAAATTGAATATGAGTCAGCAATGTGATACAGTTGAGGAGAAGGCTAATGTAATTCTGGGGTGTTTAACAGAAGTGTTGTACGTAAGACATGAGAGGTAATTATCCCACTCTACTCAGTGCTGGTGAGGTGTCCAGTACTGGATACCACACTTTAAGGAAGATGTGAACAAATTGAAGAGAATCCAGAAGAGACTAAGAAAAATGATAAAAGGTTTAGAAAACCTGACCTATGAGAAAAGGTTTAAAAAAAAAAAAAAAAAAAAAGGTTATGTTTAGTCTTGAGAAAAGAAGAGCGAGCAGGGTCCTAATAATAGTCTTCAAATATGTTAAGGGCTGTTAGAAAGAGGATAGTGATCAATTGTTCTCCATTTCCACCGAAGGTAGGGCAAAAAGTAATGGACTTAATCTGCAATAGGGAGACTTAGATTAGATTTTCTGAAACCCTTTTAATTATGAGGATAGTTAAGCTCTGGAATAGGCTGCCAAGTGAGGTGGGGGAATCCCCATCATAGGACGTTTTTAAGAACAGGTTAGACAAACAGCTGTCAGGAACGGTATAGGTGCAATAGGTCCTGCCTCACTGCAGGGGGCTGGTCTTGATGACCCCTTGAGGTCTCTTCCAGCCTTACAGTTCTGTGATTCTGTAATAGTGGCAGACTCATAACTGCCACTATTACAACCATCCATTACAACATTAACTCTTCCCCTCCCCAACTTTCTGCACATGCTCTTTCATCAACTACCTTCTCTCCACACTAATAGCTATGGATAGTTGGTGTGGTGGGAAGCAGTAGGTTTGATTAAGACTGTGATAGAAAGCTGGTGTTCCTAAAAAGGTTGTGGTGGATGGTTTGTGGTATACAGTAGCTGTGTTTATGGTAAAGTGTGTGCCTCTGAGTGGAGGAGTAGAAATGATATACTACTACTTACCTTACCTTTTTAATTTCCTTATTTTGTGTGGTTTTGTATCAGATATGTTATATGTGTAGCTATCTGAAATGAATCTCAACAATTTTTTGTGTGTATTAATTTCCTAGGGTTTTTTAAATGCTTAAATGAGAGTAGGATTATTATGAGGCAGGGTGGACATGTGGGGAAATAGAAGTGTGCAGCTGCTGTTGAAAAACATTTTAATCTATTAGCAACCACACGAAACTTCTTTGTTGTAGGATAAAATCTGACAGAAAAGCATATCTCCTGGAGAGGAAAAGAAGGTTTATCTGGCAGAGATTTTATGGGCTCATGGTGCAGAAAGCTTATCCATTGGCAACCAATGGAATATTATCTTTGTTATGATGAACAACAGCCAAAAATTAATATAAATCCAAATTAAAAAGCCCCTACCCATTGCACTAGATCTATTCAACAGTAACCTTTCTACTAATTTCTGTGTAGATAGTGTTTTTTTTAAAACATTGGCTAGATTTCTTCTAGAGTTCAGTTTCAAAGACTTCCTATTAAAAACTATGAAAAGAAATAAAGTATTCAGAACATTCAAAGGGCATAAAAATTAACCCTGTGTGAAATTTCACATCAATAATCTGCTTACATTTAGAGAAAAACAGAAAGTTATGTCCCATTTTAAGCCTGTTTAAAATTCCACCCAAGCTATATATCTGGGGCCACTACCAGATATCTCCATAATATTTAAAAAAAAAAAAAAACCCTGAAAACATCACCTATGTTGTACTAACTTAAGCAAGGAGTAAAAACCGTTGCTTCTCTCTCTCTCTCGATTTTTCAGGCAGTCCTTGTTCACACATCTGAGACCACACGTCTCAGATACTTTACTGATTTGCTGCAGGAGAGAGGCAAACCAGTCATGCTTGTTGGAAATGCAGGAGTAGGAAAAACAGTATTTGTAGGGGATAGACTTGCTGCTTTCGCCGATTATTACACGGTGTCTAATGTTCCCTTCAACTACTACACTACGTCATCGGTGCTACAAAGTAAGTCCCTCATAAATATTACGATATAAGAAACCTGGATAATTCTTTTGGTGGAAGAGACCAGAATTCAACCAACGGTGGCTATATGATTATTAAGATACTGCATACCTACAAAGTGCCTGCCCGGTACAGTAGTCTGTGTTTTGTCAAACCAAAATGTCTTTCATGAATTATGTATTACAGGATGAGTAATGGGATGTTAAAACTTATATATGTATGTATGTATGTATATGTTGTTAAGTGATTTAGCTCCTCAGAAGGCCTAATGTAGATGTGCCACTTCAAATAATTGCTTAGTGAAGCCAAAAGGATAGAAGTTGTCTGAGTAATAGGATTCCATTTCTATGGCGTTGAGAGTGGTCAGTATTTTACAGATAGAGATTCATTAGGAAGAATTTTCCAGTACTGCTGCCTCAAATGATCACTCAATAACATTGCAGTGAAATATTTGTGGTTGTAGAGAGGGTAGAAAGAGAAAAGAATTTTGAAAAGATACATTAAAAATGTGTGTCCAGTAGTTTGGTCTCACGTTGCAATGCTGAGTGGCACCAGTCTTGCATGAAATGGAAGGCCATTAGAATGGATCTTTAGAGTTAAAACAGATGAGTCCTGAAGAGCAACAATTAATGTTTGAATATTTTCTTTAAAAACTAGTAAATGCGAATATAAAATTAATTCCCTGAAGCTTTAGCAATGCTCAGCTTTATGACAGTTGTTCTGGCTGATGAACAGGAGAAATCAGACAATCTTTAGAAAGTTGACCATATCTGCCCATGTCGTCGTCTTCTTCCAAGGGAGAGTACAGCTGTTAATGGATATGCTGCTTGTAGCCCTCCTCTTTTTACAGAAAGCATGAACTGGAATGATATAATTACTTAGGAAAGAGAGCAGCATCAGTCACTATGTACAAAGCTGAGAAAAGCATTAGAGAGAAGTTAATAGCTGAATTCTTATAATTTCACAGTAAGATAAAAAATGTTTTTTTCCTCTTTTGGAAACTTCATCAAAATTAGTCAATGGGGTAAAAATTTCAAAAATGTCAGTCACCTAATCTAGACTTTCAGTGAAAATTTTATGAGGTCTGTTACTGCCAATGGCTCGGATTATCACTAGGGTCTTAAAAACCTCCAGTGAGTATATTTTCTAGGGCTGTCAAGTGATTAAAAAAATTAATTGCACTGTTAAACAATAATAGAATACCATTTAATTAAATATTTTTGGATGTTTTCAATATTTTCAAATATATTGATTTCAATTACAACACAATACAAAATGTACAGTGCTCACTTTATATTTGTTTGATTACAAATATTTGCACTGTAAAAAACAAAAGAAATAGTATTTTTCAATTTCCCTCAGATAAGTACTGTAATGCAGTCTCTTTATCATGAAAGTTGAACTTACAAATGTAGAATTATGTACAAAAAATAACTGCATTCAAAAATAAAACAATCTAAAACTTTAGAGCCTACAAGTCCACTCAGTCCTACTTCAGTCGATCACTCAAACAAACAAGTTTGGTTACAATTTGTAGGAGATAAGGCTGCCCATGTCTTGTTTACAATGTCACCTGAAAGTGGGAACAGGCGTTCGTGTGTCGTTGTTGTAGCCAGTGTCTCACGATATCTACGTGCCTCATGCACGAAAGATTCTCATATGTCCCTTCACGCTTCAACCACCATTCCAGAAGACATGCGTCCATGCTGATGACGGGTTCTGCTCGATAATGATCCAAAGGAGAGCAGACCACCGCCTGTTCATTTTCATCATCTGAGTCAGATGCCACCAGCAGAAGGTTGCTTTATTTATTTATTTATTTATTTGTGGTTCGGGTTCTGTAGTTTTCTGCATCAGAGTATTGCTTCTTTAAGACATCTGAAAGCATTCTCCACACCTTGTCCCTCTCAGATTTTGGAAGGCACTTCAGATTCTTAAACCTTGGGTCGAGTGCTGTATCTATCCTTAGAAATCTCACATTGGTACCTTCTTTGCGTTTTTTCAGATCTGCTGTGAAAGTGTTCTTAAAACAAACATGTGCAGGGTCATCATCCAAGACTGCTGTAACATGAAATAAAAGGCAGAATGTGGGTAAAACACAACAGGAGACATACAGTTCTTCCCCAAAGGAGTTCAGTCACAAATTTAATTAACGCATTAGGTTTTTAACAAGCATCATCAGCATGGAAGCATGTCCTCTGGAATGGTGGCCGAAGCATGAAGGGGCATATGAATGTTTACCATATCTGGCATGTAAATACCATGCAACACTGGTTACAAAAGTGCCATGCTAGTGCCTGCTCTCACTTTAAGGTGACATTGTAAATAAGAAGCAGTCAGCAGTATCTCCCGTAAATGTAAACAAACTTGTTTGTCTTAGCAATTGGCTAAACAAGAAGTAGGACTGAGTGGACTTGTAGGCTCTAAAGTTTGTATTGTTTTGTTTTTGAGTGCAGTTTGTAACAAAAAATCTACATCTCTAAATTACACTTTCACGGTAAAGAGATTGCACTACAGTACTTGTACGAGGTGAACTGAAAAATACTATTTCTTTTGTTTATCATTTTTACAGTGCATATATTTGTAATAAAAAATAATATAAAGTGAGCACTGTACACTTTGTATTCTGTAATAGAAATCAATTTGTAATAGAAATCAATATATTTGAAAATGTAGAAAAACATCAAAAAATCTTTAATAAATTTCAATTGGTATTCTATTGTTTAACAGTGCAATTAATCGCAGTTAATTTTTTTGAGTTAATCACATGAGTTAACTGTGATTAATTGGCAGCCCTAATATTTTCTCATTGATTTTACCCAGGTTTTTTCCTGGCTTCTGTTGAATACTTCTGTACTAAAGCCAGCTAAACAACTGAGTTATTTTTCAGTTAACCTCGCATCTTACTTTACTGTTCTCTGAAATATTCTTAAATGCAAGTTAACATTGAACCCCAGGATGGATGAATGTACTTTTCGCAAAGAGCAGGATGGAGAGATTTGATTTCTTCCCTCCCCCCCCCCCCCCCCCCCCCCCCCCCCCGCGCGCACACAGCCAGATCCTCAGCTGATGTAAATTGTCATAGCTTCTCTAATGGAGGATCTGCCCCACAAAGGATCAGATATCTTTATCTCATTGGGATTTGTTTACCATTTGCAGCAGAAAACCATGAACAAGGTACTAAAGCACACAGGCATAACACTTTCCTTTGTAAATAGATTCAGATGAAAGGAACTCCTAGGCAACTGCTGCTGAAGGCTATGTATTCTTTGTGCAGGGAAACTTCTTAAGTAAACCAAATACTTAGTCAAAGTCACAAGTGCTTACTTGGTGAGTTTCCAAACCAGTCATTAATACCACAGCAGTTAGTCTGCATCAATAGGTGTTGTCATTAAATTAAAACTTCTGTCTTGTATAAACTTAAAGGAATTTGGACCAATAAAGTTCATTATAAACTAGGCAAATGCCTTCAGATTTTAAATAACCATTTAAAAACAGGTATCAGTCTTGTTTTTAGGAATTTTAGAAAAGGAATGTAAAATAAACAAGCACTTCCATGGCTTATCTAGAGCTCTTCTATCTCCAATGCTGTTTGAAAATCAAGTGCCCCTTACTGAAAATGCTCTACCAGTAACCCCTCACAATTAAATTAAGGGACAATCAGCTTCAGTCCCACAGCTAATCTCAGCTATTGGAGTATCACATGGCAGGTATGGAAACAAGTTTACCTTCCTTTTCAACAGCATGTGATCTTTTTTGCAACCAGCTGTGAATTCAATTCTGTCATCTAGCCTAGAATGTTACTGCCTCTTGTGTGATTTCTGATCTTGTTTAGAGCTGCGTTCTTTCACATACAATACATTGCAGTGATTTACTTTAATTCATTATGTATCTGTCTTGTATTACTATTGCAAACAATTATTTATGGTCCCAAACCAGTTGTTGGAAATAAATATTTTTCAAAGCTGCTTAGAGAATTGGAACATCTAGTTTCCACTCATTTTAATGGGACCTAGGCATCCAAATCCCTTAAGCAACATTGAAAAAATGTCAGCTGAAAGGCAAGATAAAGTAGGGAAGTATTCTGAAATTTTTCCCTTGAACACATTTTCTTTCAAAAGGCAGGCTTTGGCCTTAAAGATTTTGGAGCAGAAGGCCAGAGGCATCACAATTACAGCAGACTTTTCCCAATCCCATGATTATATAGATACAAAGGTTCTGAGATTCTTCTGCATCTGACTTATCCTTCAATGAACCTCAGTTGTTATTTGTTTACATCTCTCCTCCACACTCAGCAGCCGTCCTTCTAGCTGAACTTACTACATGGGATTCCCTTCGGGGACCTGTAGAGGGGTTTTGTTAGGGTCGCCCCTCTCTGGGGCGGCTGGGAGCCAGGTTGCCTCACTACTGAGGTCCGCTGAGTCAGGGAACTATTCGGGTGAGGCAGGAAACAGTCAAGGGCTGAGGCCCTCAGGCAGGGGCTGAGCTAGGGTTACCATATGTTAAGTGTCCAAAAAGAGGACACTCCACGGGGCCCCGGTCCCGCCCCAACTCCGCCCCTTCCCCAAAGTCCCCGTCCCAACTCCGCCCCCTCCCCTGAACGCTTCGCCCCCCTGCTCCTCCCCCTCCCCTGCTTCCCGCGAACATTTGATTCGTGGGAAGCCTGAAGCAAGCAGGCAGCAAGTAAGCTGGGGCTGGGGTTGGGGGCACGAGGAGGTGCGGCCCAGTCCGGCCCCCGCAGCCGAGCGGCTCCCTCCGGCGGCCGGCTCTGGCCCCAGCGTCGCCGACCCGGCTCGGCTCGGGCCCTGGGGTGCTGGCCCGGGTTCCAGCCACGTGCTGGCCCCTGCCCGGCCCCAGCCCTGGGTGAGCGGCGCTGGCCAGCGGCCAAGCAGCCCCTGTCCCAGCAGCTCCGGCCGGCTTGGCTTGGGCCCCCGGTTCCGGCCGAGCAGCCCCGGTCCCAGCGGCTCCGGCCGGCTCGGCTCAGGCCCCAGTTCCGGCCGAGCAGCTCCGGCCCGGCCCCGGCCCTGGCAGAGCAAGCGGCGCCGGCCGGCAGCCGAGCACCCGCTGGCCCCAGCAGCTCCAGCTCCGGCCCCAGCGGCTCCAGCCCGGACCCAAGCCCCATGACCCCTCCCTCCCTATTTTCCCGGACATGTCCGACTTTTTGGCAATTCCCCCC